>NC_060273.1:107708386-108311447 GCF_021613505.1 Equus quagga
CTAAAGTGTACCCAACGAAGTCCATTTGATTATAAATACAAATGTATAAAAATGACTGATGTACAGTCATAGGCATTACCATCAAATGTACAATTATATAACAATTAAGAAAAGTCTGTTGTCACATTTTGAAATAGATGAATGACACGTAATTGTGTTGCTTAAATATTTTGTGGAGGAAGAATATTCTATAGAATAATAGACAATTTAATCGAGCTTTCTACCTAGGTGAACTCTGTGTTTCATCTCTCATGAAACCATCAAATCAAAAAACCTCTTATTCTATAAACTCAAAACCATTTTGAACTCTATAAAATTGAATAACCCATTCTACTTTTTATCTTTTAATTTGCATACCTACACAATAGTCCCTTTCTTATTCAATGCATTGATTTGGTACAATGAAGTTGCCCAGTCATCGTTATTTACATTTTGTATTTCAAACATCTTCATGTCATATAGCAGAAATAGTCAGGTATTGTTTGAATTCACTTTTCCCCCTTTCCTTTGCTGGTGAACATTTTAAGTAACATTTTCTACAACTGTTGTGCAGCAGGAAGCTTAATAGAGATGCTGTTTCCATAACAACAAATAGGATTTGAGCAAAAACACAATGCTCAGTGGTTACTCTTCTTCACAGCAGGTAAAAGCAGTTATTCAAAATTACAAGCAGCATGACATTGAAAAAAATAAATTAAAGCAAGGGGTGCTAAGAGTTCTGTTCCATATTTAGTACATGTTTAACTCATAAATGCTGGAGGGGGCAGCTGTAGGATCCATTCTCTGCGGCATTTCCCCTCATATCATGACCTAAAGTGAAGAATAGGCATGGACATTCATTTTTCAGATATTAAGAGTTTTGTAAGTCAAGGAAGCACCAACAAATAAGAAGGTAGAATACTTTCTAAATTGGCTCACTGCTTATATTAGATAGTTATTTATGTATAATTTCTAATTCTTATAGTTAAAAATATTTACCCATTTCCAAAATTACCCTTTATTTAATTTTGTTATTTTTATTTATTTAAGACTAAATATGTATCTTTTAAATTGAAAAATTTCCTGAAGAAATTCCAAGATGTTGAAGAGTAAGGTAAGAAATATAATCTGACTGAAAGACTGCACTGTTTTCATAAATTACTTCAAAAGCCCCTTCTTAACCTATGATTCCATATCTCAGTTCTTATAATTGTTTATTTTTTGAAATGTGCTTGCTTTGAGTGCTTATAGATCCATTTGCCTAGATAGAAAAATAAGGTTAGTCTTTTAAATTTGGAGGAGTATTAGAATAAAATGAAAATATAATTTAAAGGTACAGTATAGCAAAAAATAATTAGAACAGATTTTTTTTACAATATCAAATTCATAAAACGTGTGGGAAAGAACTTTATGAGTAGCAAATTGAAATACACCTCCAATAAGGAATCTCTTTGTTCATCACTCCTGAGGAAGGGGGATTCAACCCTACGATGAATTTCAAGAAATCAAATTTATTGCTCCTCACTATGTGCCTTTCCGTTCACAGACAGTTCTAATGGGCAGTTCTTTCTTACTTTAAACAAAGTAACTAATAAAGAAACTAAAATCTTCTTCCTTCTATTGTCTATTCACTAAAGATGGATACTGTGTTTTTAGTCTATGCTTTGTCTCCTGTTCTGTTTAGTTACAGGAAATTAAAGTAGCAACCGTCTATATGTCAATGGCCATGGGTTATTTATGAAGTGATCCACATATTGTTTGGTCCAATATCACCTCCCTCCTCATAATTTCCACATTATTTATTGTTGAGCATCGATAATGGAGCACAGTTTGATTTGCATTAAATTTTGAAGGTGTTTACTCCCTTCTTCATTAACTAATTTCCTTTAAAATGTGGATTGGGATCTTTTCATCTTTGTATCCCCAGAGAACCCATCACATCTTGCTTAAAGAAAGCATTCAGTGCCTTAAACTAGACTTACTAGCTGTTGAAAGCAATGGGTAGAAAATGATGAGGAGTAATGATTGGAAATCAAGGTGAACAGAGAAATGGCTCAGCTCTAATCCCGTGTAGACAGAATTCTAAGATGGTCCCTGTGATTTGTATTCCCTGGTATCCATACCTTTGTACAATCTCCTTTCTTTGAATGCAGGCAGAATCTGTGACTTACTTCCAACCAATAGAATATGGCAAAGGTGAAGGGATGCAGATGTAATTAAATTCTCTAATTTGTTGACTTTGAGCTAATGAGAAGGGAGAATATCCTGGATCAACTGGTCTAATCAGGTGAGTCCTTTAAAAGATGATCCAGATCTTCTCTCAAGGAAGAGACTCTTCTTGTTTCTGCTGGCCTTGAAGGAGCAAACAGCTGTGATGTGAATTACCTATGGAGAAAGCCACATGGAACAACACTGCAGGGAGCCTCTAGGAGTTGAGGGCCTCAGTCCTATAGCCAGAAGGAACTCTCTGCCAAAAAATAGGTGAGTTTGAATAAGTACTCCACACTTCAGGAAGGGCCACATCTTGACTGCAGCCCTGTGAGACTCTGAGCAGAGGACCTAGATACGCCAAACTAAGACTCCTGGTCCATGGAAACAGTGAAATAAAAAATGGGTGTTGTTTTGACTGCTGAGTTTGCGGTAATTGGTTATGCAACAAGAGAAAACTAATATAACCACCAAGGAAGTCCTGATAATACCATAGGGTTACCCTAGTTACGCAGTCAGAATTTTACACCATCAAGTAGGTAGAGGCACATTTGCCTGGGTCCAGCATAGCTCCCTATCTGATTCTACTCTCAGGTACTTGGCAGTTGCAAAGGTGCATGGTATAAAATTGGATTGGATTGGTTAATAGCTGTAAAGCACTTTGAAAACAAAATAAGCCATTATAAAATGTAAGGAGGGGATTGCCTTCTCACATTATCATCAATCCTAACTATGCATTTTGAACTAGACTTTTCATGAAAATAAATGTATTCCTTTTTCCCCTCTTGTTTTACTGCTTTCTATCATACATTTACCCAAAATATATTTGTTAAATAGATGCTGTATGTGTAAAAATGTGCTGAGTTTGTGGGTTGGCAAAGTGTGGTTAAAGAAGAGTTAGGAAACAATACCTCTGTAGAATTTAATTTAATTAAATATTATACAATATTATAAGGGCGTATAATTATCCAAAGAATGGCATCCAACCTGAAAACTCTCCCCCAATCAAGAAGACCCAGACCAAATGAATGATTGGAATGGTATGGTATCTAGGATTCATTCTAGTCAATTACACTTTTGGGAGAAATAAGAACTTTATTTTCATCTCCCTAATCAGAAGGCACTTTTTATGCAACCTGTAGCTGTGTGACCTTGAGAAATGATGCTATCAACAATAATTTTTGATAAGCTAGAGTTTTTGTAGCAATGAACTTAGACAAATTTGAAAATAAGGTTTAAATGAAAGTCAGATACAAATTAAAGGGACAAATTCAATCATTGTCCATTTGAATACATAGTGCTAAAAACTGCTTGCTAAACAGTGTATTTGAAGAGTGTACTTTTACTTCTTTTTCAAGTGTGGGCAAGGTGATTCACACCAATTTGTTCACAGATGGGCTATTCACAGAACGTTGTGAGAAAGTCAGGGGCACATTTCCAAAGCTCAAGCAAGTTCACTACATCAAAATAAAGATGGAAACTCTCAAATTAGAGGCTAATCAATAATAAAAATTTTGATTAATCAATTCTACCGTATATTCACTGTAGTGAGACACATACTTTTCCCAAAAGCAAGGAACAATGTGGTGTCCAATGGCTACCATCATAGATAAATTCTCTGTGCCTCGTTTAAGAAGCAAACTCAAGCAACATAGCAGTGTTCATACTCCTGCAAACAAGCTCAGTATGGAGGTTCCATAATTGCACCCGAGCAGATAATTAGGCAATTAGAGCTGTTAAAAGTTGACAAAGCACCAAGCCTGGATGAATTATGTCCCTTATTTCTAGGAGGAGAAACAAGGGAACATACGAAGGCCTCCAACGAATCTGTTCAATACGCTCCTGAGGAAGAAAGTTGTGCCCAGAGGGCAAAAGGTGGGAGGTTTGACTTCTCTGCCCTCACCTCAGGGATTCCCGGGGGGATGAGGAGAGGACTTGTCGGAGATGTGAAAATCTCATATCATTTGCACAAATTATATTGAACACATTAATAAGGTGAAATTAACTTTGCAAAATATGTAATTGGGTAAAAACATGAGATGAAAATAAAACAATGGGACTAATGATTTAATTTCTGAAAAGCAGCTGATGCCTTGGCTCACATCAAACGTGCATCCAAAGCAAGCTAAGAAGCATATCAAGGAAAACAGGTTATTAAGAAGATTTCATTTTAAATGTGTGGGAAATACAACAAATTAAATTGAATTTTGCAAGTGAATAATACAAATTAGGAAGAGGGGCAAACCTAGTAGCCTTTGGCTCCTTGATCTACTTGTTAAATTCACGATGATTGTATACGACTTAAAATTATTACAGTTCCCCAAATTGACAAATGTAATTGCTGAGACGGATGAAAGAGAATATTGAGATGCTGCTTTGGATTCTGTTGGAAAGTACTTACGAATTGACAGATGGTGCATACATTCGGAGGTTGAGAAGGGTAAGAAGGTAATGAGACTGGGGACCAAAAACAATTACAGTGTCTTAAGCCTCAAATGCAGCATAATTGTGGCTGTAGAGTGTGCAAAACAATTGAGTTTAATGTATTCATAATGTTTGTCAGAAGTGCGAGAAACAAAACCTGGAGGTGTAGATAGAGCCTGAAAGCATAAATCAAAAGACTGCAGAACACTCTCCTCATTCAGTCACTAGAAAATTCAGGCAACAAATATTTATTGATGCAAAATGGATGAAAGTGAGCCACTGATGACTGTAGACACGACATTAACAAACATCAACACATACTGAACAAGAGGAAGTGGAAATCACCAACTGTTGAACCCTATTTGAACATGATTACAGAAAATAATGAAATTGAAATAATAATACTAAAAGTTTCGGTGATGGGATGAAGAATAAACTTGGCCTGCATAAAGATAGAGGAGGTCACTATAGAAGGACTGTGAAGGAAGTATAAATAAGATTTATTTATCTATTTATTTTTATTTTTTTGAGGAAGATTAGCCCTGAGCTAACTGCTGCCAATCCTCCTCTTTTTGCTGAGGAAGACTGGCCCTGAGCTAACATCCATGTCCATCTTCCTCTATTTTATACGTGGGATGCCTACCACAGCATGGCTTTTGCCAGGCGATGCCATGTCCTCACCCGGGATCTGAACCGGCGAACCCCAGGCCACTGAAAGCGGAACGTGAGAACTTAACCACTGCACCACCAGGTGGCCCCTAAATAAGACTTATTGATTAAATGATACTGAAGAACTGTCAAAAGCGTACAGTAATTTTGAAGAACAATATTTGGGGGCCATATTAACATTAAGGAAATTGTAAGTGAGGAGGTGATAGAATCTGATTTAGATTCATTACGTTTGTTGGTAAATCATTTATAGTAAAAGAATCATTCATTTCTAAGCTCCTTGAAAATGGGGAACACATCTTCTTCATTTTTGCATCATCACAACTACTTATCAAAAGATGCAATGTATATCTGGCATTCAATACATATAGAATAACATTAATTATTATAATTAAATGCATATAATAAACCTCAGATTATGTGGAAGAATGTTTTAAAAGTAAGTAAAATATTCTTTAATTTCATTCTGCCAGAGCAAAAGTACTTTGGTAACTTAATTTACAGGCTGCCCAGTTGTTTTTTTCTCTAGGATCATGTTTACAGTTTTCTTTATAATTTTTCTTATTTAGTTACATTAAGTCACAACATCTTTGTATATCAACACACAAAAAGTTTCATCTTGTTTTTATTGACTGATTTGTATTCAATTACATGTATTTCTCTATTGTTGGACATTTAGTTTTATTTTTCTAATTTGGGCTATGATAAACAGTAAAACAATGAATATGATGTATAATCTTATATGTACATCTTTTTCCACTTGTCAAATTTTAAGAATTTTCCTAAGATAGATTCTTAAAAATATCTCCCCACCTGTCACCCTGTGCTGATCATTTTCAATATTTCTCAACTCAGCAGCCAACCAGAGTAATTCCTCAAAAAAGGCCAGACCACATCTGTCCTCTCAAGGAAACTCTCCATTGGTTCTATTTTACCCACAGTTAAAGCGAAAATATCTAGAGTGTCACAGAAGGTCCAGCACACACCCTCCTCAGACTTATTGTCTGGAACAATTTCCCCTGTGATATTCACACGATTTACTTCTTCATTTCCTTCATGTCTTTTCTCAAATGCCTCGTTATTTAAGAGGTCTTATCTGACCAGCGATATTCTTACTCAGGTCTATTGACTTTCATGCGTCACCTCCTAGCATGTTATAGTTTTATTTTTTTCTTGTCTACTCTTCACAAGAATATAAGCTCTTCAAGGGCAGAGAATGTGTCTCTTTTGCTCACTGCCATATCCCTGCGCAAAAAACATAACCCAGCACATGAGTAAAAGAATGAACAAACGCATGGAACAATAAGTTGGGATCAAATCATCAAGCACATTGAGTACCTTGTAAAAAATTTGCGCAGGTGCATACATTGGAGCGGTTTAGAAGTTTAGATTTTAAAAAAATAGATGATAACATGGCCATTCATTCATTTAATCAACAAATATTTATTGAGTGCTAATTATGTGCCAAGCCATGTGTTCAGCACCAAGCACACTAAAATGAAAAGGACTGGCACAGTCCTTAGTAGGACATGAACTTTCGCTTTCATGAAGGAGAATTCAATTGTGGTTTTAGAAAGATCACTGATGAAGGTAGAAGAAATCATGAGGTCTTGAGGGACTTGATATAGAGGTGCCAGTTCAGAGCATTTTGTAGTGGGAGTCTGGGTTAGGGCAACAGCAACAAGTACAAAGGAAATGGAGAATCAGAAGAGCCTTTCTTCTACATAACACCAGTTACTCACTGAAGGTACTTATGTGAGTAAACGAGCTCGTTATCTAGAACACGCCATTAGAGACAACAATATTGATTCAGGTCTCTGACAGTTTAATTCAAGACTGGTTAGTAAAAATGTTGGTAGCTTGTAGATCCCCTAAACTTCAGCTATAAATAGGTTAAACCAACAGACTCATACTCTACCGGGCTTATGTATCATTGACTAAGGAAAAAGGTGTGTAATTTTTGAGCAGCTCTGGGCAGATGGTGGAGATGATGATGCTCGTTATTGGGATACCCTGCCTAAAACTTGTGTTGACTCCATTGTGGAGTATGATCACCCAAGTCTGGATTACCCATCCTAAGGGTCAGCCTCTCATGCATGGATGAGTTTCTTAATCTCCCCATCTGCTTTTTCCCCTGTACTCTGATTTTTCGGCAATATGTACCTTACAATCATCACACACGACCCTCTATTTCCCCATTCTTCTGATTTTAATAAAGTAAGGTTCTGGCCTAAATACTCTTATCCTGTTGCCTATTTACTTATTCTCCCTCATTATGGAGTACCTGAATGGGGGTTAAATTTCATTTCTGAATTAGATGTATTTAATATATATTAGAAGACAATAAGTGTGAGGGACTTAGCCTCTCACTTTCCTCTCTCCACATTGGACAACTGTGATGTTTGCACCAAGGCTGAGTAAGTGTGACTGTGCTAATACTCAAATTAATCCTCAGATGAGCTGTTTTAAGGCCTAGACCCGGGAGCCAGGAAGAACTAGTAGAATAGTTGCTTCTCATGCTAAATCTATTCTTCAATATTAACTTTATCACTAAAGACAAGGTGATTTTTTAAAAAAATTTTTATCGTTCTAATTCCTATGTTTCACAAATGGAAAAGAACTCATGACCAAAAATATCGAGACCTCACTTGCTGATGGCTTCAAACTTTAACACCAGTCTTCCTAATAAACAGAATTCCCTAGTGCTACTAAACTGGGTTTGGAGTCATGTAGTAAAGGCTGGTGTCTTAACAAAGAACATCTCTCATTTTGCATATGCGTTTTATCCATACCAGCTCATACTCTTTCTATTATCTCATAGATGGCTCCCTACTCTCTCCCTGCCTCACTCTTCTGAGACATCTTCCTCACAATATGGAGATCAGTGTCTTAACCAAGAATTGTGCTGGTTAAATTTAGGTGTCTACAAGAAGATAATGGTAGAGCTTATAAGGAGGGTAATGAATTCACCCAGGTTTTATAAGAGAGTCTTTGAGCCAAATTATCAAAGCTCCAAGCAGAATAGAAATCACAATGATATTGAGGTGCATAATTGTTTTTGAGACAATTGAATAAATAAAAAGAACAAGACTGCCCTTTCAGTGGGGAATACAAGGAAGAAGAAAGGGAAAAATATTAATGGAGTCTTCATCTGTATAAGGCACTGTGTTTAGTACTTTATATAATTTAAGTCATGTAATCTACACTATGTATGCCATGAGATTTTAGTCTATTAATTTACTTAATCCTTGCCTCATTCCAAGATTTTGAAGTGGCTTTTTACTAATGCATATTAAAAGACAGAAACAAAGTAAATAAATTAAGATAAAAGTGAAGATAAAATAAATGGTTCACATAGAGTAATATTTTGGGTAATGCTGGTGATAAATAATGCATAAATAAGAATTCATATTATTGTGTAGTTGAACTGAAAATTTGGCTATGAGCTGCTGAGCAGTCAAACCGAAGTGTGGGATAAGTTTATTTATATTATTTGATTTCCGTTAAAAAAGAAAAGTTGAAAAGAAATACCACATCTTTTCCTGGCACTGAGAACAGAAAAAAATTTCCTCATGTATTCTGTTAAGATAAAAGGCATTTTTTTTTTTTAATTTCTGGTATATAGTGGAGTAAACTTCAAGTCATACATTGTAATGAATTTGTGAAGTAACAGAAAGTTTGATATTAAGCTTTTACCCAACTTTTTTTTTTGAGGAGGTTTAGCCCTGAGCTAACATCTGCTGCCAATCCTCCTCTTTTTGCTGCAGAAGATTGGCCCTGACCTAACATCTGTGCCCATCTTCCTCTATTTTATATGTGGGGTGCCTGCCACAGTGTGGCTTGATAAGCAGTGCATAGGTCCAGACCCAGAATCCAACCTGGCGAACCCTGGGCTGCCAAAGTAGAGCCTGGGAACTTAACTGCTACACCACCAGGCCAGCACCAGCTCTCATCCAACTTTGATTCTAAAAGAAATACAATTTCCAACTGAGTCATGTATTTGGTCAAAGTCAGTAATCAGGCAGGAAGTAAAACTAACTAAATAAGTGAATTTCACAACCAAGTGCTCTCTTCAAACAATTGCCTCAACCAACAGCATCAACAAATGATCCCATGCTGCCTGCATTCCTATTGAACACTAGTCTCATCCATCCAATACACTTTAAAATTAAAAAAGTATACATATAGTGGGGGATCATAATTTGTCACCCCAAAATGTGTCTCTTTGGCTTGATTATTTTTAAGAACAAAAGACTCAGGAAGAAACTTCGGCCTTCCCCCATCTACCTATAAGAATTTAAGATAGAAGGCCTCCTTCAGAAGCAGTTCCAATTAAGCAAAATTAGATTATCTGCTATTAAATTTATCTTTGTGTGTAAAAAAAAAAAAAGAAAGGAGCTATCACCATAGATAATAATATAAACTAGGTGTAGTAGACAGGGAGGAACCTAGCAAGGCCCATTTCATCAAAGTCCTCTCCATGTCTCATTGTTTCTGAATGTCATGGCAAACATTTGTTTACCAAACATTTGCTTTTTTATCTTCATTTGAATTGCCTTCCTCCCTTTTGAAGGCTCAAACCACTATCCCCAACATCTTCCTTTGTCTTTAGCTGAAGATGGTATTTAAGGTGGTGGCTTCAGCCGTTTTGATGAGTTACTCAGTTTTCTTGAGTTTCTCCCATGTATACATATTATTAAATTTGTTTGATTTTCTCCTATTATTCTGTCTCAGGTCAGTTTAAATCTTAGGCCAGAGAGAAGAGCCTAGGGGCTAGAGGAATAGTTCTTCCTCTCCTACCATATCAACTAACAAAAGAGAGCTAGGTGTATTAAAAATACAAGCAACCAAAAGGCATACATCTTGTCACAAACTGAGAAATTCAAAAAAAGAAACTACTAACATTGAATAAAAGTCCAAAATAATAATAAAATAAAATAAATGTCTTTCTTTAAGTTAACTATGGAAGGCAGCAAGATTATATTTATTAAAGAAAAAATATTTTTCCTAAATACATTACTGTCAGAATTAACTGTAAATATGTATGTTCAGCTTCAATCCTGGCATTATCTGATAATCAAGGGAGCCTGGCTCCAAAAAGGGGATGATAAAAGGGTTGAAAAACCTGCTGAGGAGAAGTTTAAAAGATGTAAATATGTAAGGCCCAGCAGTTTAACAATGATTAAGTTAGAGCAATGATGAAATATTGGAAGATAGTAATAATAAGGGTAAGGGATGATTTCTCATATCTGCAGATGACACACGAGAACAACTTATGTGCTGATGGCAAAAAAAAACAACAATAAAAGAACTTTTAAATTTCTCATTAACTTATTTTAAAATACCCTTTTGAGATATTTTCCACCAACTAGCGGAAATCTATAAGGAAGCAAAGAAGAATTTTTTTAAAAACCCAAGTTTTAAATGCATATGCAAAATTTGTAAATCACTGTGTAAACATTGAGGAAAATGTTTGTTGTTGTGATTACTGTACAGAATGGTAAATTTTGACTTTGGTAGGTAGAGATTTTAAACCAAAGAAACAGAAGGTATGGTTTCATGGAAAAATAATTAGATGCTGATTTTCCAGGAAAATGGAGAAAAATATATATCCTTTGAGGCCAAAAATAATTTGTATACAGCAAAATTTTACAGTGTATCAACAGCAATTCATTCATTGTGAGAATGACATGGTTACAATATGGCAGAGCACGTTGTCTTTTCTGTAGTCATTAGTTTTGAGACTACTGAGGTTGTTCATCGCTTCTCTTCCACAAGACGGTGGTTCTTTACAGTTCATTAAGCACCCATGGAAGGGAGGAAGAAAGAAGAGTATGATGTCCTAGGAGTCATACCCTATCTTTGCCTCCAGTTTTCTCTTTAACTTTAAAAATAATCTCAGTTCCAATTATTATTCCTATGGGAAGGGGAAAGTCTTAGGCAAATGACACAATGTAAAATAGTTCTATGCAGTCAAAGTGAAATGATGAACGAAATGGTGACAAGAAGATAACAAATTCCAGTTGTTGCAGAAGAAGAAAATGCTTGACTTTCTGGAAAGCCAGAAAAGGAAACCCTCAATTAAATTAAAAAACCCTCACCTTTATAATGGTGAGAGCTTTATCCTCTCATTAAGCAAACACAAGCAGTGCATTTTACCTGTTTTCCCAGTAATGGTTCTGGTTTCCTGATTTTCAGGGCTTTAAGTGTCAGCCTGTGGTTTTGCGATGCAAAATTGCTGTAATTCCAGTTTCTTTTATTATCTAACCCTGTGAATTATACAGTTTCTATTAAATAATTATTAACTGAAGCATTTAAAATAGATAGGCCAGGAATAAGAGAGGAAATATCTATTTTCTTTATTTCCTTATGGTTTATAAAATGGGGTCTAGATGACCTTTATTTTTAGTAATACCAAATATAAATAATTTATATGCTACCGACATTTTACAGTTATGATTTAGTTTTTTTTTTTTATTTTCTTGGTGTATAAGCATTACCCCAGAAGATGGTTTATGTGACGAGCAATTAATGCACAATAGACCTGGAGTTTAAATGATCTAAGAGTAATTGATGAGCATACAGCAAAGAATTCAAAAAATATTAAAAGTTTCATTTTTTTCCTTCACATGTTCTAAATAATTGCTAAATGAACATATTTGATGTTGTTGTCTATTCCTTTGGATTAACACTTTTTTTTCATAGCATCTGTATTGGCTGCCTTAGTTGTTCTCAGTTACACTCACTCCTCAAGCGCATAGCAGCGGGGCTTCAGCTCTTGCCCTTGCACTGCAATTGCTCTCTGCAAAGCCACACATCATCTCCTGATCACTAATTCCAATGGTCTCATCCTCCTTGAGTGTATTGATTTATATGGTTTTTTAATATCAAATATTGTAGAGTATTTAAAATACGCCAGGCACTCTGTAATGCCCAAGCTGCCCCTAGGTCACATCCCAAGCTTCCCGATGCTTCTACTGGCCTCTCCCAGGGTTGACTCTCACTCACTGAACCAAATGTGATCTCATATGTATAGACTATAATATAATCCCCCAACAGTTTTTCTGCTGGATTTAGATAACATTTTGGGTAGGAGGATGTTGGGGGGCACTGTTTTATGGAAGCGTGTTTTATTAAAGCCAGCACAGACATACAAATTAAAACTATTTTCTAGAGCATCACTGTCCAGTAGACTCTTCTGCAATGATGGGAATGTTCTGTACCAGCTCTGGGTAATACCATATAGCCACTAGCCACATGTAGCCATTGAGTATTTGAAATGGAGCGAGTATTATTAAGGAAGTACACTTTTACTTTAATTAATTCTAATTTAAATAGTCATATGTGGCTAGTGGTTTTGATATTGGACAGCACAGTTCTAGAGTATGCTTTTCCTGTACAGTCTCTTCTGGGCAAATATTGAACTGTCATGTTTTCAATACAAAACAAATGTCTCTCAAGCTCTGCTGTCATTTGTCTCATCTCCACTTCCTCACCTCCCATTTACTTCTGCAGTCTGACTTCTGCTCCTGCAAATCCACAGAAATTGCAGAGATAAGGTCATCCATGCTCTCAGTATTACCAAATCACTGACATCTGACACTGAGTTATTTCTCTCTTCTCTCTTATCCTTCTTTAGTTTCTGAGTCACTCTTAGCCTGGGTTCCTCTTACTT
The DNA here is from genome assembly GCF_021613505.1 of Equus quagga. Classification (NCBI taxonomy): domain Eukaryota; kingdom Metazoa; phylum Chordata; class Mammalia; order Perissodactyla; family Equidae; genus Equus; species Equus quagga. Next base: position 107,721,342 of record NC_060273.1, read on the forward strand.
CTCTGGCCCATTGATTCATCCTTCACGAAGTATGTCTTTACTGAGTGTCTACTATGTGCTAGGATTCAGGGTGATGAGAAAAAGGACACTGTCCCAGTTCATGCATAGCTATAGTCCGTGGTGCTCATTTTATAAATCAGTGACATTCAAACTAATTAGACCACAACCCAGAAATGTGTTTTACCTTGAAACCCAGTATACACACATGTGAGTAAATGTATTCATAACAAAAGCTTCAGGAAAATATCTTTACTCAAATTATATGAAAAGCATATTAATGTTTTCTATATTATTTTTTAATGCTGGTGGAGACTTATTCTGTTTATTTCAAGACTCACAGTTTGAAAATCCTGCCCAAACTGCCAGGTCTCCCCAGGCCCTGATGCTAGTCTCTGATCATCTCATGCAGAACACTCACCCAAGTGCAAGGCTCCAGGCCCTATCCATGGCTCCTGCTCCTTCCTTGGAATTCTGTCTTTACCAGACTACCCACAGATCATGTTCTGAGATCCAGCAGCCTCTCAGACCACTATCTATTCCAGGGTTGCCTCTCGCTCACTGGGTACAAATCTGATTTCATACTCTTTTCTCAAATCCTGCTCCTTCTCCTTTAGTTAGTTTTTTGGTGAATGGTTCTACCATCTACCCATTTACCTCAGGGAGAAACCTAGAAGACACCCTAAATGCATCCCCCTTCTCATCACTCTGCATTACATCAAGTGTCTCAGAGAGATTCCTCCTCTCCATGTCATCGCCATTGTTTCAGCTTAGATCCTCCTCATCTCCACCATAGATAGTGTACCTCAAGAGTCTTCTAAATCACCTCTGTCCAATAGAACCTTCAGTGATGACGGAAATTTCTATATCTGCGCTGTCCAATATGGTAGCCACTAACCATGTGTGGGGCTTTTGAGAACTTAAAATGTGGCTAGTGCAACTGAAGAACCAAATTTTGAATTTAAGTTTAAATTGCCATATGTGGCTAGTGACTAATGTGTTGGACAGCTCAGGTCTGCACGATCTCCCCACCCTAAGTGTGCTCCCTTCCAGTCCCTGGCACAAATAAACAATCAACCAATCCCTAAAAAACAAATTCTACTCTCATTTTTGCCGATAAATAGTACATTTGTGACAAAAAATGTGATTTTTTTCAAGATACTTAACTTTTAAATATCTATTCTATGAAAATTGTCAGAAATATCTGATAAGGATTTAGGTATTTCTATGTTGTCTGTAACAGACTTTTTAATATTAAAATGTGTTAAAAATTTTAAAGACTTACTATATATTCTGATGCATCTGTATTCAAAATTAAGCAGATTTTAAAATTGACGATTTTGAAAATAATACGAATATATTGTTTAGTCAATTTTATTTCTTGTTTAATGTACACATACATTCAAAGGATTATGTGATGATTTTAAAGGCAATCATTTCTTCTTACTTTACTATTTTCTACATTCTATTATTTTGTATACTTTGTAATCAAGCACAGGGTAAATTATATTTTATACACATTTCTCCAGGTATCCATGACAAAGATTTTGGGAGTTTTAAAATGCCCGGTAAACAGCAGCTACATCTCTGCTCAAGACAAAAAGACATTAAGAAATCAAAATATCACTTTTATTACTGATAAAAGTTTAATTTGAATGGGATATCATAATGTGAGATCTAAACGGATCTGCTTGGTTTCTGCAGGAACAACCCACCAAAGGAAAATTTTAGTCGGCCATGCAGACAAACTTACCAAGTTCACTGCTTCACAGCTGATAAGTCTGGAAAGAAAAATTAGACTAACTCTCCCAACTAAGATCCCATCATGGACTGTAGACTAAAGATGACTGCCCCCTGGTAACTGACTCTCTCCATTGAGAGGGCTGGGTTATTGAAAATACTAGGGGGGAAAAAACCCATTATGCAGCATATGGATATATTTTCATCCTAGCATGCTCTAGCTTTTTCATCTATCTCATTGATTTTAATGATTAGTTTTATTTGCTCTTCAAATGCTACACATTGTCTATTTGTGGCCAAATGCAAAACATTCCAAAAATCCTATGAATTGCATAACCCAGCAGTTACCAGCAACCCTGAATAATCAGTCTCTTGGCCTCGGTAAGGCAGCTGCCTCTAAACATCATCGAATAGTGGTCAGAGAGGGTATGCTTCCCGTGGACATCCACAGCTTGAGAAAGGAAGGGAAGCTGACACTGAGCCACATGTATCCATTTCTCTTTTATGTTTGGCTATCAGGTAGTTTATCTCAACTTCATGGGGAAGAGCAAAAGAAATTCATCTTCACAGAAATCTGAGGAATTATTTCCTTCAACAATATATAACATATACTTATTTTTAAAATGAAACAATTTGTATATGACAATCTACTAGAGAAAGAATGAAATAAAGTAGAAGAAACAGTAAAAAACCAAGAATCAGAAGACCTGATTTGATCCAGGTCCAGCACCAAGATGTTGGGCATTGTGCTCGTGATTTTGCTCTCAGAGTCATAGTTCCTTAGTCAGTAAAATAAAAGATTTGAATTCCAGAGAACTTCTGAGTATCTTCATCATCATGATAATATGTCTCTGCTTATATTCCCAAAGAGATGATGAACTTCTCCACGATGGGAAGAATATTGCAGAGCTTTTGCAACCTCAGCTACCAGAATAATTTCCTTTACACATTAGACACTCAATGTTTATTCTTTCTTCTTGATATTAAACAGGAATAAATTTGGCATAATCTAAAAAAACAAAAATAACTAGGCAAACTCTCATCAACCCTTCATTTCCTGATTTTGTGATATGCTACTGAAAATAGGAGATGTGTGATTTGCACTTAGAAAGGAAAATAAGACATTCATATGTCTCATTCTGGCTCTATCACGTACTTGGCTTAACCTCACGTGACCTCTCTATGCACTTTTCTAATGATAAGAATATGGACTGAAATACACCTTGCTTAAATTAATTTAATTTGCATTAAAAGATAAAGAGATGTACCATCTCTCTCCTTTTCAAAACTCTACTGCAAAATTGACCTTTCTAATAATAGCAAATATTTATATTAGTTAATGCTTACTCTGTGTCAGACATTATTCTAAGTTCTTTAAAATATGTTATCTCACTCTTCTTTTCAAAATTCTTTAGTAGCTCTCTATAACCTTGAGGCAAGAAAAATTGTTTTCTCCTGGTATAGTCTTCTTTCATATGAGATATGAGTAAGATATACACAACTAAAAATGAGTCTGTACTTATTTCTGCAAATCTATTCCATTGCCACATGGATTATCTTTTCTTCTCCCCTTGCTTATCTGCAACCTCCCATTCCAGCAAAGGGAAACCTGACTCTCACTACCTCTGCCTGTTTATTTAATTATACAATTACAGTATACCTGCATAGTAGTTTCAGACTTTTAAACAATATTCCCTTAGGAAATAACTTTATCAACTAGAGTCCAATACTTATGTAAAGTTACTTTCGCCCTAGTCCTATGGACTCCACTCATTTCCCAAGTTACTTAGGCTAGTGCCCTGTCCCCATTCTCCTTCAGCGAGGCTGTCTGCTACATTTATAATACAGTTAAGACTGCTTGGTCACATTCTACCTTCCATGCTGGATCCTCTCAATTCCTACAAGATTTATTTTTAATTTGCACATAGTAATATTCATTCTTTCTGTTGTAAAGAAAACAAATGGGTTTTGACAAATTCATAGTTTCATATATTCAACATTACATTATCATACAGAGTAGTTTCATCGGCCTATAAAACCCTGTACTTGACTTATACAAACCCCCTACCCCGAATTCCTGGCAACCACAGATCCATTTATCATCTGTATATCTCTGCCTTTTCCAGAATGTCATATAAATGGCCTCATACAGTATGCAGCCTTTTCAGACTTTTTTTTTTTAGCTTACCAATATATACTTAAGATTCGTCAAAATTTTTCCATGCTTAATAGCTCATTTCTTGTTAATGTTGAATAGTAGTCTACGTTACGGTTGTAACAGAGTTCTTTATCCGTTCACCAATTGAAATACATCTTGATTATTTCCAGTTTATGGTGAGTTTAAATAAAGCTGCTATAAACATTTGTGTGCAGATTTCTGTTTGGACATAAATTTTCAAATCAATACCGAGGTGTACGATTGTGGAATGATATGGTAAAGACTATGTTTCATTTTGTAAGAAACCACTGAACTTCCTTCCAAAGTGGCTGTTCCATTTTGCATTCCCATCAACAATAAATGAAAATTCCTGTCCCTGAATTATCAACAAAAGTTGGTATTGTCAGTTTTTTAGATTTCAGCCATTTTAATTGGTATGTGGTGTTAATTCATTGTTTTAACTGGCATTTTCCCAATAACATGCCATTGAGCATCTTTTCGTAAGCTTATTTGCCATCTGTTTATCTCCTTTGGTGCGTTATCTGTTCAGATCTTTTGTCCATTTTTGAAATTGAGTTGCTATTTTATTATTGTTCAGTTTTAGCATTTCTTTAAACATATTGGATGAAAGGACTTTATCAGATATATGTTTTGCAAATATTTTCTCTTAGTCTGTGTCTTATCTTTTACACTCTTAATGGTATCTTTTGTGAACCAGAAGTTTTTAGTTTTAATAAAGTCCAATTTATCAATTTTTTCTTTCATAAAAAGTTTTGCTTTTGGTATTGTGTCAAAAACTTATCACCAAAGCCAAGCTCACATAGAATTTCTCCTGTGTTTTCTTCAAAATTTTTCCATTTTCCATTTAAGTCTATGACGCATTTTATGTTAATTTTTTTGTTTATGTATATCCAATTGTGCCAGCACCATATCTTGAAATGCTTTATAGATTCTCTTCATGCTGCTTATTTCAAATTGAACTATTGCTTTTGTAAGTACAAATTATTTATTATTAAAATAGAACTTAGGAAATACCGTAACTTGTTAAAAGTAAATTTGAGCTTCTAATAACTTGTAGGATTGTGTCACAATTTGAAAATTTCCGAGTGCTCTCTCTCAACAACAGAGAGTAGTCACCTTTCCTTCATAAATGTGTTTCTCATGTGATTCAAGGTATCATTGATCATTTATTCTTTGTGTACATTATGGCACAGGTTAATCTTAGCATCCAAGCATTTATGAAGACATTTTTTTCATTGCTCACTGCGACATTTTATCAACATTCTTCACTAATCCAAAGAGTTTTCTTTAAAGTACAACTCAAATCTCGTTTGTGATCTTCTTCACATGGCTATGCTCCCTGTCATTCGCAAATTAGCACTGCGTTCTAGCAGATGAGAACTGTGATCAATTGAAGCCATTTATTTTTAATGTAAAATTAATTGTTTGTAGAGCTAATATTAATTGGCCTCATTGGTCTCTCATTTTAAAAAATATTAAATCAAGAAAATATAGCAGCTTGCAAATGATCACATTGACTTGCAGTGTGAAGAGCACCACCATTTCTTAATCGACTGAATATTAGTAAAATAACTTAAGAAAATTAGATTAGTTAAGCAGTACCAGATGTTGTTCCCGGACAACCCTCTGTTTTTAATAGAATATCAAAATTTTTAAAATTTTTGAAAATAAGAAATAAGCAACTGTAAGAGATTAGAATTTTTCATTCATGAGATCCTTAAGACCTAATTGGGAGTGACTAGCATCAGTTTTAAGACTTGAGAGAGAGTGCCTGTAAATATTTATTTCCAGGATTTATGAATATTTCTGATGCATCTTTCGGAGGAGTCAAAGGTCAGAGTGTTGTTGAATAACTCCCTCTTTGACCAAAGCCTCTAGTAAGAGATACCACATGGAAACGATTTCCTACAATTTAACAAAGAGAAAAAATGTCTTTCCCCACCAAAGAATTATCTGGAACTGAGTAAAAATTATGTAACTAGATTGCCTGATGAAAGAAGATATGTTAAGAGCTAAGAGAAGATGATATAGAGTTAAGAGGGGTGCTTTGGAAAAGTCTTATAGATTTGCAATAGTTTACTAACACTTTATTAAAGCAATGAATTACATAACCTCACCTAAAAACAAAATGAAATAAGTTTTTTCTTTGATTTTTAAATAAATATGGATTTGTAAGCCACTTTCTATATATAGTGTTTAGCATTATCAATTTATAAATTTATATAAAATATATTCATTGGACAATGTTGCTTTTTGCATAAAAAGTTATGTGCATGATGGAGTAGAGACTCTGATATTCATTCATTAACTTACTAACTTTTTCTGAAAATACTGACTGCCTTCTATTTGCCACACTCTGTAGTAGTCAGCCTTGAGTGTATAATAGTGGGCAAAATACCCCACCCCAAAAAAATCTGCTTTTTTCCCAGCTTTATTAAGGTATAATTGACATATAATATTGTGTTAGTTTAAGGTGTACAACACAAAGATTTGATGTATGTACATATTGTGAAATCATTACCAAAATAAGGTTCATTAACATACATATTACCTCACAGAGTTACAATTATTTTTGTGGTGCAAACTTTTAAAATCTATTCTCTTAGCTATTTCCAAATATATAATACAGTATTGTTAACTAAGTATCTGCTTTCATGGTGCTTATAATTTTGAGTGGATCAAGTCTGGGGAGAAAGAAAAAAAACAAAACCTTGGTTGATTGTTGGGTAAGCAACTTCTCATTAAATCGCAACTTTGGCTTAAAGAACTGTATAGCTTGAACACTCTATGAAAACAGATCCACAAATAACACCATAGCTAGTCATTGGAATCTCAATAAAGCTTATAAGATAAGAAAGGAATTTGCAGAATATTGCTAGAGAAATGAGGTGGTGAGTGTGTCTGGTCATAGGGCTGGACAAGGAACATGATCCAGGTATTGACCTTCTGGGGAGAGGAAAGTAGGTACAAAGCGGGCAGTGGTCAGGGGTAGATAACTCCTAGTATAATTCAATAATTCCTCATTATTTACTTTGTGTAGAGTGCTCTCTGCATATCTATGACATAAATTATTCAAATCTAAATGTTTTTCTCTATAAAATGCCAAGTATAAATTGTATATTACTTTTAACTATTGAAATAAGTTAATTTCTTCTTGACTCTTACTGTTGAAAAAATCATAATGTGGGTTATTAATTTAGTGAGATATCCAAAAGTGCTGAGGTCTAAGCTCTTAAAATCTTAATCATATAATTTTGATCATTTGACTTATTTTGAAGCTAAATGTCACTGAGCCCTTATGGGGATTTTGGTTAGATTCTCATAGTGAACACTTAGTAAATGCAGACCAAGAAAGAGCAAGCTGGAAGTCACAGGGAGGATTAATAATACACTTGTGTGTTGAGGAGGGGACAGCAAGGTTCAGAGGGATTGAAGTGGTGGGGCCGGGGGAAGTATATTGGTTGTAAGGAAAACTTGTCTACACTCTGGAGAATTCGGAAACAGTATAGATCATGGAGGGAAGGAAGTAGAAAGACTCCAGTGGAATGCTTCTGTAAAGTTAAGATGTAAGGTGCTTGGACTAAAGTCCTTTTTTAACCATATGCCTGACTGATAACAAAGTGAGACTATCAGTCTTTCTATCTAAAAGTGTGTGAAATTAAGAGCATTATGAAGGACAAGTGGGCAGTATGGGAAGTGTAGTGCTGAGATATACTGAACTCCAAAAAATGGGTTGTGTGGTCTTTTCCTGAGTAGATTCCTGTGTGGGTTCCACATATGCCCATTGTAAGAGTTCAGTGAATAACAATAAAATGCAGTGAGCAGAGTATACAGAAAAGTGGAATATATATTTAGGTCATGGAAGATACAAACTACATGACACCATGGACTCAGATTTACAAAATAACAGAATGTCCTAATTGTCTCCATATTTACACAACTAAGTTTGAAATATGTGAGTGGCTGGGGTGAACTAACTTGGGGTACAGAAGTAGGTTAAAGGAGATCATTGGGCTGGCAACCTAGAGTCCAATCATATTTTTCCAACTGGAGGTCCCCATCTCCCTATGGTATGTATTTGGTCTTGATCTCGGATGAGTAGTGAGGACAAGACCTTAGGAATTGCTGTTTGCTTGAGCCTGGAAAGTTCAGAGGTTGTTGTAACCATAGTGGAGTGGAATTTTAGGGTTCAAAACTGATCTTTAAATTACTTCCTGCCCATGACTCCTATTCTGATTCTCTGTCACTATAACACTGGAATAAATACTATATACAACATAATTTCCAATGTAATAAGACAATCAAGCAAATTAGCATTTACCTCCACATACCTGATGGGAAACATACCTCTGCTTTTATCTACAGCAAGCAAAAATGGTTTCATTTGTAGAATATGTAGTGCCAGTGCCTATAACTTAGACCAAGAATCTTTGCAGCTTCTTCTGGTCACTGTCTTAGGTGATATTAAATTGGGAAGCCACACAAACCACATTATTGTTAACACAAAATCATTTTAATGCGCTTTGGTCTACAAGGAGGATCCTGATGTATCACAAGGGTAAAAACTAGTCATTGGTCGTGTTAAATGAGTTCCTAATTTTATTTTTAGTATCCCCATAAGTAACTACTAATTACATGTATGTATTTCCATTAAAAATGGAAATAAAACATTTTGAACTGGTAAAACAGTTTTGAATATCTGGACATATCTTTGAAAACTGCAAAATGTTTTTAGTTTTGTCATTCCTTTCAAATAATTCTCTATTATTACTATTATTATACTTTATTCTGGATGGCACTGACTTTGTGAACAAAACCTTTCTTTCTGAAATAAATGATTCAATTAGCCTTCTTAAATTATCATTTTTAGGTTTACTTTTAACATCATTGGACTACATTCTTTACTTTAGTTATTGACTTATGAACTGATTTAACTTTTATGAGTGCCAAGTAAAATTTTGTTTGCAAGCTGACTATAACCAAAGCACACAAGTCTTTTGAGTTTTATGAAATTTGAACATTTTCCATTTTCTCCTTTAATTAAAATCTTATTTCATTGCTCTATTTTCCCTATTTTTCTCTGAGCAGTTGAAACAAGTGTAAATGGGAAATTTCAAAAGAACGGGAACACTTGGCCATATTTCTGGCTGATCAAGAAGCAGAAATGCAGGAAATCTAATGAGAAAGCTTATTATTATGATTTGCACAGCTCAGCTTTTGCATAATCAAGCATGTCAATGCACTCACACATTTGCAAATGCTGCTCAGAACCACACATCTGAATCTTTTTAATGTTTCTCCATTACCATTGCTTTTGCTGCCCCACTCAGGAAGCCATCATCCATGACCCCAATTTTCAAAATGGGCCAGCTAAAAACAAAGACGAGATGTGTTTCCTAATCCTATCAAACCTTTTTTTTAAAAAAGCAGAATGAAAACAGGTGGTGTTCTCAATTTTTAAACGAGACGAATTATGAACTGTAATTTGAATACGGCTGTGATTTTCCAGGTACAATTGCTTACACAAAAGTTGGTACAATTGGGGAAGAAGCTATGTAATATTCAGATGATCTTTGTTAGCATCTGTGGTGCTTCTGATCCCTTAATATCATGCAGTGTTTTACTTAATATTATAGGAACATATATTGCTATTTGTCAATATGATAGTGTAATACATATGCATGAAGGAGGGTGTCATGCCAAGGAAACTGCATCTACATCCTCCTAAAAGGACTGATGTGAGTAGTAAATACCTCTCACTGTCTTTTTCATCCTTCCCTTATCTCTGTACTTAAGACAAATTTAACACAGTGAAATGGTGAGACATTGTAAGACTTAGTTCACCAGTGTAGTATGGCAATATTTTAATACAGCCAGTGGACAAAGATAATTATACGGCTATGCATTTTATAGCTATTTGTTATTATTATTATAGTTATTTTATTGTATTTATGACTTTATAATAACATGAATTTGTTCATGTCAACATTGAAAAAGTATTAAATGAAAATATATATAATATGATCACAATTATGTGAAGAGTTAAAAAAAGCACATCAAAATGAATTAAAGTGCATCTAGGTGAGCACATTTAATACTGAATTAAAAATATAAGTCTGCCAACAAGTATAGTCAAATCATATGAAAGACCAATTCGCAAACATAGAAAGCTACCTGGTAAACAAAACATGCAAATATCCTAACTTGTTCAAATGAATCAAGTAAACCTAATTGAAAACACTAACGAAATTTTATTTCCCTTAATAATTAAAAAATATGTATATAATTATACATCACAAGATCAAAATTACAACCAAAAAAGGATATGTATCTCACAACTCTTATGGAATATTTATCAGAAGCTAAAAATTCACACATTTTGATGCTATTCCTCCTTACTTTTAATCCTGATTATGAGATGTTTTCCTATGCAAAAATAAAAGCAAGATATAAACCCTAACTATGAAAATAGTTTCTTAAAATGTTACATGAAACTTCTCATGCAGTCAATGTACCCAACAATAAAGGAATAGTCAATTAGATTATGATTGTTCTCTTAATGGAATACCATGTTGTTATAAAATAATTTATGAAGTTTTTAAACAGTATATCTATATAATATATTGTCAAATGAAAATTGTGTTACAAATTGTAAACACATTATTATTTAAAGCTATGTAAAATGTACAGGCATATGTAAAAAGATTATAAGGAACTTTCAAACATTGACAAAAATTTTGTTAGGACAGAGGAATGATGGAATGATTTCAACACTGAATTATTTTTAAATATATTTAAAAAATAAAATCATTTTTAGAGCCAAGAATAAAGTCTGGAACATATGTGTGTTATTTACATATGCCTGACACTAAAGAAAGTCATAGGTGGGTTAGTATAGAAATAAGCAAAGAACGCTGGGAAAATGAAAGAGGAAGATCTTTGGAAAATATTGATATTTAAGGAAGAGGCAAAGGATGAGAACTTTCAATTAGCCTGATTATTATGAAAATACAGAGTGAAAAAGATTGGGTCAGCTATTGCATCTCCAGCAAAGTGAAAAAGGTTTAGTTCTTCATGAGGGCTGCTGCGTCTGCTAAGGTAGCTTCCTCTCTTCCCTAATTTTCTTTGAATACAAACCACAAACCATCACTGCTATGAAGTAACCAGAGTACACTGCTCTACCTCCAGGAGCCTGTAATAACTGATGTGCTTGTTTGCAATTTAGCAGTAGCAAACCTGAGTCAAAGCTGTCAGTTTTGGATTGGCTTCAAGGAGGCTGTGTCCAGGATGAAAGGCTCTTTACAGCAGCTGTCTGTTCTGATTCCCTCTCTAGAAACGGGGAGAGCTACTCCAGCAGATGGTGAAATAGGCTGGGTGAAGCAATATGGCTGGAAGTAGTGTGTGTCTCCCTTCTCTTCCTGAGTCTGAGTGTGTATGTCTAGCTACATTGTAGTTTTCTTTCTGTTCCCCTACACCCACCTTCTCTCCTCCAGGTAATGCTCTAATGCCATTCCCCATCGTTTCATCATTACTTCTCAGACTAAGAATCACACTTTCTTTTAAATGACAAAGAAGCCTAGCTCCTCTTGTTGCATACAAGTCAGAGACTACAGCAGAAATGTGTAATTCGAGGTCAGGAATGGGGGATGCATTTTTAGTTGACTTCTGACCCTAATATCGTGTTTTGCCAGCGAATCTTCAGTAAAGTACTTCACCATATTGACCCAAATTCTAGGCCAAACATGGAGTCTTGAACATTACTATAATGTATATTCATTTATTGAATAATATTTTACTGAACACCTATTAACCTGGCACAGGAAACATCGAGATGACTATGATTTTCCTCAAGGTGTTGAGGGTTTAACAGATGAAATAAAAAAGCATGTGAAAATAATTACAATATTCTGATGTACATTAATAATGGTACAAATTATACCACCAATAAGAATCCTATCTATGTGAGTCAGGATAGAAAGATGCCAGAGAATAAGGGAAGTGTCCTTTACAGAGGCTAGAAATGCTGGCAGAAATTCCCCCAGAGAATTTCTAGATCATTCCAGGCAGAAGGAAAAGCATGGTAGAGGTAGAGACACATGAAAGGATCACTCATTTTGGAGGAAGTTCCAGTGGTTCTTTGCGATTAGAACAAATGGTATATGGTGAACCATGCTGGGGAATGAGATCTTTAATAGAGCTAATTGGGATGCTATTTTGGAGTATGTATGGAAAAGGGGAGAGTGGAGTTAGAGTGATATTTCTTGAAGCTATGCAAATAATCTAAGTGCAAGATGTTGCAATACTAAAAGAGGCATGGGGATGGGAGGAGGACTGGATGCGAGAGCTACTTTGGAATATGAGAGATATTTTAGAATCAGGACTCACAGGACTTTCACTGAAAAGGTGTAGCTCCTCTACAGCAAAATCGTTCCTTTAGCTGAGATCGTTCAACATTGTCTTTATTAAAATGTATACATCTAGCTATAGCTAACATATTTTATGCTGGTTTCCCACAGAAGCAAACCTAGCTATGGGTCTAACCAGTTTGCTAGGTAGGTCTTCTCAAGAAGCACTAGTAGCAGAGCAGGAATCTGAGACAGAGAAGGAAAGGAAGTCAATACAGGTGCATAAATGAGCAGGAGACCACTGTGAGTTACTGAAGCTCAATCCCACTGGGAAATGCTTCCAAGTTATTCTACCCAAAGTGCGATTCCCAGCCATCAACCCCATCCATCAACTGGCTGTATACTACTCATGGGGGCATTAAATTCTTTGCCCTCCGCCTTGACCCTTGCCCACAGACTGAGAATATTTTTATAGCCAAAGAATGCCTCCAGACAGAGTCACAGGTGTTTGCAGTAAGAAGCTGTCAGGATTGTGAGTGCCAAGGAGATTTGGGTGGGAACTCAAAGCATCTGCTACACACATTAAACCTGTATTTCTCAACTGAGAGTTTACTTGTGAACTTCCACAAATTTTAATGTTTTTGAAAAAACATCTTTTATCATCTTACTTAAACATAGCTTAAGCTTATTTTGAATCTGGATGGTGACTTTGAACTTGTTTGCTTCCTCATGGTTTTGGTGACTAAGTGATAAATCACACCAAGAAGTACAAATTTTAAAAAGTAAATAAGAAAAAAGTCATGGTATATTGTGTGAATGGAGGTTTCAGAGAAATTCAAATAGAGAAAAGTGGGAGCTTTTATTCACGTGGCCCAAACTAATAGAGACATGCTTTTACGAGTTGAATTGAGTCCTCCCAAAATTTATACGTTGAAGTCCTAACTCTCAGTATCTCAGAATGTGACCTTATTTGGAAATAGATTCATTGAAGATGTAATTAATGAAGATGAAGTCATTTGGGTGGGCCCTACTTTACTATGACTAATATCCTTCCAAAAGGGGGAAATTCAGACAGAGACACACATAATGAAAACACCACATGAAAATGAAGGCAGAGAGCTACAACCCAAGGAACGCCCAAGATTGCCAGCAAACTAACAGAAGCTAGGGGACAGGCATGGAGCACATTCTTCTTCACAGCTCTGAGAAGGAACCAACCCTATCGACACATTGATCTTGGACTTCTGGCCTCCAGAAGTGCAAGATAACTTTCTATTGTTTAAAACACCCAGTTTGTGGTTCTTTGTTGTGGAGGCCCTAGCAAACTAATACACCTACCAAAGTAACATAAAACCTCTGTCACAGCAGGCAAAGTGATCATAGTGTGACTAGAATACTCAGTTAATCATTGTTCATCCCATTGGGTTAATGTTAATTTCAGTTTTTATTATTTTATAGCTTTATTTGTATTTATTTTTGTATTTTTGTTATGATGTATAGCTATAAGCATAAGGAATCTGTACTTATGTTAAAATTTATAATTTAAATAAAGTTAATATTTTAATTAAAATAACTTAAATCAATGACGCTCATTAACTGAGAATATTTTCTTTTAAATGGGCTCCATTTAAAAGGAACTGAGAATTCCTGCTTTAACTATTGCCATACTTTTCTTATTAGCATGATTTGACTGATGTGATTTTTGGTTTTATGTGTCAACTTGACTGGGCTAAGGGATTCCTAGATAGCTGATAAAACATTATTTCTGGGTGTGTCTGTGAGGGTGTTTCCAGAAGAGATTTGCATTTGAGTCAATAGACTGAGTAAAGACTGTTGCCCTCATCAGTGTGAGTGGGCATCATCCAATTCCTGGAGGGCCTGTATAGAACAAAAAAGTGGAGGAAGGGTGAATTTGCTCTCTCTCTTTGAACCAAGACATGACATCCACCTTTTCCTACCCTAGGACATCAGTGCTCCTGGTTCATGGGCTTTCAGACTCAGATAGGGTTTTATAGCACTGAACTTTTGATCCTTTTCCAGTTTTGATCTTTACTTTTTTAGCCTATCATTTCTTTTGGGAGGAGGGGGTCTCTGAATACCTTTATCCAAGCAACTGGATAGTGTAGCAGCTGGAAATTTTCAGACTAACATCTCTCATTCTGGACATGTAAGATGCATTGAGAGTACTACTCTAAGACCTATGTCCAATGACAAGTCTAGCCTCACAAAAGTACCTATGATGGTTAATTTTATGTGTAACTTAGCTGGGCCTCTGTGCTTAGTATTTGGTCAAACATTGTTCTGGATGTTTCTGTGTCTTTGGATGAGATTAACACTTAAATTGGTGGACTTTGAGTAGAACAGATTGCCCTCCGTAATGTGAATGGGCCTCATCCAATCATTTGAAGGCCTTAATAAAACAAAGACTGACCTATCTGGAAAAAGAAGGAATTCTGCCAGCAGATGGCCTTTTGACTTGAATTGCAACCTTGGTTCCTCCCTCCATCTCTAGCCTATACCCTATTGGTTCTGTTTCTTTCAAGAATATTGACTAATCCTGAGAACCTATCCTTAAATAAATTACCTGGACTAATGGGGATGGAAATGGTACCATTGTTCCATTTTTGGTTTAATCAATGCTGGGAGAGGACTGGGATATGCAAAATATGGCAGTTCCCATATGATCATTTCATCATACTGTTGAGCAAGAGAAAAAAAAAATATTTCACTGAAGAACAAAGTTTGGAGAGCTGTATGAGGAACATCTCATGTGTAAATATATTTGCTGAATCAGTTACAAAAAATAGGATAGTTTAAGATGAAAGACAAAGGTTTAGGTGAGGCATAAATTTTTTTCCATAAAACATACAAAAGAATTTAATTCATTCCATTTGGCAAAAAGTAACATGTGGTTAAACTTAATTAAACTGATAAATTTCAAGTACACCACTGACTGGCCTCATACCCCTGCTATTTTTCTAAAAATGACATTTGGGGAGTGTCTTTAAAGTGCTTTGGACTTAATTTATTTTCATTACCAAATGTGATCTATATTTTACATGTTGTATTACAGATAACATAATATATTATGTAAAATATACAATTACTCTTATTTCTTAATTAGATTGAATTTAATCTAAACAAAATGTGTACTGAAATTTTCTTAAAAGCAAATAAATACTGAAATATGCTAAAGCTTTTTGTGCCATAATATTTATGGCTGCATAATTAAGATTTATAATGTGTAGTAAATATTTACAGCCTGATAATAGTATCAAATTTTGTCCAGATATGAGAAAAGGACTCATGTCCTTTCTCCATGATCCCATTGCAAGCAATTTGCCATAGATTCTGTCACACAGTAGTGGGGTATATGAGTTGGTGGTCACTTCCAGACAATGGATAGTTGTCACTGGAAGGCAGGGGACTGCTAATTTCTACTTTCAAGTCTTTCTTACTTGTAGCACTCAACAAGAGAGTGGAAATCTTTTTCATTTCTTGCTCTTTACTGTGATAAGACGCTCCCCCTTCTTTCATTTAGCCCCTAATATAGGGTACTACAGCCTGTCAGAGATTTACCAATATATCCATTTTATGAGTAATATAATACTTGTTCAGTAAGTGAATTTGTATTCACAGAGAATTGGAAGGGAACTAGCTGGTGTAGAAAGCTAGACAACATACATCCTGTTGCTAACAACTCTGTCACCCATTAATTGCCACTGAAAAAGCATGTGAAATCTCTGGACATTATTTTCCTCAGTTGGATATTGTGGGAAATAGAAAGGAGTTTCCATCCTTTAACTAAATGAAATAAATTTCAATTCTACTACAAACAACTGTTTTAAGAAAAAGATCAACAATTAGGGCAGTAGATGTTTCAATTGTTCGCAGAACAACCGTTTCCACTTTCTTAAGCACATCTCATGTCTTTTCTGCTCTGTCAACAAGACTTTCTTTAGGAACTGAAATTGAGTCTTAACACATCCATTTCAGAAATCTGCAGATACTTTGGAATTTCTATGCATAATGGGACATTTTTCAGAAAAAAACCTTAGTTGTGTGTGTAATATCAAACTTGCAGATTGACTATTTTAATGTTATATTTTTGGTCACTGAATCAAAATCTTCCTCAACTGAATACATAATCATTATGACATATCCAGGCACTTGTTTCGAATCGATGTCTTTAAGTTACTTTCAAAATAGTGTGAGTATTTTTAAAACTAGCAGTGAATACTCCCCATTTCATAAAATGCAACCCTAAACCTGCTTTCGGATTTGCACTTTGCTCTCTCAGACTTCCGATTTTCACATATTATTTTGTCTTGTTTCCATTCTTTTTGATTTAGTATCTAGTTTACTTAACCAATTATTATCAGTTCAGCTGCTGAGTGCTATAGGATATATTGCCTTAATATTGTTGTTGCACTCCAGTTGTTATTCCTGTGCCCACAACAAGTGATCCTTCAAGTGCCACTGCAGAGCAACAGTAGTGGGTACAAATGCACTACTTCCAGGAACATTCAATCTCAATATTGATTGAGACCCCCGGGACGTTGTAGAATTGTTATGACAACAGGACATGAGTGGGTTTATTCGTTTGTAGGTTGATTTGTTTTAAATGTATTTACTCATTGGTTCTTGTATTCATTTGCCTTGATGTTATTGGGTTTTATTTTGTTTGGGAGTCCTTGGGAGGGGGAAGCGGGTCTCATTTTTAATAAAACAATTTTTTTAAAAGCAGCCATTGTGGAATGCAGTTGCTCTCACAAAATCTATGTTTTTGCATATTGTTTTATATAGGACTCAAGGTTATTTTGTTTTTTTATAGATGTCATTACAATATAACCAACACTTGCTTATAATATATATATAATTATAAAGTTATAAATAACACTTGCTTAGGCCAACTCTGCCTGTTCCTTCTGATTTTTCTATTGCCCTCTTTCTCTATTTTATTTTTTTTTAATTTCCTTTATCAGCCTGGCTACTCTTCTATTTTGTTATTGTTGTCATTATTACTTATCTGGTTGGTTTGCTTTGTTCAGCTATCCAATCATTTTTTGTCAATTAAATCATAGTAGATATCACATTCAGAACCTAGTAAGAAATCTTGCCACAGGCAATTAGGGATAGCAGAGAAGACCTCCATGAGGCTTTGAATATAGGAGAGAATTCTTAAACCTGCTTAACTTTGAAGAAAAATCATAATATGTGGTCAGGTATAGTGAGTTGGGTACTCTGGAAAGATACATTATAATGGAGTTTGAAGTATAAGATGTTTATTTGAATCAACATCTGTGGAAAACTAAGGTGGGATCAGAAGTAAGTAGAATAATTCTATGATGATACAGGTCTAACAAAACCTCACCCAAAACAATGGAAAGCTCTGAAGGGGATATTGCTCTTCAGAGTGTTCTGCATCTGGTTGAAATGCTCAGATCTTTACACTCCACTTCACTCATCAACCAAATTCAGACTACTCCAAGGAGGGCGTGACCTTGGGCAAGGCAGCTCTCTGAAGCTGAGGCAACCCCTGAAGGAGCTAATACCTAGAGGTTTTCTGGTGATAGGATTCCCACAGATGGAAATAAATCCTTCCTTAAACAGGGACCTGGGTGGAGTCTCACTGTGTCTACAATGGAGTAATTTGGAATATATCATAGACAGATGTTACAGTGATATACTCTCTGGCTCAGTCCCAGGATGTTGTTCCAAGTTTCGTGATGAAGGAAGCTGTGAAACAAAGTGAAAGTTAATTTTGAAGACCTAAAATAAATTGTAATGGCTTCAAGGGCAGAATATCTCAGTAGACTCAAGTATTCCTAGGAAAAAAAATGAACTTTCATTTCAGTAGAAACAGAACACTAGCAATAGTAACTTCATTGGTAGGAAAAATGCTTATCCATTCAACAAGAATTTATGCATGCTAATTACTATCTTAGAGGTGATGCTGGTGACAGAGGCGGTGGTAGAAGCATAGCAAGTTTCAATCCCAGATGATAATTGCCCTTGAATTAGCTGGCAATAGCTTACATAATGCCATAATAATTAAAATTCCAGAAGGTTTCATTGTAAAAGGTTATCTTTTATCCATACTAGGATGGGGGAGCATGCCATGCTTTTTGGACTCATTCAGGAGCCCACATTTCTTCCTCTATGTTGTTTGAGTTCATTACATTAGGCCAGTATCTAGGGGAAAGGAAAGGATAGTGACTAGGATGTTTCAAAAGACCAGGTCTGAAAGCCATGCTAATCATTTTACTCACATTCATTGACCATAGCTCAGTCACAGATCTACACTGAACTGCAATGGAGACTGTAAAATGGAGCTTGGCAGGGCTCCAAGAAAAACAGGACAAGTTGGGCACTGGTGAACATTCAGAGCCTCTGCAACAACAACTCAGATAAGTGAGAACATGGGGAAGAACTTAAAAGAGCAGAACTTCTCGTAAGGTAATTATATTGACTCAGAGTTCAAAGCAAGTAGAAGTGTGATTGTCATTCATACCACCTGAGGAAGTTTATGGAAGGAAGAACTACACGATAAGAATAATGAGTTGCACTTTTGCTCTATTAAGTAATTATCCTAAGAACAATTTGAAAGTTACATAAGGGAAAAATCTTAACAATTCATCATTTGATTTTTTTTTCATTTAAAGTACATATGTACAAAGATCTATTATTAAGAACTTGGAATATGTCTAGCTATTGAATTATAAACTTCTCATACTTAGAGACAATTAGTGTGCACATGAGACAATCTTCTATGCAGATTCAATAATTATTGAAGTGTGGGATGATGGATTACAATTATGATCTTATTTGAAGCCAAAATAATTACTTCCAAACTATTGTGAGTGTCATGAAAGATATTAAAATATGTTGATAGGTTGTTGTAGTTGAGTGGCATTTAAATTTTTAATGAGGTCAAGAGGGGGAGGAAGGAAAGCATCCAAATTATCTATACAATTTTAGTATGTAACCACTTGAGAAAATGTGAACCTTATACTAGAAGAAGACAGTGACAGACCTCTAGTAATCAACTTCCCCAAATTTCTTTCCTCAAAGATACAAAATATTTCACAGCTATGAAAATTCTATGACGAACCATACCAATAGCATTACTTGAAGATAGAGAATGCTAAAACTGAAAAAATTGCTGTGACTAAAAGAGAGCAAAAAAAAAAATCTGTCTCTGGTTCTGCATGCCCCCACCACACCCCTACTATACAACTATGCTTTGTGGTAAACAAAGTCACGCCAGGAAAAATATACACGGAAGACAGCGAAAGGATGCCAGTCAAAAGGACTGAGGGCGAATTGGGGAAATATAAAGAAAGATTAAATCCATCATAAATCTGAAAATGCAAAATAAGGAATTGAGGTGACAAGAGAATGGACTAAGGGAAGGGGCTTCAAATTAAGGAGAATTTAGTGGACCAGACACCATATAAGAGGCCAGGCAGGCTACTTAAAGGTATAGACTTGGTTAAAAGGGCAAGCCTGATTTAAATGGACACAATTCCAAAGACATAGCTCCTGATGGAGACAAAAGGCAAAAAAAGAAGGAATAAGCACATTTTGGCAACTGAGTGGTAAAGAGCAAAAGAAAAAGTGGAAATTTTAGGATCCTGAAAGATAAAAGAGAACTGCAAGAATCTTGAGACTCACCACTACTTTGCTACCAGCAAAACATAGAAACAAAAACCTTCTTATACGCTTGGACTTTGATAGACTAGCAGAAAAGGATGCCATTAAACTAGAAATCTGGAAAATAGCCCAATACCATAAAAGTAAACAAAGGAAGAGTCTGTTGACAACCATTACAGTAAATCAGGAGACAAAATTTCACAAAATCAACTGGGGAAAATTTCTCTCTAAAAAGTAAGACTAAAGCAGAAGTAAACTGTAATTCTATACTCCAAAAAGAATTAAATATACTGAAACAAGCATTTAAGGATATGTTAAATCTGCCTTGAATCATAATTTTAGAAACTATGAATAGTAATGTACAAGAAAACCGGGAGTAATTAAAAGAGTTGATTGAACTCTGAAAAATAATGGAAGAAGAAAACAAATTTACTCAGAAATAAAGAAAAAAATTACAAGGTGCCCAAGAGAGAATAGATACAGATGAAAATTTACTAAGGAACTTTGAAGAATGGTAAGAAATCAACCAAAAACATGTAAATGGCATAAAGAAAGAATAAACACGGTAGGAGAGAAAGTAGTAGAAATGGAAGACAGACAAAAAAGGAACAATATTTGTATTATTAGAGTCCCTGAAGCTGAAAAACAAAGCAATGAAAGAGACTATCTAAAACTATAATCCAAGAAAATATTTCAGAGATAGACAAAGTCCTGAATCTACACATTGAACAAACTTATTGGATACCTGGAAAAATTAACTCAGAATGATGAATGAGAAATATATCTTAGAAAAAAAAATTAGATTTCCAAGTTAAAAATTAAATACTCAAGGCAACCAGACAAAAATTTCAAATGACTCACAAACAAAAAAATTTCCAGTAGCTGACCTTTCAAAATCATTCTAAGTCAAGTAACAATCAAGTAGCATTTTAAAACAGTAATAATGAAAGTATGGAACACAGATTTTACTATTTCTAGGTTTTTTTCCTGTCTTTTCTAAGAAATTATTTCTCATTCAAAGGCCATAAAGAAATTTTCTTACATTTCCCTTTAGAATTTGTAAATTTTAGCTTTATACATTTATTTATTTGAAAGGAAAAAATGCTTCTTTTGCTCTACTGTGCTACATTCTCACTCACAACTCTCCTGACACTTCCTTTTTGACATCAAATTTGTGGGTTTTTCCCCCACACCAAGCAATTTTCCAACACCAGCTGGGTGTCCTGGAATTCAATTCAATTCTGATACTGTCTATGGGGAGTCAGCATCAGATCCCAAAGGTTAAGAGCTCAATCCAACAAGACTTCCTCCCCCACTTCAGATGCCAATTGCAAGACCAGGTTGTTACCTGTGCTTTTCACCGACCAATTAGAAATTGGAAGTTACCACAAACCCCTCTTCTGATTCCATAATTTGCTAGAATAGCTCACAGGAGTCAGGAAAACAGTCTGCTTACTAGATTGCTGATTTATTATAAAAAGATACAATTCAACAAAAGCCGGATGGAAGAGATGTACCCGGCAAGGTATGGGGGAAGTGATGCAGAACTTCCTGCTCTCTCTGGTACCTCCACGTGTTCACCAATCTGGAAGCTCTTTGAACCCTGTACTTCAGGGATTTTTATGGAGCCTTCGTTTTGTAGCCATAATTGATGAAATGATTGACCATTAGTGATTAGCTCCATCTTCAGCCCTTCCCTGCTCCAGAGTGGGAGGGGAAAATGAGGGGAGCTGAAAGTTCCAACGCTCTAATCACATCATTGCTTCCCCTGACAACCAGCCCCCATCCTGTAGTTATCTGGGGCTTTCAAAAGATCAACGCATTAACATAAACTCGGGTGTGGTTGAAAGGGGCTTTGTTATGAATAACAAAAGACATTCTTTTCACCTTTATTGCTATAGAGCTATTTCAGGAACTGAGGACAAAAGACCAAATATTATAACAAAAGATATTCCCATGGATCTTATCATTTAAGAAATTACAAGGATTTTAGGAGCTGTATGCCAAGAACTGTGGACTAAGGCCCAAGTATATGTATTCTTATTATGAATCCTAATATCACATTATTTAATCCAGCCTCCAGAGCTGTGAGAAATTAATGATTATTGTTTAAGTCACCCAGTCTATGGTCATTTGTTACAGTAGCTCAAACTGACAAAGACAAGTATTTATTTTATGTGGAGGGTTTCAGACCATCCACACCAACAAAAATAAAAGATACGTTCACCTGGAGATGGAGCAAGGGACATTCTAACTAGCAAAAAGCAACATGGATATTTCAATGTTTCAAATCATTTTGCACATTAATTTTACTGAACTATAGCCAAAACAGTAGAACTGTAGTTCTAAAATGCATTACTTTTCACAATTCCAGCTTCTACTAGTTCAAAAACAATCAGGGGCCAGCCTGGTGGCATAGTGGTTAAGTTCTCGCACTCTGCTTCGGTGGTCTGGGGTTCACATGTTCAGATCCCAAGTGCAGACCTACATACCACTCATCAAGCCATGCTGTGGTGGCATCCCACATACAAAACAGAGGAGGATTGGCACAGATGTTATCTCAGTGACAATCTTCCTCAAGCAAAGAGAAGATGATTGGCAACAGATGTTAGCTCAAGGCCAATCTTCGTCACTGAAAAAAAAAAAGAAAGAAAGAAATCAAAATGATTACAAACCAGAATATATAAATGGAGATTTATATATTTTTACTATTTCAAAAATCAAGTGTTTATGGGAAGAAAAAAAAAGTGGATTTTTTATTATTTCTTTTAATAGACATTAACAAAATGAAAATGATCTTTTTTCCTTTCATGCCTGCCTAAAAGCTAATAATGAACTGTGAGTGTATATAGTAACAGAAAATAAAGCCACTTGCTGTTAATGCAGAAACATGATTAGACTGAAAGAGGTTCTACACCCTGTGCATGTTCCTCTCAAGGATAAGTTCAGGGCCAGAACTTTTAGAAGACATGTTTGCTTTATTAAAATACTTGAGAATATCACTTAGCATCACCATCTTAGCACTGATTCTAACAACATAATTTTAGTCAGTATCTGTGGTTTGATAATAATAGCGCGTCTCATCTGAGAGATGCTTTTCATTTTGCTTTAGCAGTTTGGGAGGTTCAACTTCCTAAAATCAAATCTCTCTCTTTCTGTATGAACTTTTCAATTACTGTAACTAAAATTTCCCTCCAAATGGGTCACTGAGTGGCTGCCTCTCTTGGAGAGCTTTCCTTTATTTTATTATACGGAACATCGCCTTTTCTGCACCACACGCCCTTGCCTCTGCTCAGCTTCCTTCATCAAGTGCTCTTCTCTGCTCCAAGAGTGCTCTGCAGAGTCCCAGGCTGCTGTGCAGAGGGAAAGGTTGCCTAGTGGCCTCAGAACATAGTTATCGTCCCTCCCTCCTTTTAGAAACGGATTTTATTTTGGGGGAAAAAATCAAACACACTGAATTTACAGCATCATACTCAAACAACCTGAATCTCACACAATGAAATCCAACACAATGCACTTAGTGTGTGATTTCTGTTTGTGTATAAAAGACTAAGTTTTTATCACTGATTCCACCTTATATTTTGGGAGCTTTTAATTTCTTATCCTTCAGGTAACTGAGGTGAAAATTGGAATGACTATTGAAATACTAAAATTTCGAACACTTATAACTAAAATGAATATGGGCTTCCATTGCTTTTGACAATGTCGGACTATATAGTCTCTTGATGTGTTTGCAACCCACATTTCTGCAGAGTAAAATGACTTGAAAACGCTGATCGGACACTACATTTCTTTGGTGCAATAAACCACGTGAAGATTTACTCTGATCGCCTAATTAGAATAAGTTGTTAACATCCAGTAATTTAAATAGGACACTTGGATTACTTTTTTTGTCTGAAAAGCATCATTGTTGGTTGTAAAGATGACAGTCATTTGTCCTTCCACACAAAACTGAAGGCCAAATATAAGAAGGAAAGAATTAAATAAACAGACCAAAAGACCCATGAACCAAAATACATATCCATGAACTGAAATACATTTACTGGATTAAATATTGAGCTTCTTTGCTTTAGGTAATCCATTTCATATTTGTTAATCCTCCAGCTTAATTCCCAATAAGTAAATTTGTCAGGCAATTATATAAAGTTGGTTTAATTTTCTGCTTACCAAAAGAATTTATCATTATGTTTCTCCCACATCTAAATTTCTAGAACTAATTCTTTTCTCATCTTATCTCTTGATAATATATTAAAATGTCTTATGATTGTCATAAATAACTATTTCCAAACACTTAACAAATATATATACCTCTAAGGTTCTAAATGAAATAATTTACCTTTATTTTTATTTTATTTAGTTTGACAAACTTAAGCAAAACTTGAAGGCTAACAGTGAATCTTTTTCATAAAAAAAATAGTTCTGGAGTTTAACACATAACTCAAAGCATTCAGTATTCCAATCTGAACATTCAACAAGTCCCACCCTCTGCACTTACCCTGTCCATGGTCTGCATAGTGACCTATGTGGTTTCATATGGAGAACTTGGATAAAACGGCACAGAGCTGATGCTAGAGGTCTCCATGTTTCTTTCTTCTCTTTCCTTTGTTTCTCTCTCTGCTCTTACTGACATGTCATGATTGATGTGTTTTTCATTTTCGTTTACAAAATGAACTCTTTGCTTCGCTAGACAGGTATTTTTTTTCAGGTGATTGAATCAGAATTTATTTTTGATGCAATCATTGTCCCTTTACACACAAAAATGTAAGTATTTTGGAGTGTAAGGAATAAATTGCTAAAGTTAATATGTTATGTTGGAAGCAAAACACTAGTATTCTAGGAGCACTAAAGAGGAATGCCATAAATTTCCATATATCCACTTTAGGGTCAGCTTAGCAAATGTTTCCATGAAATACAAATGCTTTCAGTAATTCTTAATAATTGCTAGTTAGAGGCAGAGACTAAAACCAAAATTACACTTCTGCTTCTAAAGAAAAGGAAAATAATCCAGGCAATTTTCTTGAGGAAATTTTCCTATTAGTTGCTACTAATTTAAAAGAGAAAGAGATACTACCATTATTCCTTTTAATGAATAAATGATATTCTGTAAATTGATAGTAAAGATAATTTTAGAGAATAGAGAAAAATAAAGTGAAAAATGCTTTGCCAAAAAGACTAAAAAAAGTTATGATCCTGTCTTTCTAAAATTATCTCAATGATTTTGTCCTTAACAAATAAAATAGAAAAGTTTGATATAACCTGAAAATGCAACTAAAGGAATAAATTAAATGAAACTTAGTAGGTGAATATAATGGAATATTATTTAGACATTAAAGTATTGTAGAAAAGTACTTAATAACATAAATATTGATAATATAAAGTAATGTGAAACAATTTACTAAACGTATTTATAGTATAACCTCAGAGATTTTAAAATGAGTGGGTTGTAGAAAAATATTAACAGTATATATATGATACAATATAATATTAATGTGGTTTATTACTCAGTGATAGAATTAAGAGCAATTTCTATTATATTTCCTTATTTTTGTTTATCTAACTTTTAAAAAATCTACTTTTGGATTGATGTTATTTTTAGAGTCAGAAAAATACAATTAAACAAGTATAATAAAGTCATTATTCTGGAATTTTCTTTTCCATATCCTCTATGGAGAACATTTCCATGTGTCAGTCACTCAGGTCAGTAGAAGTGAGGCAAAGGCCCCTAAACTTGCTTTTTTCCCCCCAAAACAAATGAATTTATTCATTTCAACTAGATAAGACATTTTAAAATGTGACTTCTAATCAGGTCCTAAAATTTTAGCCAGCTGCACAGCATAGCCTGTGTGTTCAGAGTAGAAAAAAACAACCTGAAAGCAAAAGAAGTGGTCACTTATCTTTCTGTTACCTAAGCAACATCTCTAATTAAGAATAATTTTCAAGTCCTTGTTTCTGTGTCACAGAAAGAAATCTTTTTCCTGAGCCTATTTTTCCCCCTTTTGCCCTTTCCTTTCTCTAAGGAGGATTGTCTTACTGAAAGACATTTAGCCCAAGTTTTTGTATCTCTCTCTATTTGATCTGTATTTTTAAAAAATGAATTATTCTTTGTAAAATGAACACTTAAGGTGAAAATGACTGGGTTCTTCCTATAATCTCCTTTGCCACACACCAAACTGTATCACACTCTACAGTGAGAAGACCTGGGGATCTGGCCTCGGGCTTGGCACAGTACCTGGTTTGTCACTAATACTTAATAAATACGTGTTGAATGAAAGAATATCTAAATAAATTTTCTTGGAAAAGTCACCACTTTGAGCCATGGCTTCCTGATTTATAAAAAGAGAAAGCTATGGGCTAAATGTCTGTGTCCCCCCCAAAATTCATATGTTGAAATCCTAACCCTCAAAGGCCATGGTACTAGCAGATGGGGCCTTTGGGAGGTGACTAGATTGTGAGGGTGGAGCCCTTATGAATGGGATTAGTGTTCTTACAAAAGATACCCCACAGAGCTCCCTACACCCTCCCATCATGTGAGGACACAAGGCAACATCTGCAACCCAGAAAAGGGCCCTCACTGGACGTTGCTGGCATCCTAATCCTGGACCTTCCACCTCCAGAATTGTGAGCAATCAATTTCTTCTGTTTATAAATTACACAGTCTGTGGTATTTTGTTAGCAGCCCAAACAGACTAAGAGAACATAGGAGAAGATAATTTTTAGGTCCCCTTTCCAATTCTAAAACTCCTATAATTCTAATAGGAGCTTAGCTTATAGTGCCCTAAAAGAAATGATTTGTCAAATAGTGGGTCAAATTCTGCTGGGAGGAGTTGGGGAATACCTTACTTTGCATGTTCAAAGAATTCTTACTTCTAAATTAAGCACAGCTTCCTCAACATAAAGTATGTGGCCTAAAGCTAGAGGGGATAAATTTGCCTAATATGGGAACCTTACTTAGAAGTTTAAAATTTGCATGAGATCAATGCCAATTTATTTGTGATAGAGCAATAGTTTTGGAAATAAATATATAGAGATTGATAGAATGGTTGATAGCTTTCATATAGAAATCAATAAACCCCTCTTCTTGACAATAAGTTGACTTTTTTTTTATATGTCAATATTCCGAGAGTCCCTTCTGCCAGTTGAAAGGCAATTTTCCTGAAGGTTTCTTTCGTTTGTGCATATTGTGTGAAGAGGTTGCATTTCAGTCATCTTAGGTCCCGGTCTGCTTATGAGCAGTAGTGACTCCCCAAAAGGTCCATGGAGGAGAATCTGATGTGGGAAGGTCCAAGAAGAGTCTACACAATCCCAGCTATTATCTAATGGCATGCTTACTGTCTTCATTGAAGATCCAGTACACAAATGGGAGATTTTATTTGAAGCTGTTCACTGATGTTTTCTGCTGGTATTTCCTATTCATCAGTGCCCTTTCCTATTTGAAGATATAACACTTATGATATCCTTTGCTTTATGGTAGGAATATCATAAAAGAAAGGCAGCGAGATACAAAAGGGTCAATTTTTGACTTTTGAATTTTGAAACTCATACCAGAAAAAGTAAGGTTTAATAGAAAGGTAGAAATGTGTAGATATTGTAGAAAAGATACAATGGACATCCAAGATAGATTAAAGAATTGAAAAGCAGAGAAAAATTGTGCCCCACTTCCCACATAATGCCTAAAAAATGAATTCAACCTTACAGCACCTTCTTGAGTCCTACAGAAATGGCCTATAAGCCTGAATTAGCATCCCAGAGCTTCCACTCACTCTGACCTGGGAGTGAGAAAAGTGAAACCTCTTGAGGAGTAGAAAGCCTTTGCCTTTTCCTGGACTAGCACAAAAGGGGTAAAATGCCTTAGAGACAGCCATACTGAGTTTTTCACAGCCATAAAGGACTACCAAAAGGGGCTCCGAAGTAGTGGAGACAGCCAGACTTCAGTCTGCCTTGAAGTCAACCAGGAAACAACATCAAAGTTTCCAGAACGAATTGACAATGGGGAGCAAGAAGGGAGGATATACATCCCAGAGAATGTTAGTTTTTTGATTGTTTTTTGGTGAGGAAGATTGGTCCTGAGCTAACATCTGTTGCCAATCTTCCTCTTTTTGCTGGAGGAAGATTGCCACTGAGCTAACATCTGTGCCAATCTTCCTCTATTTTGTATGTGGGACACCACCACAGCATGGCTTGATGAGCAGTGTGTAGGTTAGTACCCAGGATCTGAACCTGCGAACCCCGAGCTGCCAAAGTGGAGCATGTGAAATTAACCACTATGCCACTGGGCCAGCTCTGAGAATGTTAGTTTTCATATATGATGACAATGGTTATTTATACCCCATAACCCAAGAAAGTTGTCATTACATAACTCCAAAGAATATTAAGCAGAACTACCCAGAAATGAAATTAGAATTGAATTAGCTGAGATTTAATTTTGTCATAGTATAAGGGCAGCCCCAAAATAGATATTAGTTTAGTTATCGCAAAAAAAAGTTATATGCCTCATACAACTGAGATTTTAGCCTAAAATTTTTTACACATTGTATGTGCTTTCTATGAAAGTGTGTTTGTATCTGTGACAAAACCATAGTTAAACATAAGATCCATTATTTTATATAATATCCCTTAGATACAAACTCATTTAACACTTAAATTTAGTAAACGTATGTCTTTGAAATCAGTTTGCAGATGCAACATGTTTTCCTTTTGGCTACAAGTATCACAAAACTAAATAAGGGTTAGGGTGCCAGAGGGTAACATCCATTAACTCTAGTCCCTTGTTAGTGATGGAGGTGGAAATGTTCCATATCAATATCTCTTGGGAAGATTTTTGAAGGTCATCCACTCTGGTTGTTGGAGGGCTAGTATTGTGTGGAAAAAAACTCTGTTCATATTCCAACATACACATCAACTTTGGAACCAGCATTTTTTTTCTTTTCCTGATAAAACGTGTGAAACAATGTTAAACACATAAAGATATGAGATAGACCATCTCATATCTTCTTGGAATAAGTAAGAAATAGATGACCAAACACAAATTATCACCATGAGAGATACTCTCCTTTGTATATCAGATCCTTAAGCTTCTCTTTTCTGGTCTCTTCCCTTCTAAAGAACTGGCCTTCACTTTCACTTCAACCTGATTTAATTTGTCTAAACATGTCTTAAGAAAGAATATGAGCACATGTTATACTTTATGAAGGACCTCCATCAGCTTACTGTAGGAAATTAGATTTTTAAATTTGCAATCATTTAAAAGCCTATGACAACATTTTCATTTGTGAGCGCATTTCTTTTAAAAAAGAAACAAATGAGAACCTGTCTTCAAGCTTCATAAGGTGTGGTCTGACTTGACCTTTAACCTTTCCTGTAAGGAAAAAATCATTCAGAAATGTCTTGTCCCTCATCATTAAATGCTCTGATGGCGGGATTGATCGTTGCTTGGATACACATCAACTTTGTTCATCTAGGCCTTGTTTGAACCAGCAGGAAAGTGTTTGTGTGTTTCTTTATGTTTTATATTATTTGGTTGGGTTGTAGTCTTAAGACTATGCCACATGACTTTGATCCCAGGAGATTATTGTTGTTTCTATTGTCTCATGGTCAGAAAGGTAGAGGACAATGAATAAATCTTTGTTTCCTTGGAGGAATAAATATGACTCATTAACTGGAAGTCATCTTTTCTTGAATTAATCCAATATTTTACATCAATATTAGACTGTTCTGGCTACCAAATTCTAACATTTTGATTCATACTTCTCTTTTTTTTTTTGAGGAAGATTAGTCCTGAGCTAACATCTGCCACCAAACCTCCTCTTTTTGCTGAGGAAGACTGGCCCTGAGCTAACATCCGTGCCCATTTCCTCTACTTTATATGTGGGATGCCTACCACAGCATGGCTTGCCAAGTGGTGCCATGTCCACACCCGGATGCGAACTGGCAAACCCCGGGCTGCCGAAGCAGAACAGGCACACTTAACGGCTGTGCCACTGGGCGAGCCCCACAATTCTCTTTAAAGCATTTATTTATAGACTATATTCCATGGGATTTTGAACAAAGGAAATTCAAGAGTATGTGATAATGTGATCTTAGAATAAGTAGGTTTCACATAGAAAAGAATTATAAACAAAGAATTTAGTGAAAATATGACTCCTTACCAAAACATGCACATTGTCACTGACTGACTCATTAATTTCAGCAGCTAAGTCTGAAGGCCAACCTTTCCAAAGTATTCCATATCATTGCCCTATTATATGCAATTATTATACTTTGCACTTAGAGATCTGAGTTTGCTTAAAAATCTATATAATGGGAAAAAAAATTAAAGAAAATCAACTATAATCCTCCCAACTCTGAACAACTATTTCCCCATTCATTGCTGTCTGATTCATCTAGGATGGAAAAGAAAGAAGGATAAATCAGAGCTTAGTATTTGCATAAATAGAAATATACATGAAAGAAAGAAAAGTGGTGAAATATTTGCAGAATTTTAGTAAAATCTAGTGAATTTACAACTGTTTGCACACAGATGTTCAAAGAGTGCAGGGTCTTTTAAGAAGGAGGGTTCCAGTGCTTTCCTCTAGCATCTCTCCCTTAGCTTAATCCTATTCATTTTTTTCACTGATTTGGTTAAAGATGAAGAAAAAAATATCAAGTTATCAGATAACAATATAGAGCTGAAAGAATAGTAAAACTGTTGAGTGACAGAACCAGGATGCCAACAGTCTTAGGCTGAGATAATTTTATTATGAAATGCTACAGGGTAAATATAAAGTAGAGGCAGCTATGGTATGAAGTTAGTGAACCTTGAGCCTTGGGGCCTCTCAGTTACATTGGCACTTTATAAAACCCTCTATCTACTTTTGTACTTGCAATTTTGTATTTTTTTGTAAAGGAGACTCTAAAATTATGTAAGCTTCTGAAAAACCTGCATCTGCCTCTAAATAAGACTCTACAATGTAGTTTTTGTTTGACTTTAAAGAGCTAATGTAACAAGTACAAGACTGAGAAAAAGTTACTAGCACTTCCTGGTAAAAATTGCTGACACCAGGGGCTGGCCTGGTGTCCGAATGTTTAAAGTTCCGCACGCTCTGCTTTGGTAGCCTGGGTTTGCAGGCTTGGATCCTGGGTGCAGACCTACTCCACTCATCAGCCATGCTGTGGAGGCATCCCACATACAAAGTAGAGGAAGACTGGCACAGATGTTAGCTCAGGGCTAATCTTCCTCAAGCGAAAAAAAAGAATAGGATTAACAATGGATGTTACCTAAGGGTGAATCTTCCCCAGGGGAAAAAAAATTGCCAACATGATGTGATGAAATGTGTCAACTTGGCTGGGCTACAGTCCACAATTATTCAATGAAACACTAATGTAGATGTTGCTGGAAAAGTATTTTTTAGATATGGATGAAAGTCCATAATCAGTTCAACTTAAGTAAGAGAGATTATGCTAAACAATTTTTGTGGGCTTAATTCAGTCAATTGAGAGGTGTTAAAATCAAGGCAGAAGCTTCCCTGAGAAAAGAAGTCTGCCTGTGGACAACAGCATCAGCCAGTGCCCTAGAGTTCCAGATTGCCCTTCCTGAAGATCTGCCCTATGAATTTTGGACTTGCCTAGCAGCCCCCACAACCAAGTAAGCCAATATTTTGCAATAAATCTCTTAATATATGTCTCCTACTGGTTCTCTTTCACTGATTGAACCTGACTGATAAATATCAGTTGATGATTAGTTCAGTGTGTCAACAATGTGATGTGGTTATCCCAAGAGTGAATACAATCTTGGATTGTTGATGGAAGAATATCAGTGAGAGTCCAAAGATGCATATGTCAGACTACACTAGAATGTAGATTGGGCTCTAGACTTTATTTTCCGTGCTTCCAGAGAGACAAGTTCAAAGACCTAGATTTATTTAATTTGAAGTTGAGAATAATAGGCATGATAGGTACTATAATGATTTTAAAATATTTAAAAGGTTGTCAAATGGAGAAAGAATTTGGTTGCCTCTCTATAACTCCTCAAATGTTTTCAGAGAAGCCACCCCTGATTCATGCTCCAACATCCCAGTACACAGGTCAATCTTACATTTGCATTTGCTCTCATTGCTCCGTGTGTCTTTCCTCATACTACATATTATACGTGTGACTACATATTTATTAGTGCTATTATTGAATATATTTATTCTTTACTATATTGTAAGCTTTATAAAAGTCTGGATCGTGTTGTTTTTTTGGTCACAATTAAATACCAGGGTCTAGAATACCATCTGGCTGACATGCTAAATCTTTGTTAAAAATAAATCAAATAGAAATTTAATAAAGCAATTAATGTCTACATCTAATCACTTCGGAATTTGTCACATCATCACAACATTTAGTCAGATATTTTCTCTATCCTTTCTTTAATGCATATTAAATAATTCTTAATCTGATGAGAAAGAATGCCACAAAAGTTTTGTCAATGAGAGGTAGCACAATCCTTATCACACTTTTTAAGTCTGCTCTAGTTCAAACATTCCAGCATGCACATACACTCCTTATTTTATCACTGAACTACTGAAGGCCCATATCTAAAACAAATTATAAGCAAATCTGAGATAGAAAGATGCCATAACATAAAGCCAAAAATGTCTCAATTTTAGGAGAACTCACAGATGTCATTGACTCCATGCTTACAGGAGTACGTTGTAAATGAATAGAAAGGCAAGTATTATCAGACTAGCACAAACAAGAAGTCATTGAATTGTGAGTCTATAACCATATCCATCTAATTTTTTTTCCCAGAATGTGCTAAAGAATCATGTTCTCAGGAACAGTACATGGAGAAGAAAGAAGGAGAGTTTTTTTCTTCGTTTTAATTCTATGTGGATAGTCTGGAGTCTCCAGTCTACTCCCAGTGGTAGCAATAATGATGGCAACAGCAGCGTCCACTGATAATAATGTTTTGAAGACATAGCAGCCACCTATCAGATCCAAAGGCAGTTTTACTATCAACATGCATTCTTAAAAGGAGGGTTTTTGACCCATTGGTCTAACAAAAGTGAGGATTCTCTGAGTAGATGTCTTGGTGAGGTGAAATTTAGCACTGAGCATCGTGCCTAGCACATGGCAGATATTCAGTCTGTATTTGTTGCATGAATAAATGAAAAATAAATAAGTGACAACTTTGTGATCTCATTCAGTGACTTTATTTTATAAACAAGAGTGATGAAAAAAGGCTGTCATGTTTAAAGTTACAGAGTCATATGATGGCAGAATCAAATTTCAAGTTCATAGTTTAGAGTTTTTCTACCAAATTTTGTTGTCTGAATGCATCCTGCAAGAGTGAAATACTGCTGTAGAGAAGTGGATAAAAGAGTAAAACTTGTGTCCAGAGTTTCTGGATTCATATCCTTGCTCTCATACTCACAAACTTAGGAAACTTAGGCAAGTTTATTAAATTCTCTGTGGCTTCCTTAGTTTATTATGATAGTCAGTAACTTCTTTGTGCGGTCGGTGAGGATCACATAAGTTCATACATATGAAGAGTCTTAGTGGTGTCTCTGGTGTTCAGTAAAGACTCAATTAATACTGTTATTGTAAGTAATCAAAACAATCCTCTCTCAAGTCTAATATGACAATTGTGATGATGAACAATAAATGCTATTATTTATTAACTACTTCCTAAGAACCAGAAATTTACAGATACTATTTATAATCTCATTCATCTGTGCAAGGCTGTTATAAGTAAAGGCAATGCCAGGAGGGAGAATGTTGTAGTGGTGGAGAGTGAGGGTTCTAGATTTACACTAAGTGGGTGAGAATTCCTTTTCCAATTGCCAACTCTGTGCTTGGGCAAGTTTATTTCATTTATTTTATTTAACAAACATTTATAAGGTCTCACTATGGGCCAGGCATTGTTCTAAATACTTTCCAGTTATTGAATCATTTAATCTTCATAAAAGAGGTGGAGATTTTATTATACCTATTTTGCAGATAAAGAAAGTCAGAGATTAACAAAATGCAGCATAGTGTAGTATTTGAGCATATAGGTCCTTGAGGGTGACTACTTGAGTATAAATCCTGTCCCTACCACTTACTAGTACTGTGACTCAGATGATTTACGTAAGCTAACTGCATCAGTTTCCTCATCTATACAATATGATCATAATAGGACCTGCCTCAAAGAGTTGCTGTTATACTTAAATTGAACAACAGTCCAAAAAATTAGAATAATGCCTGACACACAGTTAAGTGCTCAAAATATGTTAAAGATTAACATTGTCATTATTATTATTATTGTTAATATTATTATTACAGTGGGAAAACCAAGGCTCTGAGGGAGTAGTCACTAAACTGAGGTAAAGGGGACTAAAAAGGGAGCAAGGTGGAATCATGCTCAGTTTATCTGTCCCCAGAGTCTGGACTTTTCGATTATAACCTGCTTCTTTGTGGAGGACCACTGGCCTCTCTCCATGGATGACAAGCTCATAGCTAGTTGGCTCCATCTTGTTAGATATTATATAAGTGGAGTGACTGCAGGCATCTGAAAAGCAAAGTAGATAAGTTCCAAGCATTGATCAGAGCTTTGCAGCAGACATCTCCATTATGTAATTCCAGAGTAACAGACTAACGTCACCCACCCCAATCCCTTGTTAGGTTAGTCACATTTTTGTATATATGCCCAATTGGCTTCTCATTTGCTCAACAATGCTCTAATACAGATAATGAAGACAAAGTACTTAAGAGTCATAAAGTGAGGAAAGCGATAGCCTTGGAAACAAAATATAGGTATTCTTTGTCTCAGTCTAGCTGAGTTCCTATAGGCCACGTTGTTTTATCACTGTTTTAAAATCCATTCAGAATGTTCACAGAATTTTATGCTGATCACTTCCAGGTTCTGTCTGCCTGATCCTTATTCCTCTGCCTTTTTTTTTTTTTTAAATGGCTTATGTCTTCTTGCTGACAAAAGTTGATAGTGTGATACATTTTTCACTTGCACATAGCTGCATCTGTGACTTTTTTAAAATAAGATTTTCTGTAAACACTTTCAGTTCACAGAAAAAAAAATCATCCTTCTAGGAATTGTAGAAATAGGAAAATGAATAAGAAATGCACCAAGCAGAAACAGAATTAACACTAATCGGATTGCTTTGCAAAGTTTCAGCAACTTCAGACTTGATTTCAGAAACTTCATACTTGATTTCATAATAGAGTATTAATTATGTGGTGAAGTGAATGAAACTCAACATATCCCTTTAGAGGAGTTTCCCAAGGCCATTGCTTTCTCAGCTGAATAAACTTGTAATATCATCCAGGGAAACGAGAGTTTCAGCACAAGGACTGTGCCCCCTGGAATCACAGTCATTAAGTCAGCCCTTCTCCTGTAGCACCTACCCACTTCACCATGTCTTTCTCTCCAGCAATCATGCTGTTATTAAACGAGAAGCGAATCTCAAATCACAAATACAAATTATCCAGCTACAAGCATTCTCTTCCACAGTATTCAGTTCAGCTTGGTGCATATCCACACATAATAGAAAGTGTCGGAAGAAAAACCAGAGACCTTGGCTTTAGTCCCAGTGCTAGCACTTTCTAGTTTTGTGATCTTGGACAAGTTATTTGGCCTCACTGGTTTACGGTTTCCACATTTTTAAAACAGAAGATGATAATTCCCTATCTATCCTATCATTATCGCTGGTGTGAGGATTAAATATAATATCTGTGTTTAAATACTTTGGAAATGATTAGCTTCCATACAAAAAGGAAGTATGGTTTCTGTTACTTCCCTATCTCCTTTAGTCTCAAAGCACAGTTAAATTGTAGGATATATAATGAATGAATATGTGAAGGGATAATTTGAGGGTGAGTTTCGCTGTTGTTGTTGGTTGATTAATTAAACTATATATTTAACCATCAACTTTCAAGCAGCTGCTGGGTTATTGCTATGACTTTGGACTTGGAGAAGGCAAGAGGTCCCAGAAATAAATAAGTTAACAATGCCTGCTCAGTGCATTTACTATGTGGTATAACAGAGGGGTGCACAGGATTGCACAGGAGATAGCTGAAACTTTAAGTGATTTGGACTGAAAAAATGGGAGGAGAAGAGAGTGAAGGATGATGAGACTGGAGAAGCAATCAGGTCCAGGATCAGAGAGTTATAAAACTCTCTACTGTTTTAATCAATTTTATATGCTGAGTTTTAGAATGTAGAAGTATTTGAAACATCATTCTCTTCTGTGTTCACCAATGACTATAATGCCCTTCGGGGGCACTGTAATATATTTTATTTAATGCATCCGCTGAAAATCAACGAGCTAGTGTGACACAAGCTAGTTTGTTGGAAGACATCTTTAACATACTAATGTCTTCAAAATTTGGAATTCCTTGTTTTACATCGTGAGTACCATTGTTTGGTTACATATATTGCTTTCTTATTAGTCCAACTGAAATAAAAGTTTTATTGTTTTTCTCAAGTGATTAAAAATAGATCTACATATCCTACTTCCGGTAGAGCTAAAGCATTGGTGTGGTCACTATAACTCCTTCCCGTCTGCTACAGAAAATCTGCAAGTCCACATGGACATTTAATTTACACCAAAATTTCCAAGTCTTTTGTCTATGTGACATTTAGGAGGTAAATCTCATTGTCTTTTCCTTTTAATTTTTGGATTCGTTTACCATTTAATCACCTGACACTATTTTTCTGTTTATTTTACTTACGGTATTTCATTGCTTCTACATGATTTATCCAAAACCATGAAGCTATTTCCATACACCACACAATCTTAAGTCTTTGTCAATGACTACCTCTACCCTCCACGTGACTGTTTGAAGCATCCCAGATTCTAAGCCCAGCGATAGTTAAAGTTCCCAGGATCAGGAGAGCACCCCCCCAAACTCTTCACTATGCCTCTTTCCATCTGAGTCACCTGCAAATCACAGGGAGGTAGGATCCTCCTCACTCCCACTGGTCCCATGAAAGCATATTTTCATGTGACCTGAAATTTTGGTCTATCTGCAGGGAGACTCGAGTGTGCTAATTACGGATGCCATGTAGCCTGGGATCCTGTGGTCCACCCTGAGGCCTGAACCAGGTCTGTGACAAATTAGCATCTGTGCAAAGGTGCACAGCTGCCCTATTCACATGTGCCTGCAGAGATATGAACTGAACTTTGTCTCATTTTTCACCTTGCTCTAGGGCGGAGGTCAGCAAACTTTTTCTGTAAGTAATCAGGTAGTAAATATTTTAGGTTTTGTAAGCCAGTTGTCTCCCACAAGTTCTCAACTTTACTGTTGTTGCACAAAATCACCCATAGACAATATCTAAATAGAGATTCCAGCAACTTGTTCAAAACCTTACAAACAGCAAGTGACTGAGACAGATTTAGAACCTACAGCTAATATTAAATGATGGAAATTTTTCCAAAATTATTTTGCTCAAGACTTATGTATTGAGGGCCTACTTGTGCTAAGAATTGTGTGGACACAGAGAATCCACGTGAAAATGCCTACCCTCACACAGTTTATGACTTAGTCTAATCCACTCCTTTCTGTAGTTAAAATAATACCCAAAAGCTTGAAATTAAAACTCCTATCTTTTTTGAACACTCATCCAAATCCCCAGAGGCAGCCTCTTTTACCAACTTTTCTTTTAGGCCTTCTGTTACTCCCCTCTATAACTCTAAACGCTATGTTTTCACATCTCTTCATGATTGGTCAGTTAGTACGTGCCTCTGCTGTACTGAAGATGAAGACATTCCCCCTTCCATTTCTTGTTCTTCTTTTTGCTTTTCTTCTACATTCCAAGGTTTTTCCACGAACATTTTACAAAAGTGAAAATAAAATCTTGTTGAGGTTTCCATATTTACTTTTTTCTCTGTAATGGTAATTGCATGTTCTGTTTTCTAATTAGCTGATTTTACATGTTGAAAACTAAACCAAAATACATCATTTTAATTATGTAAGTATTGTTTGGTGCAAGTTCAGGTACTATTCCATCATTTATTTTCTCTGTGGGAGTAACACAATGTTCGGATGGGTTCTCATTTCTTATATAGAGTAAGAAGTCTTTTAATTTAGTAGTCATATATGAACTCTGGCATTACAATAATCTGAACATTCAACTTGAACTGAATGAATTGTCTCAATATTTAAATATAAAATAAGTTAATATTTATGTATAATGCCAAAAGTTAACAAAAAACATTTTAGAAAACATTTATAACTGAAGAGTTATAGGAGTGAGAAATGTAAGTACTATTTTGGGACATATGAAACCTCTCCTATTTCTAAGCCACTATTTCTCATTATTTGCACAACATATTTTTTGTGTGTGAACATATTAGGAATGAGAAAGTAAAATGCCCAGCAATATCATTCACTTTTCTTCTCAATTTAGAAATAGATTTTACAAAGAATGTAACATAGCAATTACGACATGTTTTAGTTGAACAATATTCTATCATTACTTCAGTATGTTCTTTAATGACAACAGATAAAAATAAGGTCTATTTTCTAAATGACTGCTTGAGGAAATGACCCTGACTGAGGTTTGTTGTTGTTTTCTTTGATTTTGTTTTTGAGAAGTCTTATATTTTTATTTCTATTAGGGACAAGTCATGTTCACCTTCACATTTGATGAAGGATCCCTCTGAAGCCAGGGTGATTATCGTTCCAGCATTTTCTGTCTTGTCTGGAATAATAGGGTAGCCTTCTATTTTAAAGAATAAATGACAATTACACATTTCTACCTACTTTAAAAACATCACATTTACTTCACGATTTTTAAAAATTGTTTTCTATATGAGAAATTACTGATAAACTGCTTTATGATATATCTACCTTGTCATCTGCAAGCATTATTTGGTTGAAATTTGAAATAGATCTATGAAGAGGACTTTTCTTAACATTTAATTATATACCTATACCCTATTTCTGTTAAAGTTGTATTTTTAAAAATGAGGAAGTGCTCATTTTAGGTCAATGTCTAATAGCTATCTGATAATTTTTCTAGTTTAGTTAAGATACATTGATTTTTATATAAGCTTTTATATGTTGACTTGTAAAATGACACTCTATAAACATTGTTTGCAATGTTTGGGAAAAGTTACTTTACCTAAACATTATGTTTTGATCACTAAAATGACACCTTCAATCATAGTTTTCCTGAAAATTTATGATAATATAGTGAATTAACCACATTCAATCCACTGGTCTTTGAAAAAGTCTTTGTTATTATTTATATTCACAAATGTTATTACTATTTACCATCTGGAAACAATGGCAATATGAGAAAAAAATTTTTTTAAGAGTTTGAAAATATGTTAGTGCTAAGGAGATTTTTCATAAATAGAGCATGACAGCCTAGTTCTTGGTTTTTATTTGTCATTATTAATGATCTTTAAGCCCAAGAAGAAGACACAGAGAATAGAGCTGTGAAGAGTAGGATCCACTGTCGCTTTTCTGTTTCTAGTCTAATATACTTCAAAACAGTTCTGAGATGAGTCTAAACATTATGCTAACGGCCCTAAAAAGAATCGTTATTTAAAAAATGCATGGTCTTGCATGATTAAATGACTTTGTTGACATTTTAGCATACCATGATCAGATTTCAATAGAAGGGGCAGGTGCCTGGAAGTTCTCATTGTAAAGTCTTGGAAAGAGGTAAATAATTTGGAGACACTTGCCTTTTTAAAATGATGCTGGGAAACTAAGCCTCAGGAGACACGTCAGATGCAATAAAGAAAAGCAGCCAACTTTTCCTTTATCTGTTTATATTGAAGGTGATGTGCAATTATTTAGCATTTCTTTTTAACAAAAACTTTCATGCATTTTTTCCCCCAAAGAAAGGTATTAAAACGCCAATACCTTACTATGCACACATAATATTCCCCAGAAAATATTAAGAAAATCAATAAAGAAATCAATATCAGTCTGGAGTCTGCAAGAGTTGCAAAGTACATTGATGGCTTCCCTTTTATGCATTCTGAAAAATTGATTTCAATCGCCTGATTACTGATTCTTAGAATTTCATTTAGAATTTTTTCTTTCTTTCTTTCTTTAAGACTCAGCAGGGACACGATATTGTGAATTAAAATCTAGACAGTTTTTCAGGAAAAAAAAAATCAGCATTCCTCCTTGAGAGAGGAAAAGAATATTTTCACTGCCTTAGTAAGTAAGACATGAGAAGATGAAAACATCACAGTAAAAGGTTGACATTATCAAGAAATGGAAAAAAGGATGTTGCATGGAATAAAACAAACAAAAATTAAATATCCAATAAGTCTCTCAGTATTTTTGGTTAAAAGAAAAAAAATAATTTCTAGTCTCATTTATAACACTTTTGTGTCAATCCATGAACTTCTATAAATGCTTAGTTTTTCAAGTCATAAATAAACCTTCCTTTGACCCCATTTATGATTCTACTTATTGTTCCACTTCTTGCTTTCCTTTACAAACAACTTATTGAAAGAGTTTTCTATACTTACAGCTTTCCAGTTTCTCTCCTTCACTATCTCTGAAACCCACTCCAATCAGGCTTTCCCTCCCTACCATTCCATGGCAGCTGCTCTTGACAAGGTCCTTAATGGCCGTTAGTTTGCTAAAATCAATGATCAATTTTTAGTCCTCATAACTTCTCAGCATTGAATCATTTGCCTGAGTTGGTTAATTCCTTCTCTTTGATAGATTTCTTCTAACATGTCTCCTTGCTTCCCATCACGCTCTTATTTGACCTGCCGCCTTCGTTACCTCCCGTTTGTGATCAACAAATCAGTGAAAGTGATCCTTTTAGAACACAAGTCAATTCCTGTCACTTCTCTGTTCAGAAGTCCGCAGTGGCTATGCATGTCACTCAAAGAAGCTACATCTTTCAATGAGCTACAAGGCTCTTTATGATTTGTCTCCATTAACTCTGCGACTGTTTCTCCTTCTATATTTCTCCTTGCTCATTTCACTCCATTCTCTCTGGTCTTTTTTTTTTTTCTGTTTCTTAAAAACTCCCCAAAGGTTCTCATCTTAAGGCCTTTGCTTCAGGTTTTCCTTCTGTCTCTCTCTCAGATACGCTTTCTGGCCAACTCCTCCATCTCTTCTAAATCTTTGCTTAAATTCCTCCCTCTCAAAGATATTTATGACATCAATCCTTTTCATACTGGACCTGCCCATCTTCCTTCCCTTTAATCCCAGGAACTCTTAATTCCTTTAACCTCTCTCTCTCTGTGTTTTTCCCCATAGCACTTCCTAAAGTAGTATATGATTTACTTAGTTTTTATATTTTTTTGTTGGTTTGCCTTCACCTCTCTCTCTACTAAAATGCAAGCTTCATAAAGAAAAGGAAAGTTTTCTATTGTATTCACTGACACATCCCAAATGTAATATAATAACACCTATCACACTGGTAGCACTCAACAAATATTTGTTGAAGGAATAAGTAAATGAAGACTTCAGAGTATATTTTTAAAATTTCAAGTTAGTAAAAAAAAGAAGAGGCAATAAAAATAAAAATAATAAATTAAGGAAAATGATGTATTTTCCTTTTCTGTTATTTTTTATTTTCTGTCTGGGAGAGTTTATATAATATACACATGTACCATATATCATCAATTTCTTTAAACATCATCCTCACTAGTCTATGAAATCCTTGATGCCAAATGCTATTCTGAGTCATCTTTAGATACAATGCCTCACAGCACAGTGTCTGGTACACAAAAGGAATTTAAAAACTAAGGACATCAAAAGCACAAGAGACAAAAGAAAAATCAGATAAATTGGACTACATAAAATTTAAAACTTTCATGCTACAAATCAAGAAAGTAGAAAGACAACCCACAGAGTGGGAGAAAATATTTACAAATCATATATCTGATAAGGGACTGGGATCCAAAATAGATAAAGAACTCTTACAACTCATATTAAAAAGACAAACCATCCAAGTAAACAATGGGCAAAGGATGTAAAAGGACATTTTTTCCAAAAAGATATGCAAATAGCCAATAAGCGCATGAAAAGATGCTCAACATCATTGGCTTTAGGATGGCTATAATCAAAAAGAGATAACACGCATTGGTGAGGATGTGGAGAAATTGGAATGAAAAATGGTGCAGTCACTTTGCAGTCCATCAAGTTGGCAGTCCCACAAGATGTTAAACAGAATTACCATATGACCCAAAATTCCACTCTTACGTATATACCCAAGAAAATTGAAAACACGTGTCTACACAAAAACTTGTACTCTAATGTTCAGAGCTGCATTATTTATAACAGTCAAAAAGAGAAACAACCCCAATGTCCATCAACTGATGAGTGGATAAACAAAATGGTGCATTATTCAGCAGCAAAAGGGAATGAAGTTCTGGTACAGACTACAGTGTGGATGAACCTTGAAAACATTATGCTAAATAAAAGCAGCCAGCCCAAGAAGATGACATGTTAATTGACTCAATTTATATGACATGTCAAAAATAAACAAATCCATAGAGACAGAAGGTAAATGTAGGGCTAGGAAATGAGTTGGAATGGGGAAAGACTGCTATTGGCTATGGGGTTTCTTTTTGGGCTGATAAAAACTTTCTAAACAGATTTTGCCAATGGTTGTACAACTCTGTGAGTATACTAAAAACATTGAATTGTATACTTTAAAAGAATCGATTTTGTAGTATATGAGTTAATCTAATTAAATATGTTAAACATAATTAAAAATAAAAAATGGATGGCAAAATCATAACATAATCTTGCAAAGTCAACCCAGTTTAAAGGAAAGTTGAAAGTTTACAATTTACTTGTAAATTTGGACAGGGTAGAGTCAACTTGAAGTCTCTGGACACCAGTCTCTATTTTTATCCTTTTCTACATATTGCTGTAGTTGTTTGTGTAGGAGAAGGATGGAGAAAGGAAAAGTCTGTGTGATTTTCTTTATTTTTTTAGGTCA
Source organism: Equus quagga (assembly GCF_021613505.1). NCBI lineage: Eukaryota > Metazoa > Chordata > Mammalia > Perissodactyla > Equidae > Equus > Equus quagga. The sequence goes on from NC_060273.1 coordinate 107,764,150, forward strand.
TATGATTTCATCTGATTAGCACTGTTTGTGCCATTGTAATAACAGATTCTAGATTGCGTTATAAACATATATTCTTGTTTATTCCGTTTGTGATTATCTATGGCTTTGAGTAGGAGCAAGTAGAAGAGGGAGGCAGAATCATTCATGTTAGCCTTTAAAAATGATGTAACTTCTGTTCTAAGAATTTCCAGTATTATGAACAAGCTGTTGAAACTTCCAAAACCTTCCTGCTCAGATTCTCCTGCCTGCACTTTAGCTTAACTCACCCACACCCACTATTTCCCACTCTAGACGGAATTAAGCGGGAGGATTAACAAATATGAAATAGATTATTTAAAGTAAAGAAGCTCAATTTATAAGCCAGAAAATTTATTTCAATTCATGATTCTTTTATCCACTTTATTTTATTATCTTTGTCTTATCGCTGGTCTTGGAAGAATAAATAATTAGACAGCTCCAGACCTAATACCAATGCCTCTCGGTCAAGAAGTTACTCAGGGATCATTGTGTAAACGAGACTGTTTTGCTTGCCAAAAGGAAAAAGAATTACTTTCAAAATAGAGTCATCCTCCTTTAGCTTGATACTTGGAATCCTAATGTAAAGATAGAGAAAATAATGATTTCTTAATTACTTAGTTTTAGCCAAAAATGATGTGTTTTTTTTTTTTCCTTTTTTTCTGTGGATAGATGTTCAGTTTATTCACTCCTGGACTTCCTGTGGTATTCCACAGTAATGTTGGAATCTGTCCTTTCTTTCACCCAAGTCCAAAAGCCATACTATGTGTCCTTTCCAGGCAAATCTCCCACTCCTACTCATCCTTTCTTTGAACTCTAGTGGAAGGCAAATGTTGCAGCCAGCAGCCTTGCATTCACGGAAGAAGGGGAAGTTTTGACTGATCCAGCAGTTCTTACGGTAGTCTGACAATTTCTGTCCATGATTTCTGCTTCACCGTCCTCTCCTCTATCTGCTTCCTCCAATCCTAAATTTGATGCTGGGTTCTGTTGGGTTCTGTCAAGTACTCTAGTTTCCATCTCTGCTGTAGTTGTTTTCCTTGAGTGTTTTTGTATGAGTTTTCCCTGCTCTGGCTTATTGATGTTATCCCATCTGCTTTGGGTCTTTCAGAGATCCATGAAAATCTTCCTTTTCTTAGTGCTTTATCAGCCTTGCAATGGCCTCCTCTTCCTTCTATTCCTCCTCCTTTTTTTTCTCCTCCTTCATTATGGTAGTTTTTTACTGGTAAAGTGGGTTTTTTTTTTTTTTTTTCTGAGCTAAGTGGGATCAGGACGAGGGGGAGGGAAATAATCTGTGCTCTTTCCAACATCTTGAGCTGGAATCCTTTGGTAATATTTTATGTATTCATTTGATTTCATACACAGTTCGTAAAGTTGATGCAAGTCCCTAAAAAACTGTGAAAGGGAGATTTTGGCGCATTGCTCTCTGCCTACTTTTCCTTCTACCCTGCAGATGGCTGCATTCTACCCTACTTGATTCCTCTTTCAAGCTCTCTTGCCATTAAATCTGAGCATGCGATTCTACCCCTGTGTTTTCTTCTGTGGCAGTATTGTGAAGAGTAATTGTCTGTTTTATATTTTCAGGAAGGTTAAGTCCCTAAATGTGATCATCCTGAGAATAAATTTCTCTTAGGAACAATAATATAAATCCATGATACATCTTATGTAATATAATCCCCATTCCTGTTTGGTGGCAAGAGTTCAGGGTTTACTGTTTCACCACATCACGCTCAGTATACTGTCTCCATGGCATGGGCCTATTTTTCAAGTGGACACTATTCTTTGTGTAAGCCATATGTCTTGTGTCCTTTTTTATTGTCAATCACCACTATTCTCCCTTAGGTCCTATTGTTTTCTTTACAAAGGATACAACAAAAAACAAAACAAGTGTCCGCATATAATAGCTAGAGAAACTTCCACATGACATTTCAGTTCCTAGAACTGATTGTATGTTCATACGTTCTTCGTTAACTCACAAAAGGATATTGCTGTAAGGTATTTATATTCTGCCCACTTCTTTCCCCTTTTCTGAAACTATATATCTGTATACATTCACATATTTAGAAATAAGTAAATAAGGAATATAGTACCACATTCCCCTCATATCCATGCACCAGACAATGATATATTTCCTCATCAATGATCATGTGCACACAACAAGAAAAAGGATAAATCACTAATTTTGTCTTATCTCCTTTTCTTACCTGTTTTCTGATTTCCTACCAGTGGCTATCTCTGTCAGCAACAAATAAGCCAAATAAAATTGTGGAGGATTTATAATTATAATTGATAAGTGAGCCTGTGTATCAGACATCAAGAAACAATCTATTTCATTCTCTTTTTATTCATAGGCTTGTATGTTTTTTCTCTGAAAACTATTATCCATGTTCACTTTGTCTGAACAAGAGCCTGTAGAAAGAGATGGAGATGGTTAGCTTGAACAGAGTGACTTTATTAATGTCAACAGGAATGGTGAAATAAACATAAAAAAGTCTGACTTCAAAAGTTATCTCTCTATTGAATGGAGGCGCAAGAGGGGAACCATTAAAATATTTCATTTGCCATGCTTACAAAAGGGATTTGGTAATTTACCAGATTTTTATATGGCTAGAAATATTTGTATTATGCGAAGATACAGGAGAGTACATAGATTTTCTGCTCCCTACTCTTCTGCTAAGCACCTGAAAGCATAAAGATTTCGTGTTATTTGTTATTCCATTAAAAAATGACATCTTTCTAGTTGAAGCCAACCGAGTTGTTGTAAAAATATTAGACAGTTATAGTACATTGGCAATGTGTTCTCTTAAAATTGTTATGCATCGTGGATTTCTTGGAGAGTGTTTAATGGAGAAATCATGTTCTTGAGAGACAGAAAATAAAGTAAACTTAAATGAAGATGTGAATTATATTTTGAAACATATCAGCTAAGTATCATATAAGTACTGAATAAAATGATCAAGCAAGAATTTTCCTAAATATCTGTGTTAACTCTTCTCCATAAGTACACCATTTAAGCAAAATTGAAATTAAAATGCATTTTCTATTTATAAACATTCTTGTGATATGTTAGTACACTACTACAGCCTTAGGTAAAGAGAGCAAAAATAAATAAGAACATTATTAAATGTTACCAGCACAATATTGGAAATTTGCCTTTATTGTTATTATAAGCTATAAATCAAATTGTACTTTTTAACAATATATATTGTAAAGTACAATTTTAAATGTTTTGTAGTATAAAGGATTGCTTCTGTCCTAGAACAACATGATTGCATAGGAAAGACAATTCATTTTTCATTATTACCTGACTTTTTTTATCATAGAGCTAATATAATCTCCTTGTGGGTAAGATTTAAAATTCACAAAAAATATTACTACCTATTGTCCAAATATCTACAGATAAGAATTTGTAGATTATCACATTAGTGTCTGTTAATGTATCATATCTCTTGGTATCTGCTTCTCACATGGGCTTGGCCCTGTGATTTGCTTTGGCCAATGGACCTCAGCAAAAATGATACCAGCTGAGACTTGATAAGCACTTCTGCACTGGTGGCTGTTTACTCCAAACATTGCCACCACTGTGTAAAAAACATGCGCTATTCTTCAGAAAAGACCACACGGAGGAGAACTAAGGTAATCTGACCCATAGCCCCAACTAACCTCCAGCCACGAGGCTCTGACCTCCTTAGATCACTCAGGTCTAGGAATGTGTCTAGATGACTGAACCTGTTCAAAGTGACCTCAGATTAAATCAGCAAATAAACTCTCCAATTGAGCTCAGCCCAAAGGGCAGAAAAGTGAGCAAATAAATGGTTGGTTTAAGCATAGGTAGCTGAAAAAAAATTGGAATCTAAATTCTTTTAGAATTTATAGATTTATAGAATGGGATACAACCCTTCACAAACAAAAACATTAAATATATGGCATTGAATTTGTGAGTGGGCATTGGGTGGAGGGGGGAGGAATGGTAAACAAACTGTTAACGAAAATTGAAAAGATAGTGAGGAAACTACCATCGGAGGCTAGAAGGATGGGAAGCTGTTTTATAGTGGTAAAGTAATAGGAGAATATGTAAAGAGTCAGTTGGCTTCTTTTAGCTGCACAGGAAGGGAGAGAGAGAGGTACAGGAAGAGAGAGAGAAAGTGAAGAAAGAACTGTTTAGTTTTCAAATAGAGTTTAGAAGAAATATAGAACATATAAGAATTATTGAGTCAAAAAAATAAAACTTTTTCTCAAACCCATTCCACCTGACAAAAACAAAAGATTCTCAAAGAAATGGCTTTAGAGTAAGGATTATTCAAGCGTGTTGCTGCAAGATAACTTTGTTAAGACCTTAGAAATTTGAAATTAACATCTGAATATATGAACTTTAAGCAAGGAAACAAAAAACAACTAATAATTTTGTAGATATTGCTCTGTGAAAGTCTAACAAGCCCAAAGAGAACTAGGGATATGGTTTTTGGAGCATGGAATAAGCCATGATTAGATTCATAGGAAACTGAGAACTTTTTAAGATAGTTGTATGAGCTTGGACAAAAAGAATCAAAAACAAGTCAAAATGAAAAGAAGCTTCTGGACCTAGAACTATTTACAGAGATTAGACTAAAAAATCTATTCAGCTTCAAATATACTCATTTCTTAAGGAAAAGGAAATACATCTTAGAGTGCAGAGGGTGGAATCAGTTACAGGAGAGAGTAAGGGATTAGGAACCACTCCCAGGAAGCAGAAATAGATACTAGCCAAGTAACATTCTCTGACCCTAGAATAAGAGGCCCTGACAGTGTATGTGTGGTTAGATTTCAGAATCACAAGTGTTTACTAAGGTCTCCCACTCCTTTCCTTTTTTTCTTTTTTGAGGACAATTACCCCTGAGCTAACATTTGCCATCAATCCTCCTCTTTTTGCTGAGGAAAACTGGCCCTGAGCTAACATCTGTGCCCATCTTCCTTTATTTTATATGTGGGATGCCTGCCACAACATGGCTCTATAAGCAGTGGGTAGGTTGGTGCCCAGGATCCAAACCAATGATCCTTAGGCTGCCCAAGCAGAGTGCAGGAACTTAACTGCTACACCGTGGGGCGGCCCACAACTCTTTTCTTTTTTGAAAGAACGCAAGCAACGGTGGTTATCCTACCTTTGCCTAAACATGATAGAGTGGGTGCTTGTCTGTTTGTTTATTTTTGGTTTTGAGATCTCAAGATCAAGAGTACTTGCAGTTGAGAAGCCTCATCTTTATCCGGACTTGATGAAGATGAGCAGATCATAGAATTCAGGCATGATATACTGCCAATGTTCTCCAATCAAAGACCACCAGGATACACCTTTGATGGAACCAGTTGGGTTTATGACTCATTGCATTGAGGGAGAGTGCACACTATAGGGAACCATTGGGCATCTCAATAAAAAGATGTTAGAAAGGACTTACTGTCTGATTTGGGCTTGCATTCTGTGATTTGGGGGAGGATTCCAGGAAATGGTGTTTTGCTCTGAATTTGATTCTTTCAGGAAGTAAGAATAATTTTAAGACTGGCTATCTTAATATTATCCAGAAGGAGGAAATACTAGAGGGAGGCTAAAGCTGTAATTGGTAAGTAATTAGTGCATGTTAATTTTAGTCAGAAGGGCTATTCACTATTTTTTGTGTTTTCCACAATGATCCTGCTTTTGTCTGTGCTTAGACAAAGTCCTGTAACGCTATTTTTTTGGGGTCTCATTTCATCATAGTTTCAAAGTGGCTTTATCTTGTGTTGGTGTCCTGTGAGGTTATTTTCACCAAAGAATACCACAACCTAGCTGAGAATACTAGGCCAGCTCCTGACAATAACATGGCTTCAATGTTAGTCTCAGGTCGGTCCCTAGATATCAAGGTTGATTTTCTTTCTTCTCTAGTCTTCTCTCATTCTCTTTCATGCTAGCCTTCTATTTGTCTGGATAACATTAGGATATTCAATTTTAAGCAATTCCTACTTCTTGACACCACCAAATTCACAGAAAAATCCCATTTCATTGAACATCCTGAGGAAATAAGACATTCTGGGGGACTTGGGAGAGTGTGAGTGTATTTTGCATATGGAAAAGTCTTTAATCCTTGGATCCAGAGAACAGGTTGTGGAAGATTACTACATTATTGTTTCCCAAAAAATCATGCCCCTGGGTATCCTGCCTTTCTGATGTCCACTTCCATATTGACTCTAAGTTTGGTCATATGAGCTTCATTATAATTTATTAGAAGCACTTTTAATAAATGCCCAACCTACGAATAGATGCTAGTCAATAACACAAGCAGATAATTTAGTTTTATTATTCTGCACAACTTGGCATTTATCTTTTGAGCATGCTGACTCAAAAATGAAAGTGCAGCTGGTTTTGTATATGTGCTTTTGATCTGAGAGGCCTTTCTTTACTCATTTGTTTTATTCCAACATCCTTGTAGTTGTGAATCTTGCTCATTTCTTAATTCATTCTACACCTAGTTTTCCTATTTCTAACATAGGATTATAAAACCCCAAGTTCTAAAGTCTTGGCTGTTTTTTCCGCATTCCATCTATGAGTGCTCCATTTTAATATAGCAACACCCTAGATGAATTTTCCGGTGGTGTCCCATAGATTTAGCTTAGTTAGAGATCTTCTGTCCTTGGTTATTGCCCCCAAAGAAATATCAGATGACTACAAAACATTTTATTTTCTGAGGTAGCATATGAATGAGGTTTTGAGGCCAATGAGATAGTTAAAGTGAAATTAAGTGGATCTATCACTTTAAGTGCCTTAAACATACTGTACATCACACTCCCTGTCTGTGAAATTGGTAATAATAATATTATTGAAAAATTGTATTGTCAAGTTAAATATTATATCACATGTAAAATGAAACATTTCACACACAAAGCACTAAATACAGGTTACCACTATTATGAAGAATGGGTAGGATTTGAAGAGGCAGGAAGTTAACATTCGTTCCAGGCAGGGCTAAGCACATAAGCATTAAGGTAGGAATGTCTACAGCATAGAGAGAGACCAATTTGTATAAAGTAGAATTTTTAGGAAGAACAATAATAGTAAGCGAGATTAGAATTATTGTTTTTATCTGGGATTTGAAAGGTGCTAAATTTGTCAGTTTAACAATCCGGATTTTTCTTTTCTAGAAAAATGTCATTTTAACTAGTTGAAAGATGTGAAGAATTTAGTCTAGAGAAACAAGGACAAGGAACACAAGTTTCACTCTGTAATATGAAAAGGACTTCCATGTGCAAGAGATTTGTTCTGTGCTGTTCAAGATAGCCAACCTAGAGCTACCAGTTTGGTGTACATGCAGCATACTTACACACAGAGTAATAAATTATTTACTGCAAATGGATATCTGTCAAGAGAAAAGGCTGCTACACATAACAATGAAATGTTGCTCACTGGAATTAGAATAGCAAAGAGTGGAAGACAAACCACAGATGCTGCAGGAGGTATTAATACAGAATAGGAATTAGGAGTCGATGTGTGTATGTGAGCCTAGTTCATTTTTCAGGAAAGGGGGTACATGATTTCATCGGACTCTAGAAAGAATCCATAGCTCAGAAAAGATTAAGACCTACAGAAATATAATTTTGGACTTAGATGCCTCAAGGGGATTTCTAAGGTCTCCATGGCTAGTTAGTGTTCCTAGAGAAATACCTAAATGTAGCGACGTTGGCATGACAACTGATTTTGTCATGGCATAACCTGATTTTCTTAATTCCTCATTCTGGTGGTCGTCTCTCTTTTTACTTTGATACGTGTTGCTGTGTTTGCTTATTTCAGTTCTTATATTTTAATTTCCATCCTGGTCCATTGAGCTATCCTTTAGCATCTTTATTTTGTGAGGTTTAACATTTATCTCCTGCCTTTTTAACTTCACAAAGCTTTTAGACTCGAAGGACCAAAAGCCTCCCTTCTGAAGCTTTCTCCCAACCTCCTACGCCCCTGCACCTGAACACTTTTTTCCACTACTCTTTTTATTGCTTTCAGTGACAGGTTTTACTTTTGTTGTCATTCTTTTGTAATAGATATTTTTTCAGGTCTGGCATTGTTAAGTCATGAACCTTATCTGTTAGTCAAAGTCTGTTTAGGGAAAAAGAAAGATTTTGAAACACAAAGCAAGGTTAGGGGACCAAACGGTGACTCTTTCATCTGCAAGTGGTATCTTAACTTTGTAGGCATGGACCTTTATTTTTTCTTTTTATTTTATTCATTTAATTTAAAGGGATAAAAAAGCAAGCTATAAATCCAAATCACAGTGGGATATACTAAATCAGGCAGACCCAGTTGTCCATTTCTCCAAAGGCTACTGCATTAGAATTCTCCTATGATATTAACATGTTATGATACTGTAAGTGACTCCTTAAACAATCAGATTTCAGAGCCAATGGTTATGGCTTCGTAATCCATAATAAATTTGAAATTATCTGAAACGCCTTTAGTGATTTGAAAGCGCTCAGGTCCTATGCATTTATATCCCTTTTGACCTCTAAAATCACCAATCCTTAGCTCATTCTGGTCGATTCAAGACAACTCAGACACAAGGCTGTCTTCTATGAGTCAGAGTGACAAACACTTTTTCAAGTTTTAATTAGAATTTTTCTCTTTACAACCAATGACTCAATATCTTTTTCATAAGACAAGGCTGAAATAATTTGTCCATACAGGCTCAAGGGGGAAAGGAGTGGATTACCTAAGCCATTTGCTGACATTGTGGAATCAAAGAAAAACAGCTCAAAGATAGGGCTGAGAAGCTGATTTTACATGTAGTAGATAGTGTTTCATTTGCAACACAACATTTGATATATAGATTTATGGCATTATGTTTTTATCTTTCAATACTGACACTGCTGGCAGTTCAACCTGCTATTCCATTAGAACATCTCGTAGGAATTCTGGAATTTATCTGCCGCCCACATAAAAACAGATAAAGCAAAGGAAAAAAAATATTAAGGCTTATTTTTATCACTAAAACAGGACTGTACCTCCAGAATCAAAGCTTTTAAACTTTTATCATAAGCAGTCTAAAGAAAGCTCATGTATAGAAGGAGCAAATTGAGGGACAATGGCAAAGAAATGTATATGAATGGTATCTTTTTTATGTTAACAGATAATTCTATTGAGTTTCATAGTTCCCTTCAAAGTCACGGAATACCAAAGAGTCTTACTTTGTCCCACATACTGAATCCATAGCTACAACACTGTTCTGCCTTAGAAAGTGATAAGGATGTAGCCAGCGAAGACGCCTAAAGTCAAAGTTCCTGAGTTGCTTGGGGGAAGAGAGCCTAAAAGGGTATAAAAAACAGAAATGCACTTTTACAGGTAATGCATCCAACATACAGACTGATCTTATGTGGCCAGTGGAATCTTCGAAAAAAGTCTTATCGAGATACTGTGAGTAAAAAGAAAGCTTATCTAATTAACCATTAAGGTCTAGAATAATATTGTCCAATAGAAGTTTATGAGATGATGGAAAAGTTCTGTATTTGCACTCTCCATAATAATACCCACAAGCCCAGTGCAGCAATTGAGACTTGAAATATGACTAGTTGGACTAAGGAACCAAATTTCAAATCTTATTTAATTTTAACTAATTTAAATTTAAATAGTCATAATTGGCTAATGTCTATGTGATTGCACAGACTACATCTAGAATATAACTAACTAAACAAATCTATAAAACTTTAGTTTGTGAAATTAACGGGAACAAAATTCTAGTACTTTACTGGAAGAATTCTACTAAACATTTAAAGAAGCCAATCCTCTTCAAATTCTGCCAAAGAAAATTAATGAGGAGGGAACACTTCCAACTCATTCTATGAGGTCAGTATCACCCTGATATCAAAGCTAGCCAAAGACACTACAAGAAAAGAAAACTAAAAACCAGTATCTCTTATAAATATTGATGCAAAAATCTGCAATAAAATATGAGGAAACTGAATTCAACAGTGTTATCAAATGGATTATACCTCTTAAAAAAGGGGGATTATTCCTAGAATATAAGGATAGTTCAACACACAAATCAATAAGTGTGATACACCACATTAATAGAATAAAGGATAAAAACCATATGATCATGTCTATAGATGCAGAAGAAGCACTTGACAAAATACAACATCCATTTATGATAAAAACTCTCAACAAATTAGGAATAGAAGGAATGTACCTCAACCATATATAACATATCATAAAGGCTGTATATGACAAGGTCGTATATGACAAGCCCACAGTTAACATCATACTTAAAGGTGAAAAGTTGAAAGCTTTTCCCCTAAGATCAGGAAGAAGTCAAGGATGCTTGTGCTTACCACTTCTATTCGACATATTATTGAAAGTCCTAGCCAGAGCAGTTAGGCAAGAAAAAGAAATAAAAGGCATCCAAATCCAAAAAGAAGAAGTTAAATTGTCTCTCTTTGTAGATAACATGATCTTTTATGAAGAAAACCTAAAGACTCCACAAAAAGTTGTTAGAACTAACAAACAAATTCAGTAAATTGCAGGATCCAAAATCAATATACAAAAATCAGTTGTATTTCTATACACTGATGATGAACTATCCCAAAAAGAAATTAAGAAAATAGTTCTATATACAATAGCATCAAAAAGAATAAAATACCTAGGAAAAAATTTAACCAAGGAGATGAAAGTTCTGTACACTGAAAACTCTATAACACTGATGAAAGAAATTGAAGATGACATAAATAAGTGGGAAGTATTCCACATTTATGGGATGGAAGAAATAATGTTGTTAAAATGCCAATACTACCCAAAGCAATCTACAGATTCAGTGAAATACTTATCAAAATTCCAATGGCTTTTTTCACAAAAATAGAAACAATTGTCTTTAAATTCATGTGGAACCACAAAAAACCTGAATAGCTAAAGCAATCTTGAGAAAGAATAAAGCTAGAGGCATCACACGTCATGATTTCAAACTATATTATAAAACAATAGTAATCAAAATAATATGGTATTGGCATAAAAACAGACATATAGGGGCTGGCTCCATGGCCGAGTGGTTAAGTTCGCACGCTCCACTGCGGTGGCCCAGGGTTTGGATCCTGGGCACGGACGTGGCACCGCTCGTCAGGCCGTGTTGAGGCAGCGTCCCACATCCCACAACTAGAAGGACATGCAACTAAGATATACAACCGTGTACAGGGGGGGTTTGAGGAGATAAAGCAGAAAAAAAAAAAAAAAAAGATTGGCAACAGTTGTTAGCCCAGGTGCCAATCTTTGGGGAAAAAAAAAAGAAGATTGGCAACAGCTGTTAGCCCAGGTGCCAATCTTTAAGAAATAAAAATAAAAATAAAAATAAAAACAGACATATAGATCAATGGAACAGAATAGAGAGTCCAGAAATAAACCTATGTGTATATATTCAACTAATTTTTGACAAGAACCCACAATGGGCAAAGGATCTTCAATAAGCGATGTTGGGAAAACTGGATATTCTCATGCAAAAGAATGAAACTAGACACCTACTTACACTACTCACAAAATTAACTCAAAATGGATTAAAGACTTGTAAAACCTGAAACCATAAAACTCCTAGAAGAAAACATACAGAAAAAGTACCTTGACAGTGGCCTTGGCAATGATTTTTTGGCTATGACACCAAAAGCACAAGCAACAAAAGCAAAAACAAACAAGTAGGACTAAAACTAAAAAGCTTCTGTACAGCAAAAGAAACAATCAACAAAATGAAAAGGCAGCCAACAGAATGGGAGATAATATTTGTAAACCGTATTATCTGATAAGAGGTTAATATCCAACATATATAAAGAACCCATAAAACTCAATAGCAAAAAGAACAAATAACCCAATGAAAAGCTGGGCAAAGGTCTTGAATAGACATTTCACCAACGAAGATACAAAAGGTCAACAAGTATATGAAAAGGTGGTCGACATCAATAATTTTTAGTGAAATGCAAATCAAAACTACAGTGAGATGTCACTTCACACCTGTTAGGATAGTTATTATCAAAAAGACAAGCAATAACAAGTGTTGCCAAGAGTGTAGAGAAAAGGGAAACCTTGTACACTGTTGGTGAGAATGGTAAATTTATACAGCTATTACGGAAAACAGGATGGAGTTTCCTAAAAAATTAAAAATAAAACTATCAGATGATCTAGCAATTCCACTTCTAAGTACATATCTAAAAGAATTGAAATCACTATCTTGAAACAATATTCGCACTCCCATGTTCATTGCAGCATTATTTACAGTAGCAAAGATATGGAAACAAATGAACTGTCCATTGATGGATGAAGGGATAAAGAAAATGTTATATACAATGGAGTATTATTCAGTTTTAAAAAGAAGGAAATTCTGCTGTTCGTGACACCATGGATGAACCTGAAAGATATTATGCTAAGTAAAATAAGCCAGACACAGAAAGACAATACTAAATGATCTCACTTATATGTGAAATCTAAAGTCAAACTGACAGAACCAGACTGTAGAACATTTGTTGCCAGAGGGCTGGGGTGTTGGAGCAATAGAAAGATGTTGTTCAAAGTATACAAATTTTCCGCTATAAAATGAATAGGTCCTGGGGATCTAACGTACAGTGTGGTGATTATAGTTAATAATACTATATTATATACTCACAATTTATGTGAAGTAATGGATGTGTTAATTAAATTGATTGTGGTAAGCACTTGACAATATATTAAATCACCACATTTGTAGACCTTAAAAAAAATCACATTGTATAAGCTAAATATATAGAATTTTTATTTGTCAATCTTACCTCAATAAAGCTGGAAAAATTATAATAATAGTAAATTTTGTTATGCATATTTTACCACAATAAAAAAGGAAACAAAAAACCAAAAATACAATGAAAAAGAAACAGTAATTCAGTCATGTTGATAATATGTACCTTGAAATGATGTGATGGAAATGACAATTCATCTCTGTGATCTTGCTCCCTGAAACACACAACCTCGGTATAATCATGATCAAACCATCAGAGAAATTGCAATTGATGGACATTATACAAAATACCCGACCAGCACGCCTCAAAATTCTCAAGGTCATTAATGACAAGAAAGTGTGAGAAATTATCACAGACAAGAGGAGTTTAAGGAGATAAATATGAAGTTTAAATGTAACTTGGTATCCTGAATGGAGTCCTGAAATAGAAAAAGGACGTTGGGTAAAGATATGGAAATCTTAATAAAGCATAGATTTTTATTAATACTAATGTACCAATATCAGCTCATTAATTGTGACAAATGTGCCATACTAATGTAGGATGTAAAAAGAGGAACCTGGATATGGGGTGTATGGGAGTTCTCTATGATATATTTGAAGCTTTTCTGTAAATCTAAACATATGCTAAATTGAAATATTTATTATTTCTAAAAAGTATAAAATTGTATAATTTTAATATGTGCAATTTATTGGAGGTGATTTACGCCATAAGAAAGCTAATAAAATGTATCCAACAAAGTCAAAACAATCGACTTAAATTAAAGAAAGCAGCAGGGAAGAAACAATAAAAAATATGAGCAGACGTGAAAGAAATAGGGCTCAAAGTTAAAATAGAATCAACAAAACCAAATGCTGGTTATTTGAAAAGACTAACAAAACAAGCAGGACTCCGGAATGATGGATTAAGGGGGACAAAAGGAAGAATGAATGAAGAAATATAAAATAAGGGAAAACTTGATGCTAATAGTATGAAAGCTTAGACAAAACAGTAGTTTTCCAAAACTGTTGTTTATTTAGAAAAAGAAGAAATGTAAATATGAGTAGAATACTTAAGGTTGAATACATTGAATTAGTACCTAGAATCTATCTATTGGATTTTAAATTGGTTCAACTACTTTGGAAAATTATTTGGCAGAATCTATGATCCAGCAATTCCTTCCTCATATATATCCAACAGAAATATATGTGCACACAAAAGGTATGTGAAAGATTATTTATATCAGGATTATTCATATTAGTCAGAAATGGAAAAATTCAAGTGCCTATCAACAGCAGAATAAAGTTGTGACATACTCATAGGATACATTCTTACTGAGCTATGAAAAGAAACTATTTTTAAACTCAACAAGAATGAATATTACAAACCTAATGTTGAGTTAAACGCATCAGATACTGAAGAGTTAATTCCTATGAAGTTAAAGAAAGAAACCAAAACCACAGCTGCCACAACTAGCCTATGTTGTTGTAGGTCAGAATAGTGGTTATCCCTGAGGAAGAGGGCACGTAAGATCTAGGAACGGAATATGAGTAGTTCTAGATGCTGGTAACATTCTATTTCTTTGATGGTGGCAATTTGGATTTGTTCACTTGGTGAAAATTCAAGCAATCATATACTTATAAAAGCATCTGAGTACGTACTCAAGAAACATGGCATGCCAGTATTCCAAATGAGGGAAGATTTCCCACTCTTGATACCAAATCTATGCAATGACGGCATGAAGAAGGACAGTTACTGGCCAATCTCATTTTCTACATAGATGTCAAAACCCTAAACAAAATGTTAGTAAACAAATCAGTAAAAAGTGTATTAAAAAGGGTATATATATATATATATACTTTTAAAGATAGTGCGTAACTGAACGGGGGAGGCGGAAAGATGCGTAATGCATGTGAAAATGGGTTTACAAATGCCTTTGCTTATTAGGATGAGTGGTAGACATGCTAAATGGTATATTAGACAATATTAAAGATAGAGATTTGAGGAAATGGAGAACTATCTAAAGAAATTACCCAGAATACAACACAAGAGATTAAAAATAAAGAACTCAAGAGACATGGAGGATGAAACGAGAAGGCCTAATATTCATCTCTCCAAAGAGAATATATACAACAAAAAGATGCATTATTTAAAGAATTTATTAGCATAATGTGTTTTACAGCAATCTCTTGTGAATTTCTTTAGCTCAATAACAAAATTGGTTTTCTATCTTTACAAGTGAAGGGAAAACTCAAGGATACGTTGCTCCCATTCTTGGGCTAATGTTGAGAGGGAAGCCGTGCCTGTGGGACCTGAGACAGCCTGAAGTGACACTAATGCCTCTGCGCATCTTCAAACTAAAGCAATCATGTTCTTTTATTTGCATTTGGGAAGAATATGCCAGGAAATCATGCAAATAATTGGATAAGAAGAAGGAAGCAAATAGTACTACTTTAACAGTTTATCTATTAAATAAAACACATTTTTGCCAGACAGCTTATATGGTTCTTATAAATTCTCTCATCTTAGATAAGAAAATAATGGTGTTTTAATAAATAAATATGAATCTATATGGCTAAGTATATTTAATATTTCTATTCCTAATTTACTTTGTTCTGACAGTTTCTTTAAAGCATATTAACCAAAGAAAATTTACTTTAGCACTTAATTCAAATTTTTCTCCATATTGAATTAGATACTTTCAGAGCAAGAAAGAAAGAATGCTCTACTTGGGAACAACTTTTATAGTTTATTTAACCAGAGAAAGTAAAAGTAAATTTTGTCCACATCCACGAGTTATGGTGCATAAAGAAGTATGTTTTTGTTTTGTAAGGCCATTACCTACATTAGGATAGGAAAACAAATCTAGTGGAATTGCAGTGGGATGAAGAAGATTAATAAAATGGCTTTGACTTGTCAAGTATTAGAACTGAAGATATGGTATTTTTTTAATGAAGTAGGGACAGTCTTAACCAATTGGAAAAGGTGAAACCAGCCTCATATACACAGTAGAATTAGTCTCGTCTGAGAATTGTCAGTGTTCCAGTTAGAAAGAGAAGTAACAGTAGATGCACACAATTATTCTCAGGGAGAAAAACACCAAAAAGAAAAAAAAGAAAGATTATCCCCATTTGATGTTTAACACGCCAGTGATCTGTCATAACATCAAATACACAGTACTACCTAGTCATTCACTGAGGTCATCAACAGCAGGCTCTTTAGTCAGTCCAAAACATAACCTTGTTCCTTGGAACAAAGGCTTTCAAAAACTATGCTCCATGCTCATGGAATTTATTTGTAATTCTACCATGGTACATTTTTTGGAAATTCAGAAAACTGTTATTTTGTATACACATTATATTTGTTAAACACACATCTGTGTGTGTAGAGAGAGAGAGAGAAAGAGGATACTACTTGTATAAGACAGTGATTTATAGGTAAAAAGTACATATTATTTGTTAATTTCACATTTTACTTTGTCAACAATAACATCCGCTAGTAGAAACAAGACAAATTGAAAATGAGCATTTTCAATTATTTTGAATCTTGTTTTCTCTCAGAATTTAATAAGTTTTCAAGAGCAAACAACCTACATTATCACACTTTTCTTTCCTGTTGAGTTCTCATTTTTGATTCCCTAAAGGTGAGAAAGAGGAAGAATTGCACTTCAGTTGAAAACACAGGTATCAGGAAAAAACATACATTTCCTTCTTAAGAGTCCTTATTCTCTTAGTACTTAGGAATGCTTTCATTTATTTTGAGCTTTTCAAGCCCAATAACCTTTTGATTTCATTAAATATAATGCCGATTTTCATTTTAGATGAATGAATTTGAAATTACTAACATGTCAGAATAAGCTGGCAGGGTAAATAACTTTGGTTACATACGTTAAAACTACTTTTTAATTAAAGCAATACTTAATTGTGATACTCGTTAGAACATGAAGTGAAACAATAGAAAACCTATCAGCTTTCCCAATTAAACTAAAAGCTTAATAGAGATTTGTTATTAAATGTTTTTCATATATTGACATTTCAGGTAAATACATACACACATTTAATTACATAAATCATTTTTAATTCATCCAACAAAAACAACAAACAAATAAACAAGAAAAAAATCTCAGAGACTGATAAGTCCGATGAAGAAAAATGAAAGCAGTATAACATAGAGGGAAGTGGGATGACCTTTCAGATAGGTGGTAAGAGAAGGTCTCTCTGAGGAACTGACATTGAGCCAAAACTCAATGAAGTGAGTTCCAAAGGGGCAAGCTATGTGGATTTCTGGAGGAAGAGCATTATAGTAGAGAGACTACAATGTACAAAGTTCTGAAACCAGGGAGTTCACAGTGTGTTTGAGGGTAAGGAAGTCAGACAGGGCGCCTGATATGCACTGAGAAAATGTGAAGACGAAGACGGTAATAAATGTGTTTGGAGAGGGAGCCAGGGGCTAGATTTAATGGGATTTTATAGGCACTAGAAAAGAATTTAGAGTCTATTTTAAGTGTGATGGTAAGTGCTAGATAAGTTCTAGAGTATGGTGGCAGAAAGGTTTGGAATAACAATCAAGTTCAATTCCTCAACCCTTAATTAAGGAAAGATAGACTAGGATGTTAGATAAAAAGCATGAAGATGAGACATGACAATTTTGTTTATCCTGGAGGATTATATACTGTCCCTTAGCAAATACATTTCTATCTCTAAGATTGAATGACAACTCTGGCCCAGGTGAATAAACAGAGATTATACAAGATTATATGTTGGACTGCTCCAACTTCTTGTAGATGTGAGCTTGATGGGAGATTGTTAAACTTCCAGGAGGTGTGTTATGACTGTAACTCATTCACTAAGATTTTAAACTTTCAACTTGGTGAAGATTTCTCTGACCCTAAAGCTCACAGTTAGATCTCTTGTACTATGATTCTAATCTCTCTACTGTGAATCCTGACTCTACTGACTTCTCTACGAAGCATTTAGGTAAGCAAATCTTGTTTAACTTGGCTAAATTATGTCTGTGTCTGGTGTGCCTATCAACATATACCTATTATTCGCACTTGTTGATATAGTCACCCAGCAAGAAGCCAATGAAGGATATTAGAGCTGGGAAGAAACATGATCTGACTCATGTTTTAAAAGACTATATAACAAATATAATGAAAAGAGTAAGAATAGAAGCATGGACACAAGCAAAGACTTTATTGTAAAATAACAGCAAGAAATAATGCAACCTGGATGAGACTGACAGTGGAGGGAGATGAGATGAGAAGTGGTCAGATTCTGGATATGTTTTGAAGGTAGAACCAAAGTATTTTCTAATGATCAACATAGAGGATGAGTATAAAAGAGAGGTAAAGGATAACTCTGAGGTTTTTGGCTTCAACAGCTGGGTGAATGACTGTATCATTTACTGCAATGCAGTACACCACAGGAGGAGTGGGTTTGGATAATCAAAAGTTTAGTTTAGGTTATTTTGTGTTTGAGGTTCCTAGTAAGATCCAAGGAGAAATACCAATGTTAATTGAATATGGAAGTCTGTATTTTAGGGACAATGTTGAAACTGGAATCATAAATTTGTGTGTCATCATTTTATATATCATAACTAAAGTCATGTTGATATAGTTGTGATATAGAAGATAAAAGATTTTTAACTTAAAGTTGGGGTATTACAACTTTTAGAACTGGGAAAAGAAGGATTATCTAATAGAGAAGGAATGGCCACTGAGGTAGAAAAACACAGACAAATGTGTGTCACAGTATAGCTGGGTGAACAAAGGGCTTCAAGAAAGAGTCATCAATTTTATCCTATGTTTCTGCATCAAATGTCAGATAAGATAAGATAAACTGAGATAAGATAGTGAGAATTGGCCACTGAATACCTCAATGTGGAGGTCATTGGTGACATTGACAAGAGTGGTTTCAGTAGAGTCAAATTGAGTGGTCGTCAAGAGAGGAAAGATATTGAGAAAATCAGTCCACTGTATCTAACTTTTTCTGTAACCTGAAACCAAATGTAATTCTGCCTTCTGCTGAGAGCATTGGTTGGGGTGGGGCAGGGAAAGGATGGTTGGCAAAGGGAAGAGACGGAGAAGGTACACTCTCTAGGGAAGTGTAGTTTGTGTCTTGAGAACTCTTAAGCCTTGTGGTCATATTGAGAGTGAGATCAGACAGATTAATTGTGTGTTTTTGCATGTTATGAGTACTCGGAGAAGAAAGATGATAAAACATCCATGATATGTTCAGTAGGTGTTTACACCTATTAGGGAAAACATTCACGTATCCTCCTGATACATTTTAAACAGGGTGTTATTCATTTGTTTGTTTATTTTGAGGTGGGATGAAAACTTATCCTAACTCCAGGACCATTTGCTACTTGGGGTGTAAGTGAAAGACTACTAGAGAATGCTGCTGATGAATTGGTATCCTTAGGTAATATCTAGATTTCCATTAGAACAAGAAGTGTAAGGAACGTTGAGACACATGGAGATTTTCTCTATTCAGTGGTCACACTGAGTTTCCATTGGGAAAGACTGTGTCTCTTCAGTGGATCTTCAGTCTTGTGTCTGTAAGGATCCAGATGATTAAGGAAGGACAGAGCGGCATGAACTACTTAGGGTGCTGACATAAATGAGGCCACAGAGAGTATGTGGATTAATTTTGATGATTTCTTATGGGGATGTGATCATCAATTCTAGATAGAGTCTTCTATGGAGCGATCTTTCAGAAAGTTTGTACTTCTGGGACAGGGAAGGTTGGGGATCAGAAGAAGTAGTGGCTTCTCCATATGCGTGGGGGGTTCTCAGATCCCCCACCTTCAATCACGTGAGTAATATCAGAGCTGGGAAGAGGGAGTTTCGCCAGGAGCATGTGCACTCTGCGGGACCTTTGTAATCCCAAATTGGACTCCATGGCCCAACAAAGTGCCTCTCCTCACATTATGCTAGACATCACACTTGAAAAAAGCTCATTTTCTTCCATTTTGAAAGAGAAAGAGAAAAGAGCTTCACCTCATATCATGAGGCAGAGTTATGGTAACAGGAAGAAAACCTGATAACGAGTTAGCTTTTTGGTGGATTGTCTAAAAAAAATGGTCATATTTGTTTTCTCCTGTAAATGGAGGAATACAAATGGCAAGGGAAGTACAATGTCCTAGAAGCTGATACTGAAGTGGAAAAAAGTGATCAATATTAGTGAGTGTTTAAGTAAAACATAATTTCAAAATACCAGTTAGATTTAGTGACAATAAAAAAAAATCTTTATATTATTTCTTTAAAGAATTCCAGAGAATTATATTCCTGTGTGATATTCCATGAAAAATGGTTTCTATGGCCAATTCATTTCGAAATCCCTTACCTAATATATATATCTCTCGGATTCAGACAGTTTAAATTATTTCACAAGAGTATCTGAGAATTCTTGCTGTAAAGAGACTCATTTGCCATTGTTTAACCAAGAGTTTGCCAATGTATTTGACCATAAAACTGTGTGCGCACGCGTGTGTGTGTATGTGTGTGTAAATACTTATTGAAATTCTGCAGAGAAATTGTCCCAATGATTAAATTCCGGGAAATATTGATCCAGGAGGCTGTTTTTGCTCTGCCCACAACCCAAATTAAAACATATGGTAGGTATTTCACTTAGTTTTTGACCCACCCGGGCACAAGGGTTGTGCATAGAGCTTTCACCTTAAATACTTGTGAGATCATCCAAGAAAAGTGACGTTTGAAAATGTCAGTTCAGTTAAACCTGAATTTTCTGTTTAAGAGGACACTGCTAATTGACATCTCACAATTTAAACATTTGACTATATTGTAGAATATAGCACATAAATACCCAGGTAAACTTAAGACTTTCAAAACAAAGAGCATTAACATTACTTTTGAACTAAAGATAAATGTGCAATGTCTCTTGATAATGTGTAGAATCATGTTAGATTCTGGCTTTCAAGCTTCCAGCCTTTTGAATGCAAGATCATTGAAATTACCAGCATATACTTTGTTGCTTTCTTTATCCTTGGGCATTAGGAAATAAAGTCATTGGCTTTTGAATGGTTTACTAATCACAACACATATCTATTAATGTAGATATATTTCTTACTTTACTTTTGAAAATTGCTTTTGTTTTGAGACAAAAATAAGATCTCAAATAAAGCAAAAGCAAGACACAATTTTATACATCAGTGATATCCGTCACTTGGCAATGCAAATCCCTTTGCACTTCCTTCAAACAAAAATAATCAAACTTTTTCTTTAGAGCATCCATTGGAAAATTCTCATAATGATATCCTCCATTCAGGGATGGAAATGATAGGATAATATCCACTTATTGTAATAATGACTTTCAACAAGATAGCATTCACAAAACTTAATGGCTCAAGCAAACATTAAATGTGTAATTTTAGCAAGCAACTACGTGGCATCAGAAGAACAAATATATACAAATTACCCAATATAGCTATTTCATGTACAAAGCAGAAGACAAAGCAAGGATTAGGCCTTTAATACCTATAAAAAACGCACAATAGCACAATATACTGAAATCAAGTAAAATGATATAAAAATAAATATTACAAATGGTAATAAGTTTTGAAATTGCATAGACATTTCAAATAGCCTATTATGGTTATTTATATACATATACATACACACACAAAATACACATTTTACTACTAAATTTTTAAGCAAATGACAAAATCTACTATATTATAAGGTTTTTAAGTGGGTGCAGTGAATCTGCCATGGTTAGTAGATTCATATTCAGTCAGATGGCCTTTGACCTCAACATGTTATAAATTTATCAAACTTAAACGATCATTCCAATTTGTCACTTTTTTAAACGTAAGTGATCCTCTATGCCGTATACTTGGTTACTCAGAGGAAAGATAATTTGCATCAAGTTCAGCTAAATGTATAATTATCAACTAGAGACAAACATTTAGTATTGTTTCAGGTCTTCCAATATTTACTATTTTATGATGGCCTTCAAGTGAAACAACTATAAGAGCAAAACTGTACCACATTTTATATAATAAAATCCATCAATCATGCTTCTATTCACTATGCAATTCAACTATATTTCACTACACAAACTATTTATGATTTTGGCATCATTGTCTATCAATTTGAAATAAGTTAGAGATGAGAAAATAGAGATAGTCTGTGTTCCAACACTAAGTTTTGTATTTCTTGAGGACATGCTCATTGAGAGCTAAATTCATATTGCAATCAGTAAATTTCACATCTCCTTTATGCTTTATCCATATCATTCAGAAGTTTGTATTTAGTCAGTATTAAACAAAATACAGTAAAAATATTAGTCTGAATTGATATTGGGAAATAGGTTATCTAAACAATTTGGTGTCAAGTTCAGTTTGACAGCTTTCAAAACAGAAAGTATGAGTGTTTACTGAGAAAATCAACAGAAAAAACTGCTCTGTTTCTCATCTGACATGAGTCAAAATCCAGCATTCTTGATCTGATATGAAGAGTTGTAAAACAGAATTAGCCAGCCCTGGTGGTCTGGTGGTCAAGAATTAGCGCTCTCACTGCTGCAGCCAGGTTCATCTCCCAGTCGAGGAACCGCACCACTCATCTGTCGGTTGTCATACTGTGGCGGCTGCATATCTCTGTGATGCTGAAAGCTATGCCACTGGTATTTCAAATACCAGCACGGTCACCTATGGTGAACAAGCTTCAGCAGAGTCTTCCAGCCTAACATTAGGAAGAAGGACTTGGCCACCCACTTCTGAAAAAATTGGTCACGAAAACCCTACGAATAGCAGCAGAGCATGGGCTGATAGAGCACTGGAAGGTGAGAGGATGGCGCAGAAAGACGGGGCAGGGTTCCGCTCTGCTGTAGGAAGGGTTGCTGGGAGTTGAAATCAACTTGACAGGCCCTAACAATAAAAAAATAGAACTACTATTGCCTGCTAATAACATCTATACTAATATAGAAAATACATATTTACAGAATTATGCATTATGAAATTCATCAACTTTCCTATCATATATTAGTATCCATATATAATATGAAATATGATTTGATAAAATTGAGATACTTTTCTCCTAAACTGTCCTCCTGAGTACTCTGTTACTCTGAAGTGAAGAGATATTTTTTTTAAAGTACGTCTTTTTATAATGTAATAATATCAATTTTTACTCATATTACAACTTTTCCCTCAGGTGCCCAAAACCCACAAATCCTATTGTGTTGTCAACACCTGGAAGGAAGAGAGAATGCTGTCTGAACACAAACTCCATGTTAAAGATTTATGTCTAAAAATAAAAAAAGGCAAACTGATACAAAATACGCAGGTTTGCTGATAAAGTGTCTGCTCCCTGCCATCACTCTTCGATGGTGTAATTGATTTGAGCAACTTGATTATTGCCTCCAGTGCTGAGCAAATGATCAAGCACAGCTGCTTTTGTTTCCGGGGGGTCACACGTAAGAGTCCAATGGGCACCGCTCCAGTCAAAAGCGCTCATCCCAATACCCTCTACTCTTTCTTATAAAGTATCCCAGTTTAATTATTTTTAAACATATTTCAAGTGTTTTAAAAGTCCTAATCATTAAGACTTATTTGGAAAGTGATTAAGAAAACTGCCCCAGTGGCATTTTCATCTTTTATCCATTTCTCAGACCATGGAAATTTGGCAAATAATACAGAATCCCAAGGCCAGAATTGACTTGGAGGAGTCATTGGTTTCATCTGCCTATTCCACAGTGAACTTTGGCAAACAAACAAGGCACTTAACTCTTTTAAAATAAAGTGGGATCACAATAGGAAACAAATAAAAAAAACATTACTCACATCAATGAAAGGAATAAAAAAGACAACCCCTGAGCAAAATCGGGCCTTGTCAAAGGGCTTGACTTCTCATCATCAAAACACAGCGGCCATTTTATATTGCCGGTTCAGGTATAACATACAATTTATATTTCCTTTCCAGATATTTAAAGTTAGCACACTCAGTTCTATCCACAGGGTTTGGAAAGAAGTCTACACATTTACACTTTACTGTTTATGAGTCCATAAAAATGAAAGCGGTTTTCATCAATATTACTTTTACTTTATTTGATTGAATTACTTCAACAGCATCTTACAATTTTACAACATAACTGACTGAGAGATAAAAAATGATGCAGTCTGTTCTATGTTAACATTCTTCCATTTTCAAGTGCAGTTTTGCTTTTGTATGAAATCTTCTTGCCTGTTTTATTTTCTTTTTGTTTTTGCATTTCTGTAAAAACAAGACGTGTATATTTTAGAAGGAAGACTGTATCTAACTGTACAAAGATTTCCATCTGTATTCAGTTTAGTTAAAACGTATGCTCAGTTAATTTATATGGCCAAACTGAGGATTGCATATTCAGATTAATTTCGTTCTCTACTTTTAAAAGATTGAGATTGAATAGAATGGCTTTTCCTTTGTGTGTCCTGAATTTGTTCCACCTTCCCACAATGGAAGGATCTCATTTTGCCCTTTATTTCAACCTAGAGGGTAGTAAGTCACTCCCTTAGGTGTAATAACCAAGGCACTAACTGTGATTCAGTTAGCAAGATGGTGATAATGATAACAATATCTCAGAGTCTTTTTCCCTAGAGACTCTCAAAGACACCACCAGTACTCACTCTCCCACATTATGAGTTTCATGAACTGTACCTGAAGGTTTAAATGTAGCCCTAAGCTGAAAAGTATTTTTTTTAAAGTGGCACCTTGTTATTATTATAGCATACATCTGTTCCCTGTGTGCCTTTGAAGTTGTCTCTGCTTATGACAACAACAAGTTTTTACAACTGTCAGCAAGTGCCAGCACAACTGGGAAAGGGCAAGTGAGAATGTCTTGTACTTCATCATGTATCAACAATATTGCTACCCATATTCCTTTGCTGTGGATAGTTACAGAGTAAATACATACTTAGCAGAGTCAAACGGTGCCAGGAAAAATTATCAGGGTCATGAAAGAGGGGAGAGAGTTGAATGCTGTCAAGCTGTTTCATATTATAAGAAAAATCTGGCATGTCATTTTTGCTCAAAGCAATACGTCTCTTTAGTGCCTCACAGGCATTTCTGGATTTTTATTTACTGAATATACTTGTGTGCCAGTTAACAGTGAACAGCACCTCTTTAAGATTTCCTCTCTCATGCATTTGTTCCATGGAACATAGGGAAGGAGCACGACAAAAATTTAAAGGATATGAATTTTTGAAACAGCTCATCTTTGGTCAAAAATTGTTTTTAGAATTAGAATTGTTTTTTAGAATTTTAGAATGATTGAATGTGTTGTAGAAGACAAAGAGAAAAACAGAGGTTAAGATGAGGAATTGGGAGTGTGTAAAACATTTCTTACATAGGAATTCTTTGCTGATTTTGAAAATAACCATCAAAGATGTGTTTGGGGATATTAAAGTTGCAAGAGGATCATATCAACTTGAACTATAATTAGATCATTTTCATTATTAGTTTATTTTGACGATTGTCATTATAGGCTTTTTTCTTTTACAAGAACAGCAGTGAAAGCATTTATTTTTTTAATAATAGTTTTCCTTTAGTGATGTATTTGAGGTGGATACCTTGTATATGCACATATCTGGGTAGGCTCTAGTAAGCAATATGTAAGCTCATGTAATCATGATTACATGCGTGGACACAGTTCGTGATCTAGGAGGTAAGAGAATGATTAATGAGAACTACTAAAGTCTTATTCTCTCTGAAATAGTCCTGGACATCACAGTCTAAATATTTGATTCCTGTTGAGCAAGGAAAAATGTGTATGTCCACTGTTGACAAGGTCAGTACCTTCGTTTTCAATACTAGTAATGGAATTGCGGGTGCAGGACAGCCTTCTATATGACCATCCAGCTCTCCTTCACAGGACGGGGAGCACAATAATGGATTCGTCAATGTTTTTATTACCTCAGATCATCTCAGATATTCATGACCAATTTTCCCCCCCATGAACTTTATCTTCCATCCTCTTCACAAAATGCCATGTTAAGCTTTTTCAGCAAATTGGCTCTAAAATCCTTTTTAGATTTTTAGCACAAACAAGGGATGTATATACAATAGAGGCAGTAAATTAAAAAAAATATAGAGAGAGATATATATACATTTTGCAGTAAACCTCTATGTTGACATACAATATGAAAAATGTTACATTAAATTATCAGAAGGTAAAACTTCTCCTTATCACAATTTCTTAATTTTAAGCTCCAATGATTGCTATTATTATGGAGCGTAATATATAAGAAACATGCTCATTTGCATAAACCGTTACTCAAAAACCCTCTGTGGTGTAATTTAGTTACATTCCACATACAGAAAGAGAAAATACTGCCACAGGATGTCAGGAAACCTCACAAAATCACATCACAACTTTAGGACTAGTTGGTTATACTGATCAAATTATGCTCATGGCAATCGCAGTCTTGGTTCAAGAGAGAAAACCTGTGAAACTAAAGATTTATGAAAGGTAAGCTACATTTGCTCCACATTCTGTTTCCATGAATATAGTCCCAAATAAAATAGCACAGTTTTCTCAGGACTGTAGAAACTGACTGAGGTCCTTGGTTTGGGCTATTCATTGACAGCATGCCTTTACACAAAAACTTGTTTTCATCTTCCTTGACTAACCATATGTAGGCCGATATCTAAACAGGGATTTTAACATAACTGACTGTAACACTGACTATTAATATAATTTAATTTAACTTAAATCGACAGATAGTATGTGTATTTTAAACCTCGTAAGAAGGATTTTTGGGGAGAATGACCATCTAATGATTATATTATTTGGCAACCCAACGTCTTCTCCTTCTCAAATTGTCCCCTCCAGGCTGTAGACAGGAAGGTGGGTTGAAGCCTGGTGATTGGAGCCCAGCTCTTCTGCTCTTTTTTTCAAGAGAATAATGCTGCCAATAACTGTTTAATATAGTGAGTTTACACATAAGATTTCACTTAGAAAAACATTTGTGCCACTAAAAGTCTCCCAGAAAACCTTGTTTTACAAACATGAATCTGTATATATGCACCCAATAGTTCTTTAATTATGAATAATTGGGAGAAATGTTTTATGTTCACAGTTATGACTTAGCTTTAGTGCTGTAACTTTCATAGATACTACACAAAAATAGGTCATGACAGTTGCATTGGACTACAATATATTTTGTCTAAGTTTAATCTTATTGTACTCATTTGATTCCTGTGAAATATACTGTACCCTTGTATTATTGTGTTTACATGGATATAGCGCTGATCATATAAGATTGCAAAGTTCATCAAGGTAAGACATGTGAAATACTTTAGGCCTCTTACAGTGTTTGAATATCTTCCATATGGTATCTTTTTAGAAAATATTTGTTTATTAATAAAATGACAAAGAGACATCTGAGAATAGTCTAACCAAGTAGCAGTAAAAAAGATTACTGTACTACTGCACAGATCTCATACCCAAGATGTCAGCCCTAAGAAGGGTCATGGATTTTGCTTTTTAAACAAGCACCCCAGGGGAGTTTTATGTAGTCCAAATTTTAACAACCATAATGGCTAGTGGATTTCAGAGTTAAGAGAGTTCTCTTCTCCCTGGCTAGGAAAAGACTCAAACGGACTTGAACTAGTATACTTGAGAACATTGCTTCTGATCTTGGCACCATTTGCATGCATCCTGACCCCAAATATCCAGGTTTTAGTATTCAAGTTTTTGACCTTCTATAATTTCAGACAGTGGCAGTGATTGGTAGAAAAGCTTGGAGACTTGAACTGGCCATCACTTTTCACAGAAAAGTTCCAAACTGATCAAAGCATTAACATCATCCATATGACTTTCTGCCCCTTCACACACATTTGAAAATTCGAACATGGGGTTTCATAGAAATGCATGTGATCTAGAATATTCGGTAAACTGCCCTTGCATCGTATCATTTTGAACAACTTTTGAAACAACATAAAATTTTAAATGTTTAGAATACTTAATTATTGTATAGTAAGTAAATTAGAAAACCAAATACACCCAACCAAACATTTTTCAATATGAAATTTTAAAAATTGGTTTATTTCACACTAAACAATTGCTGGCAAGCAATAATTTTGTAGTTTAAAAAATACAGCTCTTCAGGATTCTTTATATAAGCCAAGGCAATCAATGAGAATACTCTTTTCTCTATGAATATATCAATTAAAATAAAGACATAATTTGATTATATGTGAATATGCTATTTTGACTTGCTTCTCTTTTAGAACTTAGTCTCATAAAGCTATAAAAATCATAAAGCTTTTGAAATGAATAGAGGAAATAAATAAAAGTGGTGATACAGATGTGTATTGTTCAGTAAGGATGAAAAATTTCTTTCTTTTTGGCTATGAATACTGAATATTATCAATTCATTCATTATCATAGACAAATGGAACTTGGACTTAACACTAAAGACATTCTTTTGGAAATTTAACCTAAAATTTATAGAAAAGGGCAAGGTATATGTTTGAAGGAGATACATGGATGCCGATTTTCACTCAATCTATGGAAGAAGATATAAAAGCCTAGCAAAGAATTGTAGAGACTACTTGATAAAGAAGTAGACTCACCCTAATGGGAAGCATTTAAGCCAAGACTAAATGACTGTTCCTTCCATCTTCATTTGGAGGACGTTTGGACAAGGTGTTTCTAAGGGCCTTTGCATCCCTTTGAACACATTTAGGAAAACAGTTTACTGCCCAGTCTTCATCTTTAGTTTTTTTAATCTTTTCTATTCTATCTCAAAATAAAAAAGAAGATTTTTATCCTTCCCTCTTCTTTAGAATAGACATATTTGTGTCATATCACCACAAGTAAACCACATTCTCCCTTAACTTCTGATCTCTCTTGATTTGAAATGAGCTATTACTCCAGTGGGAAGAATTTATTGAGCTACTTTTACAAAAGTAACATAGAAGTCCTCATTAAAGTATAATTTGCCAAAAGGCATTACTTATACAATTCATGTTGAGTCATTTAGCTTTCAAGTTAATCTAGACCTTAAAGAACTATGTAATTGAAGATGTTGATTTTTTTTTTTTTTTCCAGCAGTCCTCAGGATGATTTTTCAGTCTAAGCTTCTTTGGTAAACTAGATTGGTTATGAATCCAACTGTGAGATATTCTTCATTGAGAGTCCATATTCATCATTCCTACTGTGATCTACCTAAGGCTGTCCTTTATTTTCACTAAAGACGGTTTGTTATTCTTTTGGATAAAAGCCACTACTATTTTTTGCTTAATATGGAAATTAGATTGGTAATATGACATGTTTAGAAAAAACAAACAATTTTGACATATTTAGGTTTTCTGTAATTTAAAACTCTATGTTGTGAGTCCTTAATGTTAAAATCTCTTATCTCTTCAACTCAGTTATCATATCAGAAGATTCCCTAGGATGTGAGCAAGGTTTGATAAGGTAGGCATTAAAGAAACAAGAGAAAACATAGCACTAATACACGCGCAGTATGAAGTTACCTTGCTGTAGACGGAGATTCTACTTCCCCGTCCATTTCTGTATCTTTGTCCATGCCCGTGGACGAATAACCTGCTCGCTGTAGGTTTCAATTTCCTCACTCTATAAAGTAAAGGGGTTGGACTATTTGACCTTCAAAGTGCCCTTTAGACCTAAAATCCCATGGTTCTATAGCTTTCAATTGATGGACTATATACAGAGAGAGAAATACTTTAGGAATAATCCTCATAGCCTGCAGGCCAATGATGACACAGATGCTGATGTTTTTAAGGAGGTGATAGAAGATATTTGATCCCAATGGTTTCGAGTCCCCCAGCTGAGATAAAGGAGAAGAGCTGAGAAGCCTTACAACATTAGTGTTCTTTGTCTCTTTGTGGATGACCCTTTCACATTAATATCAACATCAGAAACTCTGAATTCAAGAAAAGAAAGGGAGAGTCACATATTCTTTCAATAATCCTTTGTCAGTGAACATTTGAGAACCACAGGAAGCCAAATCAGACATCACTTAAAATAGTTTTTGGGTCAAGATTACAAAAAAAAGGAAGACAGGAAGGAACAGTAGAATCAGCAGGAGTGTGTCCCCTAAAGTCCCTTAAACTAAGTTGGAACACAACCCAGAGCGAGTTAGCTAGAGCACTTCTCAGTGGGGTTTTACCCACGGAAAGGCATTAACCGCAAATTGTTCTCTGAAAGTGGTTCCCCTCAACACTGAAAATCATTGGGAAAAAAGGAGATTATTTGCTGAGGAAACTTGCAATAAAGCATGCATGCCAAATAGTACTGGTTACAAAATTCATAATCAAAACTAAAATGAGCATCTCAAATTGTGGAATATCAGTCTGAGTGTGATCCTTGTCTCTCAATTTCAGATCAAGATCATATATATGGCAATCGCAAAGCTACTCTCTATCCATTACCTGTACTTCACAGGTTTCGCCAATGTGTGGAGGAAAAAGGAAAGGAATAAAAGAAACAGTATTTCTCTATTCCTGGTTAGGAATTGGTATTTTCTCATTGTACATAGAGTTAATTTTTAGAGTCACAAAGTGACTGTGGCTATCAAAAAGAAACTACAGAGCTATTTATATGCAGAGAGCATTTCAGTTCATACAATGAAGATAAAAATGAAATTTCAGCACCACATGAATCTTTGCCGCATCTCTGGTAAACTGTTCAAGTATAATTCACGTATTTGGTAGACCACAGTATTTACTATTTTCCTTCACAGGTTTTCCTATTCACTTCCCTTCTGTCCATTTCAAATATTCAGGCTGTTCATTTTCAAAATTTCTAACCGAACTAAGAGACATACTATGAAAACAAAATAATGTGTCTAATATTTTCTCCACTAGTTAATTAAAATTTTTAAGATTTGACTGCTTCAAAAGCTAGTATAAAGTCCTATCATTTAAGGAATATGAAAGGAAATATCACTTGACAAAATTGACATACTAATATTTCCTATACAGTTTGCTCATGCAAACAGAACTTGAGAAACAAAAAGAAATGTGAAAATATGATTCATATTGCCTTGTTATTTCAACTGTGTTTTCTTAACTGGTTATCTCTAAAATAAAAACTTAAACTGTAGGATTTTGGACCAGGAGTTGAATTCATTTCTACTGCTCCTAATTTTATATAGACTCGGAGAGCTATGTGTAGTCTCAAACCATAAATAACATAAGATTCTATTATTTAGGAAGACTTTACAGTGTATAAAAAATTATCAAAAGAAGAAAAAAATTATATATCTATATAAAACCAGTATTAAGTCTGGATGAATTTTGTTGTGGTTTTCTTCCACTGAACATATCACAAAAAGGAAGATTATTGCAATGTTTTGTTTGTCATACTTCAAAAGCCATAAGAGATAGCTTCTAAATTTAATATATCATAGAGTAATGCTATCCAAGTGATTGACCATGCAAGCAGTATATTTTCAAGCTGACAGTTTTATGTGGCTAGAATCTATACTTATTTTTTTTCCTCTCACACATGCAAAAACTCATTCTAGGCTCACTGTTTTGATCTATCTTATCACCCTCTCAGAGTTTAGCTCAGTATAAATCCCCTCTGAGCTTACTTCATCATTGCTTTCTGTTTATGCTATCTAGTATGCAGCCTCTATTTTAATGATTGACTTTCTCTTGGTTTTATTAGATTTTCAAAATAATTTATTTTTAAGCGTACATTCACTGATATAAATTATCTTGTCAAAGTGGTTTTTATTAGACATTTATGGCTTTCTTTTAATAGTTCTTAAATATTTATTAAAATACTATGATTATTTTTCATAGTTTAAGGGGTAGATGACTACCCCTTAAACAGAGGCAGGTGTACTTTAGCCATGGTAGAAACTTGTAGTGTTAATACAGTGACTCAGTCGCATAGGGATGTGTTGATCCATTTGTTCAAGTATGATAGACACAGTTGTGGACTATGTTCAAACAAGTTCAAACAAGCACCTTAAAACAGATAAGAGATTAAAAATTAATAAAAAATCTGTTCAGTGTAAATAATGTTTGAACAATTTGTTTTAGAAAAGGTAACTCAACTGGTGGAATTTGAAAACTTACCAGTTGAGATAATTTTAAAACCCGAATCTGGTGTATATTATTTAGACGCAGTGAAAAAAAATAACAAAACTGTAGTGTATTCAGCTAACATATTTTGAACAAACATCCTAAATCAAACCAAATGGTCACTACATTTTTATCAGTATAATAGGCTTGATATTTTTATTTATAAAGTTCTTTCTGAGCACTTCTTTAACTGTATTGCGTACCTTTAGGTATTTTGTGTTTTTATTTTAATTAATTTTGAATTATGCATATAAACACAGAATCCCAAAATATATGAAACAAAAACTAATAATTAAAGAGAGAAATGGAAAATTGAACAGTAATTGTTAGAGACTTCAATACACCCACTTTCAATAACGAAAAAGAAAAAATAGGCAGAAGATCAACAAAGAAATATAAGACTTGAAAACACTATAAATCAACCAGCAATAAGTATGTATAGAACACTTCACTCAATAGAAGTAGAATACACATTCTTCTTAGGTGCACAAAGAACATTCTACAGCAAGGATTATATGCTAGGCCATAAAACAAGCTTCAATACATTTAAAAAATTTGAGATCATACAAAGTATATTTCCAAATGCAATGTAATTGAATTATAATTCAACAGCAGAAGGAAATTTAGAACATTTACAAACAGGTGAAAATTCATCAACACAAACTCCTAAATAACTAATGCTGAACAAAAAAATTACATGGGAAATCAGAAAACACTTGAAGTTGAATGAATTAGAAAATATTTTGAGATGAATGAAAATAAAAACACAACGTATCAAAATGTACTCAATGCAGCCAAAGAAGTTAGACCTTAAGGAATTAGAAAAAGATGAGAAAACTAAACTCAAAGCAAGCGTAAGAAAGGCGATAATACAGAGTGGTGGATATAAACTAGAGAATAGAAAAAAAATAAAGAATATCAATAAAACAAAGTAACATTGCTTAAAAATATCAACAAAATTGGCAAGCTCTAATTTTAAAATGTTTATGTTGAAAACAATCCCATCAGGAAAGTTAGAAGATAACCCACAGAATGCTAGTATTTCAAATCATACATCTGAAGAGATTTGTCTCCAGAATATCTAAAGACCACTTACAAGGCAATGGTAAGAAGACAAATAACCCAATTAATAACTGGGCAGAGAATCTGAAAAGACATTTCATTTCTCCAAAGAAGATATACAAATGGCCAATAAGTACAAGAAAAGATGCTCAAGATTATTTGTCATTAGGGAAATTAAAATCAAAACCACAATGAGATATCCTTTAAGTTCCATGAGAGAATGGTTATAATAAAAAAGACAGACAATAGCAAGAGGATGTAGAAAACTTAGAATCTTCATTCATTGCTGGCGAAATATAAAATAGTGAAGCCACTTTGGAAAACAGTTTTGGCAGCTCCTCACAAATGTTAAACATAGAGTTACCATATGACCCAGCAATTTCATTCCTATGTATAGGCAATAGAAGCGAAAATATATGTCTATATATAAAGTTGTACATGAGTTGTCATGGCAGCATTATTCATAATAGCCAAAAAGCAGAAACAATTTAAATATCTATCATCTGTTGAATGGATAAAACGAATGTGATATATCCATACAATAGAAGAATAAAGAAGAACAAAGTATTCATACATCTTAAAGTATGGATGAATTTTGAAAACATTATATTAGGTTTAAGAATCTACTCACAAAGACAATATAATGTATGATAACATTTTTGGAAATGTCTAGAAAGCAAATTTATAGAGACAGAAAATTAGTAGCTGCCTAGACTTGAGTGTGAGTGGTGGGTAGCAATGGAGAATGACTGCTAATGCGTCCCAGAATTATTTCGGGGGTGATGTAAATGTTCTATAATTAAATTGTAGTAATGGTTGCCACAACTTTGTGAATACACTAAAAACCATTGGATTATACACTTTAAATGTGTGAATTTTAAGGTATGTAACTATACCTCAATTAAAACGTTAAAAAGTATACAAATCAATCCAACATTTTAGTATCATTCCTTAGAAAATTGTTTAATATAAATCATTCTGGAATTGAATTGTGTACTAGTTGATTAAAGATAGTGTAATTGCAATTAATTTATAAAATAAATACTGAAAAAAATAGTATAGGTTTTGGATACCATTCTAATTATTTAGGAGTGTCCCCTTAATTCAGTTTCTGGACAGTGTTGTTTGTTATTTGTTTGATACCAGGAGTCCACAAATTCCCTGAACTTCAATGTGCACGTTAGATCCTATTTCAAATACCTTATGTAAGTCCTTCCATTTACTTTACTCACTGATAGCAACCTCCTCAATCCTCCTCCAAAAATAAGATAAGATTTCATATTTTAAAGCAAGCTAAAATTTTAAGATTACAAACACAGTTTATCTCACTTCCCCTGTATTTTTAACAATGCGAATACCATACTTCTGGAAGCAACAGGGGCTCAAAAAAATCACAATGTGGACCATAAATCTCTAGAACGTATCATGTGGCTATTTCTTTTATTAATGTCTTTTGACAGGGAAACTGCCTCTCTTCTCAGTTGTTTAAACTATAGAGCCAGGCACTGTTCTAACTCTTTAAAGATTATCTTTACCGACTTTTTTTTTCCCAATACTTTCCTTTCATCGTTTTTTTCCACAAAACTTTAAAGTTTCTGCTGACTCCTCTGCCGCTCAGATAGTGTTTATTTTGGGACTTTAACATCCCTTGTTCCTTCTAAAAATGTTTCAGTCTCTTCCACCTTTCCTAGAATTTATGGTCTTAAAGTTATAATTTCAAATCTGCAGAGCTTGGAAATGTTGATTTTCAGTTGATTTTGTTAATATACAGTCATGTGCTGCATAACGACGTTTTGGTCAACGACAAGCCACATATGCAACAGTGGTCCCATAAGATTAGTACCATATAGCCTAGGTATGTGGCAGGGTTTATGTAAGTACTATAGGGGAGGAAGAAATTTTTCTCTGTCCTTCTAGATTCTTCTGTCTGGTTTAAGAATTAAATTGACATGAGACAGATTAATAGGAGAAAAACAAAAGTTTAATAACATGAACACATGGGAGAAACCCAGGAAAACCGAGTAACTCACCAAAATGGCCAAAGTTGTCACTTAAATACCATCCTCAACTAAAGACAAAAGATGTTGAGGATAGGCAGAGTCAGGGACTTCAAAGGAAAGAAAGGCAGTTCACAGGTAGGTGAAAAGGAGAAAACATTTGGAAAACAAGAGTTTGTTTGGCCACAGAAACAGAAGAACACAGAGGGGAGCCCAACAATCAGGCTAAGGTGATAGCTCACTTCTTGAGACAGATTTTTTATCTGAATTCTTTTAGGCAGTTAAGGAGGAGGTAACAAGAAAAACTTTGAGTCTTTTGTTTCTTAAAAATAATCAGCCTAAAATAATCTTCGTGTTAAAGAGACACGTTTTGGGACGGCTAATTTTGTTCTCCTTCAGTATACTCTATGATGTTTGTACAATGATGAAATTGCCTAATGCCACATCTCTCAGAACACATACCTGTTGTTAAGCAATGCCTGACTGTATATATATTTTTTAAGTTCAGCAAGCTTTGCTCATTACCAAATCTTCTTTCTTCCTGGAAATTACAACCAGAAACAGGCACGACGTAGCTAAAGCTGAAATCTCCTGGGCATCGTGACATATAATTCTCAAAGATGACTACCATCAACTTTTCCATTCCTGTACGAAGATGCCACTTCTCCCATCAAGAGATCTTGTCTGTTTCCCTGTCAAATTCTGAGTTTGCCTGGAGGTTTATTTTTATCAGCAGAATGTAGTGAAATTGGCACTGAATTAGTTTCACGCCTTGCCCTAAAAAGGCCTGGCAGCTTTGCCTTTCAATCTCTTGGGGTACCATGTAAAAAGGTCAGGCTATTCTGTTGTAGAAACTATGTGGAGAAAAAAAAGAATTGCCTGGACAGCCCATAGCTGTTCCAGGCATGGCAGCTGAAGTACCTTTCATGTGAACTAAGGCATGTTGGATATTTCAGCTCTAGTCAAACTTCCAAATAAATGCACTGCATGAGTGACCCCAGCCAACCATCTGGAAGAAAAATGAGCCCTGCCCATATTTCAGAATCATGGGCAAATAAATGGTTCTTATTTTTGCCACTAAGTTTTGAGGTGACTTGTTTAAGAACCATAGATAAGTAAAGCAGGCATGAATAAAGAACCCACAAAAGAAGAAAATGTGGAAGAATGTGTATCACAGAAGAGAGCTACCATATTTAAAATTTTACAAACTTAGAGAAGAACCTTTGCATTGATCTGACTTCAAAGATGATAAGCATATAAAAAGATGCTCTGTAGAAAATCGGTGAAGCTAAAGTGTAACAGACAAAAAGGTATGTTGATGTT
This sequence comes from Equus quagga, assembly GCF_021613505.1. Classification (NCBI taxonomy): domain Eukaryota; kingdom Metazoa; phylum Chordata; class Mammalia; order Perissodactyla; family Equidae; genus Equus; species Equus quagga. The sequence goes on from NC_060273.1 coordinate 107,800,318, forward strand.
TTCCACTAAAAGTTTGAGTCATAATAGTAAATACAAAAAATAAAATTAGGAAAACCAGTATAGATACAGTGGATTGCTATTAATCAATCATAATATGTTACAATAAACATTATTAATCCAGCAAAGAATTATAACAAAAAATTTATCTATAGATTTTAAATTTGATGATTGTCAGGGTATATAGCAATGACAGATGAGACAAGAGAGAACTTCTCCTTTATTATTTGCCTAGAAATGACAGAATGGCATTTAATTTTTTTTGACAACTGGAAACGTGTGTTCATCTTCATAATTTTCAACAATAAAAACTAACTATTTTGGACGGCAGTATTACTCATCTATTGCTGATTAAAAAAAACAGTCCCAACGTTTAGTGGCATAAATCAACACACATTTATGATTTTACAGTTTCTATGGGTTATGAATCCCAGCATGGCCTAGTTGGGGGCCTCTGCTTCAAGATTCTTCATAAGGCTGTGGTCAAGGTACCAGCCAGGCTGGTTCTCAAAGGAAGGCTTGATGGGGGTCAGGGTAAGGGGTGGGATCTGCTCCCAAACTCACATAGTTGTTGGCGGGATTCAATCCCTTGTGAGCTGGTGAATTGAGGGCCTCAACTTGTGGCTGTTGTTGTGGCCTTTCTAGGTCAGCTTACAAGATGGCAAGTACCTTCTTCCTGAGCTAGTACATAAGAGAGCAAGAGTGGACATACAAAATGGAAGCCACAGTCTCCTAGTAACCTAATCTAAGATGTAACATTCCATCACTGCTGTCATTCCTATTTGTTAGAAGCAAGTCAATAATCCTAGACCCGACTGAAGGGGAGGACATTGCAAAAGAGCAGGAATACCAGGAGGTGGTGAGCACTGACACCAGCCTAGTGACTGCCTAACACAATGGTTCACAAAAAATGAATGAGGTCTCCTAATCACGTCTCACTAAATTGTGTGACGTTTAGTTCAAGTTAGAGAACAAATTAAAAAATACTATTGCATAAAATTTATATTTATAAGAATGGGATGTTATTCTTCGACAATACAAGGTTTTATTTATCTTTTTTAGCTAATCTAAGTAAAGAATATCATTTACTCCTATATAGATATTTATATGTAACTCTATCATAATAATTACTTTCAAAATTGTATGTTTATATGAGTTGAGGTCAATAAATTAAAATTAGAAAAGCATTCGAACAAGAAGAAAACACTCATGTTTTAAGTGATTCAACCCTTGATATTTTTTACTTTTGATGGGACACATACAGACAGTGGGAAAAAAATGAACTTCCTCTTGTATTTTGGCACTTCTGGTTGCAAAGAACAGAGACTCACTGAAGCTATTTCAAGCATTGGGAAATTAAATTAAAAAATACTTATAAAAATGTTCATATTGTCAATGTACATGTGGGAAAGAGAAAAGTAGGGGTCCAGTGCAAAGCCATGAGAAAGAAACACACCAGGTCTCATGAGGAGAAGATTCTTTTTTAAAACTGGAAGGATTCATTATAGTTCCAGAAACTTCAACAGCAAGAAGTTTGAGGCCTCCCCGCTAATGCTCTGCCCATTAATGTCACACTTTGACCCTGGGTCTCTTCCATTCTCCAGTCCCTTATTCTCATTTTCTTTACTGTATAAATTTTTCCTACTTCATAATTTTGTCTAATTTCCCTCATGGTTTCTGCTTCCTCATAAATTCAACCTTTCTTCAGATGTAATTCTATCTCATGCCATCCTTTCATGCTCAGTTTCTACTGCCGACTGACTTGTTCTCCAGCTTCAAATTGCATGTGAGAGAATCTGATTGGTTCTCTTCATCTTTTCAAACTAGGGCAAGCTACAGGTGACTTCTGAGTCTATAGATTTGCTGACCTTGGGTAAGGTGCACAATGCAGATCCAAACATCTGTGACTTAAGATAGAAAGTGTGGTGCTACAAAACACGGCCTCTCGCAGAACCTCTTCCCACGAAGGGCCTGTAGGCACTTCAGGCAGTCTAGTTAGCAGAGTAAGTGTAGTCCCTTACTAAAGTCTGTTACTCTCTTGCTAATTCAACTTGGGATCTGAAAATTAAAAGGAGGGGGTGAGACCTGAGATACTCCCCATTTACACATTTTTCCAGGTCCTATTAAGCTTAATTATATTTGAAAAGGAAGCATACCTCTTAATAGTGGGCATATTAGTTATCAGTTGTCTTCTAGCAGATACTGATAACATTTAAGACAGGCAATAGAGGGTGAACAAGGAGGAAGATAAGCATTAAGACAGAGACTCATGAAATGAGTAAATGATGAATGGCCTGTTTAATTATATATATATATATATATATACACACATATATATATATAATTAAAGCAAGTAAAGTGCTGGAGAACAACAATTAAGAATCAAACCACTATGTGAGGTGCAGAGGTAAACAATTCAGGTTGAACAGCCAAGCAACGGATGGTAAGATTGCTAAACTCCGTAAACGTCATAGAGTAGGCAAAAGAGAATATCCACATGGGTAGAGTGAATTTAGTAGTGTAAAAGGAAGAAATGGGGTTCAACATTGGAAACCACCTAGTTGGTACAATACAGGGAGTTGGGTTATATGATAAGGATCTACATGCTGGGAGACTGGGATGCAAAGTAGGAACCCCACCAAGGTTAGTAAGAGCAGTAAGACTGAGCAGATGCTGAAATTGTTATTAAGCTGATTAGCTATCACCCAAAGCTCATTTCATTTCTACATACACAAAACCAGGGTTGTCTGGTCTGGATCTGATCCACTAGGGTCTTAACACCAATGTCAGTTCCAAATTAGAAGGATAGAGAAAAACCATTTGGGATGTTCTGAAAATGTCCTGAAAAACTTGATAGGCTCAGTCTCTTCCTCCCAGCCTAATTTAGTTCCCACAGTACTATTTTTAGCATTGGGACAAGGGGACAGGTTCATATCAGATTTAGAACAATTACATTGGACATGTGTGGAAAGCACAGGAGGCTTTCTGCACTGTGCACATCTGAATTACTGGGAAAGCTGCTTAAAATCACAGCAAGTCTATTTGCATATTGCTGTCCAGTTGTCAGATGGTGTCTCAGTTCATAAATGTGAAACTCACAGCAGATTTTATTTTCATCAAGATGTTAGACTTACTTATTGAAACACAGCACATCATCAAGCATCTCTGAGTCTCTATTATCATATTTGTATGGTACGGGCATCAAATGTACATAGAGTGGGAGAGGAGATAGTGGACTTTCCACCTGAGGAAAGTCTTCAAAAGTGACACCTTTTCAACAACATTTTTTAAAGTGTAATACTTGACATAAGTATTGAGTTAAAAGAGAGATGAAAAATATTTTCAAGGAAGCAGGGCAAACCATCAGGAAAGTAGAGAATATAATAAAAAGTATTTCTTGAGAGCTTTCTCTCTTACCAACTGACTGTCTAGGTTCTATTTACTGTTCTGCTTCCATGTCACTCTCACCCCACATTTGCTCCCAAGATGTCAGAACATGGCGATGTCTCTAGTCAACCAACTGTTAAGGGTATAGCCCCAGAATTCATGGAATTTATAGTCTAGTTAGCAATATAAACATTCGAACAAATATAATCATTTGAGAGTAAAACATTCACACCGTTGACCAGTGATATGAGAGAGGTATAAATTACTATGTGAATGCTAACGGAGATATCAATTCTCAATAAAAGGACAGAGGAAGAACATCTGGAGAAGACAACACTTGAATAGGACTTGGGGAAATTAATAGAATTTTTCTAAGCCAGCTTATGGGTGGAAAACTTTTAGCTGATGAGAATATTGTGAGAAAAGTTACAGAGTTTGGGAAAGTGCAGGGCCTGTGATGAAGTAAGGATCAATGTGATATAACTGGAACAAAAGGTGTGGGGAAGGATGGCGATATCAGAAGATAAGCCTAGAAAAACAGACTGGCCAGACTAGTGAGGGCTTTGATTGCCATGCTAAGAAATAAGATGCCAGCGAAGATATTTTACTAAAGTATTAATATGTCTGGAGGTGTGCCTTAGAAATACTACATAGAAACTCTATGGAGTGTGTATTTGCATAGCAGCACTACTCAATATTAAGGTAGTCTGCAGCAATGCTGTGATGTATTCATGTAAGGCTCATCATAAAATTACACATAAACATAGCTACAACATCAAGTACGTGTGTATTTAATATAAGTGTTATATACATATATATTTCTTGTACTTATAGATGAGAGTAATATTTTAGTCAAAATTATTTTTAATTTTAACATAATGTGTCACATTATATTGTATTTCTGCTCAAAAGAGAACATTTTAATTTCATTTCATTCTCATACGTGGGGAACTTAAATAGTGCAATACCAACCTGGGCCATATTAGAACTACTGGCTTAGAAATGAACATTGGCCAAAAGTTGTTATGAACGGATAGCTGTTTAGTGATGTGTGGGAAATGAGTTGATGGTCACAGTCCAGTTCCTACTTAACAGGTGTCTGCCTCATAAAAACCACCATCATAATCAGCACTTATTGGCACCCTTATCACCAGTGTGAGGAGAGAAGCCAAGATCTAAGATTGCTTTCTCTTCTGTCTTCAGGACTGCGTGGGAGCTTCCGTTCAGCCTTTTATAATAGCTCTATGTTTTCCTTCTAACATTATTAATTTCTAAAATGAATTTAGTGCCTAAGAAGCCATCTCTAGGGACTGTCACCGACTTCATAAACAGAGAGTAAATTCATTTTAGAAAATAATATTGTTGGAAGGAAAACATGGAGTCATTATCAAAGGTTGTTTATAATGAGAACATTTGAAGAGGTACCATTTCAAATAAGCAGTTTTAAAGACAGACATATGTTCCCACCACAGGGACCTGTCTTACTGCTTGAACATCAGAAGAAAATTCATTACTTAACATCATTAAAGGATCACACTCAAACTTAATCATGATTTACAGGGTGAAATCCACAGCTTTACTCCGTGTTGTTTGATTGTAATATTGGATGCTACTCAATGGAAGGAGAATTTGTTTTGCCATGCTTGCTAACATGTCATCTTCCATATTTTCTGCTTTAACCATGAAATCTAGTTACATAGAAATAAGAAATATTCAGACCAATTCATTTGCAACAGAAATATTTAAAACCTTCACTTACTGGATAAACTAGTCTCAACATTCATCTTTTGCACAAAGCTGCATTTATAGATTTAAAAATATTTTATAAACATTCCACTGTGCAGTATTTATACTTGACTGCTCTCACTTTGAAAAGATATTTACTGTGGTGATAATAGGAAACAATTAGCTCCATTTATATGACTTAGCACAATGTTTCAATGACAGTTGTTTTAGAGTATTTCTTGAGGAGTGAAGGGGCAATGGACTTGACTGCATTCCCAATAATTATTATACTACATTTTCATTGGCCTTTCAATTCATAAGACAGAAAGAGCAAATTGCCTGCATAACAAGAAAAATGCGTTTAAAGTGCATTTATATTCATTACATAGAAAATAAAAATAAAAGAACAATTCACAAACATCTATATTTATAACGGGTCTTATTCCAGATAGAAGAGTCATACAAAAAGAATAAATATGAGAACTTTCAGGATAGAACTAAAACTATAAATCATTCATATTTTCCCCAATAACTTCTTAATTTGTAGAATTAAGACCTTTGTTTATTGTAAACTTTCAACAAGAAATGTTTAAAATATTCAATAAAAATGAAATGGTAAAGTATTTTGAATATGAAATGTGAAATGTACACGTTTGTTGATTGCACTATCTTTTTAAATGCAGAAACACATAATTGTTTTCCATAATGCTTTCATTCATTTTATATTGTTTTGTATCCTTTATTCTTGCCTAAAAATATAATTTTTAAGGACACAAGATTGAACGTTCCCACAGAAATTGTTGTGTAAAATTAAAACTAAAATAAAGTTCTATGTATTGGCTTAAAGTTTTGACATTATTGCTGTTCCATAAGGAGAAAATTACACATATTTATATAATTTGAGAGACAAGGAATTTCAAAATATCTCACTTTCAAATGAGGAAAATTATGTTCATAAAACTACTTAAAAGAAGCGTCACAATGAATATCAATGTTTACAGTCTCTATTATATAATAAGAGAAGACCTTTCAAATAATATTATTGTAGCATGTTCTCCTTTTGAATGTGATGATAAGCTAAATCACCAAATCCTTCATCCAGTTTTCACCTGTGTCTTTAGTCTGTGACTCTGGACTTTTCCACCTTCTCTAAAGAACAAGGTGTCCCTTGTCTAAACCATAGTCAACTTATCTACAAGTTTAGATATCTAGAAAAGACTGAATTGCCTCAATTTTATGTTCTAATTTTGGTGTACATTAAAAAAAAAACTTCCGTTTAAACCTTTCTTAACTGAACTACAAATTGCCTAAGGGTCCTAGGACTGGGCCATGACTTACCCGTGGTTGGGAAAACCTTGCATTGAGCATCAGTTCTGACTTTTAGTAGAAACTCAACAAATGTATATCAATTTTATATTGAATTGAAGAAATAAAGTGATACAGGAATTTTTCCAAAAGTCGTAGGTAGTATTCGACAAGGAAGCAGACAAGTACATCTTACTTGACTTTAAAATTATTCCTAGGAGCAAGGATAGAAGCACCTTTATCAATTTTACTCTCAAATAAGCTGAGGACGTTAGTTAAAAATAAGTTTTCCTTGCTCTGAAAAGTAAGAAAGTTTTATATGACCTCCTATTTTGTGATTGGTACAGATTATCCTTCTGATTTATGGCTTTCTTTCTCTTTTTTAGAGAGAATTCACTGGAAATATTTTTTCTGTCAAATTTTCGAACTCAATTTAGGAAGCACATTCTGAGCACTGAGGATGTTCCTCTGCTTAATAGCTAACACACAAACTACTTCATAAAGTGGTATCTTTATTCTGATCGTCACAATTCTATCCACTGCACAGTTTAGTGTAACACTAAAATGACACTTCTTTTTTAAGAAAGACTGGTCCTGAGCTAACATCTGCTGCCAATCCTTCTCTGTTTTGTTGGGGAAGACTGGACCTGAGCTAACGCTCGTGCCCATCTTCCTCTCTTTTACATGTGGGACGCCTGCCACAGCATGGCTTGCCAAGTTGTGCCATATCCTTACCCGGGATCCAAACCGGCTAACCCGGGCACTGAAATGGAAAGTGCAAACCTAACCGCTGCGCCACCAGGCCAACCCTAAAATGACACTTCTTATCAGACTTTATATGCCAAAAAGAATCAGCATAAAAAAACTCTTTGATATGAGTATTGACAGATGAAGACTCTAAATGTACAAAGACACAAAGTGAAAACCTGTAATTAGTAGAAATTACAAGTTTGAAGTATTACGGTAATAACACAAAGGTAGTAAGGTCACAGATAAAGATGAAATCTTCACTTTGAGATGCAGAGATTTTTATTCTCTTCAAACTCCTTTAATTTTGTACAATTACCATCCATCTTTTCATCTGAATGCCATTTTATGCATTGCTGATCTCTGAAACTTTCCGAAAGTGGAAAATATTTCAAGGCAGTTTAAAGGCAGCTCAGCAAAGCGGTGTGTTATGAAACAGTTCGATTTAACTTCTTCGGGTTTGTTTCGCTGTCTACCCAAGCACGCCTCAAATGCCCCACCATTCATTGCTATCTCTGCAGTATATCCTATGACTCCTCAAACATTATCGCCACCTGTCAAACCTGGCATGAAATAGCTTGCAAGGTTTTTATGTTGATTTTAAGGAATTAGAAGCATCAAGCATGTTATTTATTCTGGGTTTATCTTCAGTGATGTACACTGTTCCCAACAGCACTGGATTGCATCCTGAATAATCTTTTCAGGATTGGCTGCTGAAGTATTAGATCCTTGTCTGGATTAAGGTTGTCTATATTCTGCACCAAAATCTACCTTTCTACAAGGACTTCAGGCTGTTAAATTTAGTCAATAAGAAATTCAGCTTCTCACAATTAAAATTTTCAAGGCCGTCTCCCAAACTTAAGGCAGTATATTTAGCATCTTAGCATTTTATAAATTTATTTACAAATTAGGGTCTCATCACTATCCTTCTTCCAATACAAAAATATATGTATATTTGTTACAAGTTTGCTTTCATTGTTAACGAAAAATGAGAGGAGATGACTATGCAAGTATATAAAACTATTAGAGCAGAATTTTGCAAAATAATTTTTGGCAGTGCGTATTTGACAGGTCCAGTTTCAAAATCATGAATATCAAAAAGTAAAATAAATTTCTGGAGTGAGGGCTGGAATAATACAACAGGAGGAGTGAAATGATAGCAAAGCAGATACCTAGGCAGCCAGTGAAAGTCTGAGTTCCTGGTGGTTTCTTCCTCAGGCATCTGTTCGTTGTTCTTGCTTCCTCGGAGCCCTCTGCTCTTTTCTCAGGCAGCACTGACTCTTCCGTCCAGCAGAGGGCTGCATACTGGCCAAGGTCAGCAGAAGTGGACCACTCTTTCATAGATCTAGCAACAGTTCCAGATCTCATTGTTCTCACAGGTAAAATTAGGACTTTGGATTAGATCAATTATTTGATACATTTTTTGGTCAAATTTCCCTTTGAGAATTAGAGGAAAGATTTGGAAACTCCACAAAAGAAAAGAAAAAAATCACACAAACACAGCATTTTAGAGTTTTTAAGCCTGTCTATAGCCTCCAAGTTAAGAATCTAGAATGTTTAAAAAATATTATACATGATTTCATAATAAGCACGAGTGGTGGTCTTTAGAATAATACTAATAATTTTCTTTGGGTTTTCCTGTAATCACAAACCATCTGCATTGAACATGCACTTCAGAGGGCTGGCTCACAAGCTAGACCACCTCAGGAAGGTTAAAATAATTAAAGGAGGAGGCTATTAGATGAGGCGGCTCCAGTGTCTTGGTAGCCTACATAAACAAAGCAAAACCTAAGCCAGAATCAATGCCTGGAATCTAAGAAAAATGAAACTTAAGAACAACCAATCACAAACAGCCAACTAGGCTTTCCTAAATAAGGTAACCAGTGAAGTTATCACCAATTTCCTTGCTTTGCTTCCATATCTTCTCTACAAAGACCTTTCTCCTACCTCCTGTTAGTGGAGGGCTCCTAACCGCTTTTGGTTTGGCGCTGCCCAATTCAAATCAACGTTTGTTCGAATAAACTTTTAAAAATTTTGATGTGCCTCAGTTTCTCTCTTAACAGTAGCAATCTCCATTCAGCCACAAACTTCTTGTGTCACATTAGACAATTTGCTCACCTTTTCTTTTCTTCGTTTTCCTCATTGGTAAATCAGAGATAACATTTATATTGATCTCATATGGTCATTGTAGGTATTAAATTAGTGGGGGTGTGTATGTGTGTAATCTGGGCTTGGAATTTATGTATACCATGCTTAGAACAGGGCCTGGAACATGACAAGTGAACACTTGCCTATTTATCTTAGATATTACTTGTGTAATTTTAAAAAACTCTATAAACGTTCATAAAAATAAACTAAAAAATACATGATGTTTTTTCAAAATTTCATGAGCTTGGTTTTTATATGCAAAAATTAGCTACATTATCTAATTTGCAATATGACATTTTGTACAATATTTGTGCTCTTATGTTTAAGGTTTCTAGATGAATGCAAAAAGAAGGATGAATATTTTTATATCACCATAGGAATAGAGTGAGTGGCTGCTTCCCAATTGAAAAAAGCACTGGGAGGAATATAATCAATAATACTTCATGTCTAAGTAGTAACTTCATTTGCAGTTAGCATCCTTCTCCGCATAATATGTCTTGGGATCATGTTCCTCTTCCCTCATCTCTTTTCAATAATGTGTATCAGGTTTCCCTCCTCATGAGTCTGGCATAAAATTACTTACATTTATATATATATTCACTGTTTAATGAATCTTTCCAAAAAGGCCTTTTTTTGCAGGAGCTAATTTGTTCCCATTTTAAAAATGTTTCAAAATAAGCTTTTTAAAACTGCATATAGAAAATTACTATCAACGGACTTCTGATTTCTTTCTTTCTCTACCTGTACATTTTACAGCTGAAAATCAGATATTTTACCTAAGATTTGTTTCAAAATTGTTACACAAGATGCAATTTACCTTTTAACCTTAAGTCCTTCAATATCTCCCTGCTCTTTTCCTCATTCCTCCGCTGGTGAAGTGTGACAGATAAAAATGTCATTTCTGTTAAACAAAAGAACATTTACACTCAACACTGCTTTTCACTCCCACTCTTAAACTTGTAATGAAACTAAGTAAAATATAAACACAATTGGAAAGGGAAAGCCACATACATTTTCTGCTTCATGAAACAAACACTCTCCCTCTTTTTTTATTCTCCCAGCACTCTTCTGTATTGTTTTTGCTGCTACTATATTCTTCCTTTGCAAAAACAGCTGTTACATTCACTATGTACTTCACCCCTTTTCTATGGCCAACTATTTTCCAAGTCTTATAATTTCACCTTCATTTTCTAATCCAAATATGAACACCCCCCTCCCCCGAGACATGCACAGACACACTCTGTTTTAGGTGCCATGGCATGTCAATAGCATCAATCACCATTCGCATCATCGATCATGCAGCTACGAAGCAGTTGGATGACATCTGCCATAACACCCTCTGTGCTACGATAATGCACTTGAATTTTGATGCAGGAGGATATTGGTTTGCAGACTTGTAATCAATCACAGCATCTTTTCAAGCAAGATGTCTTGGAGATGTAACAGGGAGTTAATCACAATTCTTAGAGTATGTTTGGACATGCATATAAGAGAGTCCCATGTTGTTGACTAATATTCAATAATTAAAATATAATTCATAATGCTCCCAACAGCCAATGTCATATTAGTTATCCCAAATAATATATTGCTCTTTCAACTTTAGTCCTTTTCTCCATAAATATCCATATTCTAGGGGTTTTTTTATTACTAAATTTTAGCAAGATTTGTGGCATTCTAAAATGCAAAGCATAAAGACAAAGGAATCTCATATTCAATATTCCTGACTTGAGTGCCATTTAACATATGCACATTTTGTACAGAGATATATTCCTTGCATTGTTGATGGTGGTCTCTGGTATACAGAAAAACCATGATATACCGTAACAAATATGAATTAAATATAAGGGAAATCTTGTGATTGGAACAATTAATATAAATGAATAGTAAAATATATCTGATAAGATTGTTTAACTTGATTTCATTTGAGACCAAGTTACTATATCCTAACCTAAAGCTCTTTAAAAGCCTTACTGATTTTTTCACCTTTTAAAATTTCATCATTCTAGCATTTGATAAATGCATTATTGATACTTAAATGTATTTAAAGCAAAATATGTTTGCTGCAAGACTAGGAGCAAGAAGAAAAATACCATTTGGGTTCCTGAAGAATCTAGAAGTTTCGAGGGGAGAGGCAATGTTTCTTGGGATAGAGCTCTCTCACCCTTATCTGAGAGAAAGCAGAGATAGATTTTGCCCCAAGGGGATGTTTCATTCCATCATACTTCTCAGAGGAAAGAGTAGAAAACAGAGAGGCTTGGAAGGAAGAAAAACACGGCTGAGTGTTCAGACCCCAGGGTCTGCCTCCCATCCCTGGACTTAGAAGCTCCAGGGCAGAGTGTGGGGTAAAGGTACAGAGGGTTTTCCCCTGACAGTCACAAAGTCCTGTCGTTTAGTGAAGGAAGAGAAAGGCAGACTGCTTCCAAGATGACAAATGCTGTAGCAGGTTTTAAGTTTATAAAGCCTAGTGTTTCCAGATGTTCTGATTAGTTAGAATTTTGGATTTTTATGAGAGATTTGACACTCAAATTGGCTAATATTTTTAAACACTTCAAAGGTATATACACATAATATATTATTTTGTTTTTGGTTACCAACTTGTGACCTCAGTTCAAATCTGTAAGAGTTTCCTCAGTCTGAAAAATCTGCCCATTATGCTTTGGTATTTGGGTTTAATTTCTTGGGTTGAGAAATATTTACTAAATAATGACTTACTGATTAGCATGAACTTTATATGTTCCATAATTGCTCATCTCCATGCTTTTTCTCACAATGTTTTTCTTCCCTCACAAATCCCCTTCTTTCAAGAAATATATACTTAATAACCTCCTAAATTATCCTCATCTTTCAAGGCCTATTTAAAATGCTATGAGTTCCATGAAGCCTTTTCTGATTTCCTCTGAAGAGAATTAACATATTTTTTTCCTTTCTGTGTTCCATCTTTTTTTATTATTCACTTTTTAAATCCTGCTTTAATTTATACCACTCTCCTCATTTATATCATTCTGCTATTATACACTTAGAAAAATAATTATGAAATTGGACTAATTACTTGGATAAGACTCAAAAATCTTCCCTAATAAAGTAGTTTTGTGGTTTTTCAGGTTGTAATGAGTTATCCATGTAACATACATAGCTTAGAACCCTTCTGCTTACACATATACCTGTTAATTCTACCTTAACACAATGCCACCTTCTTTGATATTACCTAATCAGAGAAAGAAGTGGTCCAATTAATCAAAAGTTCTGTGTAATAGATGAAATAAATAAAAATATCTGTATGTTAGTATGCATATATGTAAATACACACACACATACATACACACATGCATACACCAACCCTGCATGACCTGATCATTAAACAATTGGATGACTAAAATACGCTTATCCACATGGTACCATTAATTATTCAAAGGAATTTCAGGAATATTATTCACATGGAATATACACTGTACAAAGTGGTTAACATACTTTAGAATTGACTCTCATTTTATGGTTTGTCTTGTCCAAAACTAGGTCAATGTCATTCTCAAATTCATCCTCTTTCCACCAGAGTGTGCATCTATAACCCTTTACGACTAAGGACCTCAAGCAACTGGCAAGGTGAAGCAACTTCAGTCAGGAAGGCATCTTCTCATCAAAGTGGGAAAATAAAGGCAAAGAATATTGTGCTTCCAAGTGGGATATTTCAGTTTGAAATATATAATATGCAAGAACAGCTGGCTAGATCAAACTTGTAGGGGTTAGGGCTGAATAGACTGCCCTGAAGACCAGGGAAGGTTGTGCTGAAAATCAACTTGAACTCTGTACATGTATGTAGCAGAGCACTGATCACATTACATTGCAATTATTTCTCCATATGTCTATACCCTGCTTTGGAGCTTGAGCTCTACTTGAATATTTTTCATTTCTGGGCCGCCAGCACCAAGCTCAAGTATACAACTCTCATAGATACTCGCTTACCCACTGAATGAATTCATAGATGAATGAACATACGAATCAATGCAAGGACTGTTTGATGGTCAGTGAAACTTCGCTTCTTGACTCTGTCCTAACACAACCAAGGCAAGTGTAAGTTCTAATCATTCTACAATTAAAAAAAAATAGTAGGCAAACAATATGCATCCTGAAGTTTCCATTGGCAAATTTGTTCAAGGACATATTAAGATATTTATTTATTTTCATTTATTCAAAATGCAAGTATCTATGTTGTTTTGTGCCAGGCACAGTATTAAGTTCCAACAGATGTGGCAAGGCATAAGTCAGAAAAACATATATATTTGGAACAGTAGTTCTCAGGAGAGATTTTCTTTTGTCATAATTGAGACAGGGTGCTATTGGTTAGAGGCCAGGTGCTGCTAAACATCTCACAAAGGACAGGGAAGGCCACCTAAAACAAAAAATAGTCTGGCCCAAATGTCAACAGTGCTGAGATTGAGAAATCTTGAGTTAGAAGGATCATGAAGGACTACAATAAACGTTATAATTATTTGGTTCTGAAATGGTACAAGGAGAAAGTCATCACCTCTACTTTAGGTGGATGTGGAAGGTTGACAGAAGAGGAACACAGGGACTAGGGCTTTGAGTGTGTTTGCCAAGAATATAAGATGATGGAAGAATGTGGTATTTCCAGAGGATAGAAGATATATGCACAAAAGCATAGATGAGAAATATAGTGTGGTTAGAGTATATGATGCTTAACACTGTGTAGAATAATGCTGGAGAGTGAGACAGAAATCACCTCAAATGACGTGAGAAATAGTCTCCTTTGTATGACATATTCAGACACAGTCAAATAACATGGAATCCTTGTATATCATACTCAGGAGAATAGATTACATTCTAGATAATTGGAGAGTCATTGAGTTTTTTTTTAACAAAGGAATATAATAATGAGATACGTGATATTTTTTACAAAAATTACAAGAGAATTTAGAAAGCATGTTGGAGTGAAGTGGCACTGGAGACCGAAAAGTCAGACAGACTTTATTTAGGAATGAAACCTACAGTAAATTACCATTGTCCAAACCAAGGATTCAGCAGTGAGAATGGAGTGAAAGGAATGAATTTAGGGATAAATAGGAAGATGAGTGACAGTAGTTTGAAAAAATCATCTATGAGACGTGAGAGTCATTGAAGAGTAGAAAATGACACTTTTTAAGGTTTTGGCTTGCCATATTAATTTCAACATAAAGTAACTTTGGGAATACAGCTTGGTATAAAATGAATACTTTGGGTCCAGTGCATCAGATGTTGAACTTGCGGTTCCAGGACAATATTCAAGTGGAAATGTCTAGTAAGTGCTCGGATGTGAAATTTGGAAGGTAGTTCTGGGTGGGAGACATTGATTTGAGAGTCATCAACATATGGATGGACATGAGACCCATAGGATGGATATAGTTATCTGAGGAAAATGTAGAGAATAAAAGTAGAAAAGAACCCAAATGAAGTCCAATAAAGTGACTGGTCACCTTCTAGGCATCCAAACTAATCCTATGGAAGGGTCAGTAGGAAATTTGCTAAATGACACAGGAAGTTTGGTGTCAGCAGGATAAACAAGTTATGTCTGACAGCTTTTCATTAAATACACTTTTCACAAAAAGAGCATCAACAATAAATTAATAAAACATGATATGAGGGCACACACGATATTTTATACTACTACTCATGAGATGAATAAAAGAACCACCTCTGTATTAAGAGACAAAGACAGATGTCTGGCACATAGTAGGTGTGTGATAAATATTTCTGAGATGCAAGAGTATCTGTAAAATGTACAAGAGGTATAGCAAACCCATGAAATTCCTAACAAAGTGGAGTGTGTCTGACAGAGATGCCAAGTCAACTGTGGCAGAGGCTAAAGCTGATCCACCAGGAATCACCCAACAAAGCTTTTTCAATTTGTAAAGACCAAAATTATTCTGGAAACGAAGAAAAAAATCTGGTTAGCAAAGAAGCATAAAAAAGCAGATGAAGTATTTTTATAATTTATTGTTTCTTTTGGATTTATTAGGTTGGGAGGAAAGGTGGTTTGAATGTATTCTGTATTCTGTAGGTGAACACGTATTAGTTGTTTTAGTTGACTGTTTTTGTAGTAGATACT
Source organism: Equus quagga (assembly GCF_021613505.1). Taxonomy (NCBI): domain Eukaryota; kingdom Metazoa; phylum Chordata; class Mammalia; order Perissodactyla; family Equidae; genus Equus; species Equus quagga. The sequence goes on from NC_060273.1 coordinate 107,815,727, forward strand.
ACTTCGTTGTTGGAAATTAAAGCAATCTTTTTCAAGTTTCGAGAAGTGCCTTCGAATTCCAAGATTAAATAACAGAATGTATACCCTTCGTGTCTTGAGATATTTCTTTCATTTACCTTATTGACCTTGATCTTTCCAGAAAGAAAAATCGTTTGTGGTTTTTGTTGTTGTTTCATATCCTCAAATGTCAGTGCCTTCTTATAAACTTTGTCATTCTTAATGTTTTCTCTGAGTCATCTTATCCTTTCAGGAACTTGGTTTTCTTGATGCTTTCGTCCCTATCCTTTACTTTCAAAATCGACTTTTGGGAAAACAGATAATATAAGTCACTTATATCACTGTGTGCATTTAAGATACCAGTATAATAATTAACCAGTACATTAATTCACCAAAACTAATATAACTAAGGCAACCATATAGGATAAATGCGTATATTTTCTTCTGTTTAAGGGTTCAGTGAAACTGTTAGTACGATTTATTTGGATGCGGTAAGAAGGAAGAAGGACTTTTAAGCACTGAAATCAAACTACACAGCAGTTTTCCTTCACACGAATGTACTGAAATAAGGCTGTCTTCTCATCATTTAATTGTTTCTTCTTTCAGAAAGGTAGCTTCAACTTAAGTGGATACACTTGAAGAGAAACAGTGTATTTTTTTAATGTGTTAATCAAAATGTAGGCTATTCCTCTTTGCTCTAGAACATTCTTTATGCTTTTGGATTTTCCACGTTGCCTTGCATGCAAATACACACACACACACTCACACACACGCACACACACACACACACACACAAACATATGTTGGAGAAGAGTCTTCTTGATCTTTTCTTACAAACAGGTGTAGGTCTTTAAGAGGCCATTTATACCCCCACCCTTCATTCAGACAAATGCAATCTAACTTCAAACAATTTTGGGTAGTGAGCATACCATTGCTGGGTAAAATTATATTTTACTATAATTCTGAGTATTTTCATATGTTTTTATGTTACATTTACTTTCTTTAATCCAAAAATGTTTTCATTAATCATTTAAATAAATGTATCTCACTTACCAGCTAAATTCATTGTTATTTTGTTTTTAAATATCTCACTCTTTGAGAGAGGTGTCTCTTTTCTGTGTATGATTTATCTTTATAATTGAAATGAGGTTTATGTATGTCTAATAGATTTTAAGTGGCTTATTCCCTATACATTTAACACCTAATCAAAATGTATGGTTTTCATTATTACCTTGTAGAGTAGTTGGTAGAGACAGTGTCAGAAAGGAATAAAGATATTTCATATACCTCCCCACACACACCAAAAATAATTTACTTAGTGAGCTAAACCAACTTTGAAAATTTCACTTAAAATTAATACTTTGATAGCCATTGTGATATCATGATCATATGTGTGATATGTTCATAAAAACTACAACTGTTTATTGTCTTGTATTTCCATAATTTATTGTCTTTACAGTGTTGTAGTAATTGTTTTCAATTTTTTTCTTCTCAGTTGTCTAATTAGCCACAATATTGTTAAAACTCAAATTCCTATAAATAGCTATATTTTTCAGCATATATACCTAAGTGTCATCTGTAGTATAATAGAAATTTTTTTCCTCTAATTCCCTAGGTTAGAGTTTACTGTTAAACAACCACTTGTTTTTTTAATCTGCCAGATGATATTGATTCACTGGTAACCCATCTTTGTCTAACTTTCTAATTCAATTTCTACTTTTCTTCCTTCCATCTTCCTTTCCCCCTACTTCCTACCTTTCTTTTTTTTCTTGTTTTCTCCAAGACCTTAGTAATGTCCACTATGTGCACAGTGATATACATGTGTTTTCATTTCCTATTGCTGTTGTAACAAATTAACACACACTTAATGCCTTAAAACAACACATATTCATTATCTTGCAGTTCTGGAGTTCAGAAGTCCTAACGACAAGGTGGCAGCAAGGCTGCTTTCCTTCTGGAGCCTCTAAGGGAGACATTTCCTTGCCTTTTCCAGCTTCTAGAGTCTACCTGCATTCTTTGGTTCACGGCTTCTTCTTCTATTTTAAAGCCACAGGGTAGCATCCTCAAATCTTAATCTCTCTCTCTCTCTCCTCTGCTACCCTTGTTGCATCTACCTCTCTGACTATTTTCTTGCTTTTCCCCTTATCTGGACCATTGTGAATACATTAGACAAGCTGGATAATTCAAGATCATCTTTTCATTTCAAAATTCTCAATCACATTTGCCAAGTCTCTTTTGCCAAGAAGGTAACATAGTCAAAGATTCTGGGCATACATCTTTGGGGGAATTATTATTCTGTCTACTACTACATACTTTTGTTTCTTTTTACTTTATTGAGGTCATAATAGTTTATAACATTGTGAAATTTCAGTTGTACATTATTATTTGTCAGTCACCGTACATACTTGCCCCTTTACCCCTTATGCCCACCACCTAACTCCCTCGCCCTCTGGTGGCCACTAATCTGTTCTCCTTATCCAAGTATTTGTTTATCTTCCACAGATGAGTGAAATCATATGGTGTTTCTCTTTCTCTGTCTGGCTTATTTGGCTTAACATAATACCCACAAGGTCCATCCCTGTTGTTGCAAATGGGATGATTTTCTCTTTTTTATGGCTGAGTAGTATCCCATTGCATATATATACCACATCTTCTTTATTCATTCATCAGTTGATGGACATTTGGGTTGCTTCCATGTCTTGGTTATTGTGAGTAATGATGCAATGAACATAGGAATGCATAAATCTCTTTGAATTGTTGATTTCAAGTTCTTTGGATAAATATCGAGTAGTGGAATAGCTGGGTTGTATGGTATTGCTATTTTTAATTTTTTGAGAAATCTCTATATAGTGGCTGCACCCTTTTGCATTCCTACCAGTGTATGAGGGTTCCTTTTTATCCACATCTTCTCCAACATTTGTTGTTTTTTGTCTTCGTAGTTATAGCCATTCTAACAGGTGTAAGGTGATATCTCATTGTAGTTTGAATTTGCATTTCCCTGATGATTAGCGATGTTGAACACCTTTTCATGCGCCTGTTGGCCATCTGTATAACTTCTTTGGAAAAATGTCTGTTCATATCCTCTGCCCATTTTTCATTAGTTGTTTGTTTTTTTGTTGTTGAGTTGTGTGAGTTCTTTATATATTTTGGAGATTAACTCCTTGTTGGATATATGATTTGCAAATATTTTCTCCCAGCTGATGGGTTATCTTTTTTTTTCTTATTTATAGGATTTTTTTCTTTTTTTTGAGGAAGATTAGCCCTGAGCTAACACCTGCCGCCAATCCTCCGCTTTTTGCTGAGGAAACCTGGCCCTGAGCTACTATCCGTGCCCATCTTTCTCCACTTTATATGTGGGATGCCTGCCACAGCATGGCTTGCCAAGCAGTGCCATGTCCACACCCTGGATCCGAACCGGTGAACGCCCGGCCACTGAAGCGGAACGTGCTAACTTAACTGCTGTGCCATCAGGCCAGCTCCTATCTTTTTGTTTTATTCCTGGTTTCCTTTGCCTTGCAGAAGCTCTTTAGTCTGGTGAAGTCTCAATTGTTTATGTTGTCTGTCTGTTTCCCTTGCCTGAGTAGACACGGGATTCAAAAACATCGTTCTAAGATCAATGTCGAAGTGTGTACTACCTGTATTTTCTTCTAGGAGTTTTATGGTTTCATGTCTTATCTTCAAGTCTTTAATCCATTTTGAGTTAATTTTTGTGTATGGTGTAAGATAACAGTCTACTTTCATTCTTTTACATGTGGCTGTCCAATTTTCCCAATACCATTTATTGAAGAGAATTTCCTTTCTTCATTGTATATTCTTAGCTCCTTTGTTGAAGATTAGCTGTCCATAGATGTGTGGTTTTATTTCTGGGCTTTCAATTCTGTTCCATTGATCTCTGTGCCTGTTTTTGTACAAGTACCATGCTGTTTTGATTACTATAGGTTTGTAGCATATTTTGAAGTCAAGGATTGTGATACCTCCAGCTTTATTCCTTTTTCTCAGGATTGCTTTAGCTATTTGGGGTCTTTTGTTATCCCATATGAATTTTAGGATTCTTTGTTCTATCTCCATGAAGAATGTCATTGGGATTATATTGAATCTGTAAATGGCTTTAGGTAGTATGGACATTTAAACTATACAACATACATTTTATAACTTTTTAAAATATAAAGGTTATAGTAATTTTTTAAAAGAGCTAATTATATTTGTGAGTATACATGTACATATATAATGATTCACAGCTATAATATTATATATATTGCCTAAATAATACATGTTAACACACAAATGAATAACTAGATATGTGGTACAATGAGATGATTGATGCACTTATCCTTATGTTTCATACATTTTCAAGCTTTTATGCAAAAAGGGTACTTTGAAGATTCCTGAGCAGTTCATTTATTTCCTGATATAACAAAGCTCTTTTTTATTTTTAAATTCACCCAATTATGCTCTCATATACTATTCTTAACATAGACAGTATTTAGTAATGCTTTTGGCTAACAGTTTGGTGATCCAAGCTGTATTTTAACAAATTTATTGATATGTAAGTAGTGTAGTACAAAAGTCTTGCTACAGCCAAGAAATACTACATTAATCATTTCACCTATATATATCAGGCCCATTACTCTAATCTAGCAGATTAAATCTGTGTCAGAATGAAAGCTTTCAATCCTAAAACCTAACAATTTAAACAGCCACACCAAACTTTTTTTGACAGAATGTGCATGTAGTTAATAGACCAACTTTTGTCATGAAAACTTATGATGACACACAATTCAATTTGCTTTAAACCACTTCACACTGTGTAGTGGAAACAACAATGGTCTAGAATCATGTTGATATTGGCTTACACTCTGTCTTGGTTGCCCAGTAAACTGTGACTTTTGGCTCATCTCTTCAGCTCTCTAAGTTTTGACGCCCTCATCTGTACAATGGAAATAATAATATTTACCCCCATAGTTCTTACTACAGTGGCTGCCTGACACAAAGGGATTCTAAGTAAATGATAGCAAGTTTTATCACAATCACCTGTAATAGTAGAAAGAAAAGAACAAATCTTACAATAAGTCATTAAGTCATGAGTATAAACAATGGGAAAATAAAAATAAAAAATCAAGATAGAGAGAGACATTCTTCATTACATATTAAGCTGAGAAAGAACCCTATCTTAGCAATCAGATACTAGGTACTAGGGAAATTTCTAACAATATACAATTTTATCTTTATAGAGACATCAGGTTCAGTTTTTAAATGTACTCGTACTTTGTTTGCCAGGTACCAGTCTACTTTTGCATTCATTACAAGGAATTCAATATTTAGGTTTTATCTTTTTTTTTTTATTTTATCATATCATTTGCATAGGTTGCTCTGATTCTTCTTTTTCTAGACATCTTTCATTTTTCAGATCAGATAGTCTTTTTCTGATGTTATGCATTGGAAGAGTCAAGCAAGGTCATTTCAATTTTAATTCCAACATTCAAAATTTGGTATCCATTTCACCTTTGTTATATATGTATATATATGAATCATGTATATATGTAAAGTTAGCACATAAAGTTTAATAAATACATAAATTAAAGTATTATTCATATATATATTTATTCATAAACAAGACATGAAATTGACACAAACACGTACACACAAACACAGACAGGCACACACATATAATGACATGAATATTGTAATATCCTCCCAAATGATATCCTTGACGTCAGCCTTCTTATCTATTCCTATCTATTCTAATCTACTCTATTTTTAAAACTGTCAAGACAGTCAGCTTTCTAAAAACACATATTTGTTTCTTTTTAATTCTAAAACTTCTAACGAAACTCTATTATTTATAGGATGACTGAGATAAGTCCTTGGCATGACCTACAAGATCCTCGTAACTGGCCTCTTCAGGTTAATCCCTGGGCATCATCACTAATCTCATTATTCAAACCCTGAGTGGTGCTTTGGTGTTTTTCCCCTTACAGTCATTTAGCTGATTTTCCTCTCTACTTGGTTGACCTTCTATATTAATTATCCCTTCTAACTGCCTGGCATAATTTCTATATATCCCTAAGACTTATCTCACAATCTATTCTTCTGGAAAGCCTTCCTAATTCATTTAAGCAGCATTAATCATTTTCCCATTGTGCCAGCAGGTTCTAATGCCTTCCTCTGTAGCATTTTTTGGCTATTTTTTTGGTGATGGACTTCCTCGTTGTCATTCTATCCAGACTTCATGATGCTGCAGGCCATGTGTATGCACGTCTAGCATGGAGTTTCTGAGGTGGCAGGGATAGAGGAAATGTTTAGCCAATAAGTAAATGGGCAAAAGAAGGAAATTGATACGTAGGCTTATACTTTAAAATTCATGTTTAAAAACCACCTATCGTAGTTACACTAATAGCATGTGAATATATGCTTATTCTGAATAATGGAGTAATATAGAAATACATTGAATGAAGGATATAGGCTCTCAGCATCTCTCCTTATGGTACTGCCTTCCCTAGAGACATTGTCATACAAATAATTATATAAACCTGGATATTTAGGTTTAGATTTTTAGTAGTTAATCAAGTCAGATTATACTCTAGAAAATTTGTGAACATTGCATTTTCTGCTCAGTACTTTAACTTAATGCTTTTCTTGTGCCATTACAAAGAAATCTATCTTATTCTTTTTATCCAGAATACAATGTCCCATATCATGTAATTAATTTAATTTATTAACCTGTCCTCCATCGATAAATATTTAGATCTTTTTTTACTATAACAAATGCTTATCCTTACACACACACACACACATTCACATATATACACACACACACACATATATATGTATATGTATATGTGTGTGTGTATATATATATAATTTGCCCACATGAAAACATATGCAGAGTTTAGATGGCTTGAATATAATTCTTGCATCTAAGGGCATCTAATTCACTTTTAAATTGGATACATACTGCCACATGGTTCTCCAAAATTTTCAACAATAAATGTCTAATTGTTACAGTTAAAGCACTTAAGAAAATTTTAGTGGAAAAATATCTGATAAAATTCTCAATAAAATTCTCCCTTGTTATTTATTTTTCCCCCAGAAAATTGACAAAAGATTTTCACCACTATTTTTCAGAGGTAAGTAGTATTTTCAATCTCCAAAATAATCTAAGTCTGCATAGTAAAATATCCAAATCAGCATAGCTTAATTATTACTGTTCTATGTTATATTATCAACTAAATGTTACAATATATTCGTATTTACTGGAGTTGGCTATTGAATGTATTGGCGGTATTAAATCAGGTGTTTGGATTTAAAAACATTTTACACTGGTAGCTCTCTGACAAAGTTAGACTGTATAATTAGCCATTATGGCCAAATTAGAGAATTAATGGGCTTTTGGCGTCACTATATATTAAGGTGTTAAATGTTGGAGCATGAAAAATCGTAGTTTCAGGTGGTCTCTCATATTCAATATCTATGTTCAATGACTTTGTTTTGAGTGGTATATAGAAAGAGTCATCTGAGTCAAGTAAAACATGCTAGTGTTTATCATCAGAGAGTTAACACAAGTTTTTTTTTTCTTTTTTGGACATCAAATATCGATTTTAAGAAGCCGAAATATATTGGGTGTTTTTCTTCAGAGTGTAGGCAGTACTGATAAATTATATAACTGACAAGAAATGACTCACCTTGTGTTTGGGCTTAAAGACTAAATCTAATTGGCTTTAAATTAAATTAGTCAAATCCATAGTTTATTTGGCTTAGAAAAGCAATTCTACTGAAAAACAGTTGATTGATATTTGGGAGTTATATTTTTAGTTATAATATTCAATTATATAATTGGCAGTCAGAAAACAAACTAGCATGTGCTAATGTGAAAACATTATTTCGTACCTTGTTTAAATATAAAATTTATATTCAGTTGGCAAGAATGTTATTATGCAAAATATCAATAAAATAAGCAGATTGGAAACAGACTGAAAATTCACATTCAAATTCCAGATTCTGAGTGTTCTTATTTATTTAGACAATATTCATCCAGCTGCCTAAGGATTGTATGGAGAATGTAGGTTAACAGTGGCCTACATAGGCGATGCCTAATTTTAACCTTTGCTGCAACATAATGCATTTGACATTTTAAAAAATATAAAAATTCTTATCTTGCAAAAGCAATCTCATTGGTAGTGAATTGCCAATTCTTTTTCTCTTTTTTTCTGGCAACCATGAGACCCAGATGCTAAGCACTGGAAGATATTTCTTCCAATAGCAGCATCTGGCGTGCTGGCAGACTCCATAAGCAATTTTGTTTTACAGCTTTAAAGCAGCTTCTGGGTCTATTACATGGTTAATCTGATGGGCTGTCTGGGCTGCCGTGTCCTCCTGGATGCCATATGCCAACAGCTAGAGATGCAGTGAACTGTCTGCCCATTAGGGCTGCTTTAAAGAGCACACCTGAAAAAAATCAGCTGCAAAGAGAGTGCTCTACTTCTGTTCAGCCATTATGGTACCAATGATGAGTGACCTGGCTAAAACAGTGCTAAAACCTTGCCAAAAATGTTCAATGCCCTCTGAGCACCAGAGAAGACTAGAAAACTGTAAATAATAAAATACTCAGGAAATCACTGTATCATTTGATAATGAAACAAGTATTTGCAATTTTCCCCCATCCAAGAGAAAGAACATAAAATGAGGGATAGAATTGTGAGGGTGATAGACACAAATTTGATTACTGCTATTCTGTGGCAAATGGCTCATGAGAGGATGAATTCCCAAAGTGTTAGAGATTGCGTCTTACTCATTTTTACATTTTCAGGGCCTACCATAGTATTTGAACATGGTAGAAATGAAGTGGTTTTAAATAAATAAAAGCAAATAATATGATAACACTATTGCAATAGTGCAATACATTTTATAATCCTCAAGCCCTTTGCATCATGAACTTATCCTTTAGATATTACATTTTACATAGTTTTTTCAGAGAATAGGTTCCTTACAACTCAGTCTAGATTAGACCACTCTTCCGTATACCCCAATATCTGCCAATACATGTCATTACACCATTTACATTTATATACTCATGTGATCATAATAAATTGCATCCCAGTCTGTTAATTGAAAACATAGGTTAATTTTGTTTTAATCTAAAACATATCAATATACATGAATGTCTTAATTTTTTCATATGAGGGCCAAAGCATATTCTTTGACTGTAGAGTTCAGGATCTGCAGACTAAAACAGATCTGTTGATAAATAAACAATGCAGATGCTAAAAGAAGAGGAAGCACAGAACTTTAGTTAATCAAGTAAACGAGTTAAGCGGAGGTTAACACAAGAGTCTCTACTTTATTTGAGTACCTCTCATGCTTAGACTCACTCCTCCTTTTTTAGTTTCATCTCTGTGATATACTCTCCTGTCTTCCTTTTCTACTTTTAAGAGCTCTCTACTTTTAATGCGATTAGACGGGGCCCTCCCAGATAATCCAGGATAATTTCCCTATTTTATTAGTCAGTTGATTAGCAATCTTAATTCCGTCTACAAACTTCATTGCATTTCTCCTGTAACAAAACCTAGGCACAGGTTTTGGGATTGGGACATGGACGTCTTATTCTACCTCCCACACTGCCCAGTCACCAGAACTGAAAGGTGCAGACGGAATATATTCTTGATAAAGTTTCCCAGTTGAGCTCCAAGAGTGACATATGGAAACAAGAGTGGGTTCATTGCTTCATAACATATTAATGCTGAAAAAAAATTTAGAAATACTTTAGTCATGCAGCCTCACTTTATATAAGTGCAAATTAAATCCTCAAGACCTAAATCACAAAGCCAAAAGTATCTACTGAAAAAATTAGGGATAATACCCAGTTTTTCAACTCTTAATTTAGTGTTCTTCATACTATATCATCCTCCCTTATCATCTGCTTCTGGTTCAGGACAAAATTACACAGGAGTCTATTTCACAGGTGATATGATACTTAATGACTCAAAAAAATTATAAAAATAAACACAATTATAATAACAAATATAAAATTGCTGGAAAAATTACAATTTAATGAGTGATAGCTGTACTTTCATGCAAATAGAACAAAACCACATAAAAAGGTACTATACCAGGCACGTCTTTAGAGCTTTGCTTAGGTATAGCCAGGCGAAAACCCTTGGAAGTTGATAAATTAGTTTTAGGAAAACAGTGCTCCAGGCTTCACGCTTTAACCTTGTGTAATTTCCCCCCTCACTCCTGCTGGCTCCCACCAAGTGAATTCATGGTAAACTGCTTTTACATGTGTTTATAATAGCAGACCACACAATAAAACAAAAAAGAATTGTGTTGAATTAGCCAAGTAATTAGAGATAAGGTTTGTCAACCCGGAAAATGTAATAACTAAAAAGCTTGCTGAGAATATATACTTTTAAACCTGAAGCGCTTGGTTGCTGTATTCCTCTCCCTATGCCATAAATATTCACTGGATAAAGTATCCAAAGGAGTTCTATGGTTAATTTGGCTGAGTAGATCTGGCTTCAATGTCGCTCCATATTCTTTTTGTCATTCTGGAGTTCCAGCTGCACCAGAACTGCTAAAATCATGAAGAAGTACTTGTAAAATGTCTTTTCTTGTTTTTCCATTCAACAGCCAATGCCCTGAAAAGAATTAGGTACTGATCGTGCTATTGCCATCCAGCTTCTCTGACCCTGGGCGTTTTCCAGACTAGACACTGTAGCCCAAACTGAACATGTGTTTGTTCATCAAGACTTTTGCTGTCGTATTTCTTCATTGAGAAAAGAGGCTGAATAATATTTCAATATTCTTATATTAGAAGGGGTACCTTATACTGCAGGAGAGAGAAAAATGAATTTGAATAAAGTTGCTGTCTCCAATTATGAACTTGAAAATCCTCACCTAGGAATTTTATATTAAATAAAGCGTATTTCCAATGAACAATATTTTTCTAGCTTTATTGCAGTATGATTGACAAATAGAAATTATTATATTTAAGGTGTACAATGTGATGTTTTGATATACATACACATTGTGAAATGATTACCACAATCAAACTAATTACCATATCCGTCGTCTCATCTAGTTACCACTTTCTGTATGTGTGGTGAGAACACTTGAGATCTACTATCTTAGCAATTTTCAAGTATACAATACGTTATTATTAACTATAATCACCATGCTGTACATTAGGTCCCGAGAATTTATTCATCTTATAATTGAAAGTTTGTTCCTTTTGACCATCTCCCCATTTCCCCAACTCCCCAGCCACTAGTAACTACCATTTTACTCTGTTACTTGAGTTTGAAACTTTTAGATTCCCCAGATAAGTGAGATCATGTAGTATACGTCTTTCTGTGTCCAGCTTATTTCCCTCAGCAAAATGTTCTACAGGTTCATCTACAAGTGTCACAAATGGCAGGATTTCCTTTCTAAGGCTGAATAATGTTCCATTCTCTGTTTCTCTCTCTCTCTATGTATATGCATACATATATATATATATATATATACACACATATGTATACATACATATCACATTTTCTTTGTCCATTTTTCCATTGACAAACACTTAAGTTGTTTCATATCTTTGTTCTGTGAATGACGCTGTAATGAACATGGGGGTGCAGGTAGCTCTTTGAGAAAGTCATTTTATATCCTTTGGATATATATCCAGAAGCGGATCACTGGATCTTATAGTAGTTCTATTTTTAATCTTTTGAGAAGCCTCTATACTGTTTTTAATAACAGCTGTATCAATTTATATTTCCCCCAATTGTGTATAAGGGTCCCTTTTTCTCGACACCATCACCAACACTTGTTATCTTTTGACTTTTTAATAATAGCCATCCTAACAGATGTGTGATGATATGTCACTGTGGTTTTGATTTGCATTTCCCTGGTGATTAGTGATGTTGAACCTGTTTTCATATGCCTATTGGCCATTTGTATGTCTTCTTTAGAGAAATGTCTCTTCAGGTCCCTTGCTTACTTTTTAGTCAGGTTATTTTTTTGCTATTGAGTTATATGAGTCCATTATATATTTTGGTTATTAACTTTTTATCAGATATATGGTTTTCAAATGTTTTCTCCCGTTCTTTAGTTTGTCTTTTCACTCTGTTGGTTGCTTCTTTTGCTCTTGGTTTGAGGTAGTTCCACTTACTTATTTTTGCTTGCTACCTGTGCTTTGGTGGCAGGTCCAAAAAATCTTTGTCAAGATCAACGTCAAGGAAATTTTCCTTATGTTTTCTTCTAGGAGTTTTATGGTTTCAGGTCTTATGTTTAAGCCTATAATCTAGTTTGAGTTGGTTTTTGTATATAGTTTAAGATAAGGGTTCAATTTCATTCTTTTGCATGTGAAATCCAATTTTCCCAACTCCATTAATTGAAGGGATTATTCTTTCCCCATTCTATTTTCTTGGCACCTTTGTGGAAGATTAGTTGACTGTATATGCATGGTTTATTTCTGGGCTCTATTCTGTTCCATTGATTTGAGTAAGCAATATTTTAAAAATTAACCAAAGACTGCCTATCACCAAACAGAAAACACAGAATATGACAATTTATTTTGTTCTTAAGAAAATAGTAAATACTGTTGAAGAGATGAAAATTTCTTTGATCTTACCCTGTCTCTTCAGTCTCCTTCATTGTTACAGTATCCCTATATTTTGTTATAATCAGAGTCAAACTTTAGATAGCTACCAATGAATTGAAGGTTAACAAAATGACCTTAGAATTCTAATTTTTATCAAAGTTAATTTACTCAGAAAGCTTTACTCTTGAGGTAAAAATCAAATAAACAAAACAAATAAGCAGTACAACTATCTATTCAGCTCTTTTATATTCAGAGATATGTTATTGAACTAAAATATATACAAAAAGAAAACCTATGGAGAATCCTTCTTTGTTTTGCTAATTAAATAGCCAATGGCAGCTCTTCAGCAGTTCAACAGAGAATTTAAGAAAAGTTGTTATAGAAGTTTCCATTTAAAATTTTTGGAGTTTTAAAATATGAGAATATTCTTTGAAGCCAATTTTTATGGGAAATTACTAAGATACACAGAAAAAGCACGTCCTTGTGGATCATGGGTAGAGTTCACAATCTTGTATTACAACCCTCATGCTGTGCTTTGCCTGTGATTGGTAGCCCAAAGGCATCATTTTGAGTGGAATCATATTGTTTAGGAGTAGTAACTCACGCTGGTCTACTACAAAGCAATCAGTAACACACAGATCAATTGGACAGGATAGAAGGAAAAGGAAAGAGGTCATTGAAATGCTATTATTTCTGATACTAAAGATATTAAGAGGGAAGATAGATATTGAAAGTGGCTTGAGTAGAAGTTATACTGGCTTTTATAAAATATTTTAAACACACACTCATGGCCTAATAACTTTAAAGTAAAAAACATGTTTTTAAAAGCATCTATTTGGACAGATAAAGTGTAGTATAAAATGATGTGCATAGGATATATAAGTATAACCTTAAACTGATTGAAATTGCTTAATGTTGATAAACTGACTCTGCAAAGCTAAGTCATAAAACCCAGAAAGATGCTTCTATTTTCTTAGTTTTCCTCAATAAAATTAAGTGCAATCTGTATGTATAGGATTGTATTATATTTACGTCCAAAAATAGCAGTTTGATGACATGATTTTATTATTTGACACTTCTCAAGGCTTTTAATGTCTTTAATAAAAATCTAGTGGCTAAGTTCAGTGCACTCTGCTTCAGCAGCCTGGGTTCAGTTCCTGGGCATGAACATATACCCACTCGTTGGTGGCCATCCTGTGGTGGTGACTCATATACAAACTTGTGGAAGATTGGCACAGATGTTAGCTCAAGGTGAATCTTCCTCAAGCAAAAAGGAGAAAGACTAGCAACAGATGTTAGCTCAAGGCAAATCTTCCCCAGGTGAAAAAACAAAATCTGAGAATAAGGTCAGGAAATTGCACTTTGATGAAGATGAATAATATCCAATTTCCAGAAATTATAAATTTGCTTAAAATTAACTAGTTTGATTAAAGAATCTTGGCTTACAAAGCTTGAAGAATAGTGTCTAATAGAGTATAAATGAGGACAAGTCTGGAGACCAAGGGAGCCAGTTTCAAATCCTGACTATGACATTTATAAACCCTGTGACTTTGTATAAGTTTCATAATAACTACCTGTGCCATATTTTCTTTTTTTGTGAAAATAAGAATATATGGCTAAGTTATCTCTAAGCCACTTCCTGTTGCAACATTTTCTATGCCCAGTATCCACTTGTTAACATGTCTTATCTGAGTTTCACATACATTAGTTCTGCATTGAAAATCAACTGCCAATTTGTTTTTTCTTGGAGTGAATGAACATATAGATAAGGGCCATGTGGACTTTGAAGATTCAGTAGACTGAAGGAGCAAGTTCACCTATATATATTTTTACCAAATCATGCGCTTTATTAATGATACTTACTTTGGGGCGTGCTTCATCAGTCAGCCTTTCCTAGAATAAAATCACTTAAAATTTATCAAGTAATGTAACATATTGTAATATAGATTTTTGTTTGTTTGTTTGTTTTAATGCTGTCTTGACCCAATTTTGAGACCTGACTAGAATCTGGCCAGTTTCTCTTCTTGAGCAGTTAAAACCCCATCCAACCTTATATCGGGCTCTCACACTCTTGGGCCACCATGCACAAGCCTTAATTACCCTGGGGCCATGTGAACTAGGTCCAGACAACTAGGGTGAGCCCCTATACCCCAGAGACCAAAAGAAATTATTAAAGTTAGCCAATCTGAGAGATCCTGGGAAATCTAGCTAGCCCCATCCCCCTTGCTGTACATAAGTTGCCCCCTACAGCTCCAGCTTGCTGTTATCCTGTCCTGTGTGGAGACCCCCATGTGGCCTTGCCTGGCAGTCTTCTCTCATTTGGAGCTATAAGTAACAGAGTTTTGCCTTTGATCCATTTGAGTCTCATTCATTGTGTTGTGTCCCACCATCAAAAAAATCTTTAAATCTTATAAAACGACTGGATTTGTGAGCAGGATGGCATGGCCATGACCACTGACTCTTGGATAGCTTCACGGGAGGACTGCTCTTGCCTTACTGATTGGTTCCAAATCACCACATGAACAGCTCGAGACGGAACTCCAGCAAACTTAATAAAGCCTTGTTGCTTGCTGCTGTGTCTACAGATGGGTGCCATGCTTCTCCTTATCCAAATTTCTTGGGTGCGGGAATGCTCAAAATGAATCGTGTTAATTAGCTAAACTTCCTGGGCTGGATACTGGCTTAAGTGAAGCCCACCTTAAAGCAATAGAAGTGGTAGACCACTTGAGTTACACCTTAAAATGGACATTCTGGTGTGTTTCAGGTCACAGCCTGTGTTTGGCAGAGGCCTATTCCAGGGCACCAGTGCTTCTTCGGCTTTGGTATTTCTCTATAATTATTTAGAGGCAGAACTCTGGTTTGTCTGTGTGTTTCGGGTTGAAGGCAAGTGTTGGATGGGATGCCCAACAGTAGAGAAATGGTATCCTGATCAGCTTGTCAGTGTTGCTCTGGTGGGAGTAGCAGCCTCCCTGTCTTCTTGCTGCTGCATACATTGCTATTATCATCAGCAAACTTCATGTACCTTGACCCTCACGGGGAGGTGGTTTGCACCCTTGGAGGCCAGGAGCCCAATGCTTAATCAAAAAGGGGCCTCTGGGGCAAGGGAGAAGTATCTTATCCCTGTACTCAAGAACATCTGTGGAAGTTTCCAGTTGCTTAAATAATACAAGCCTTGTAGCTCTCTAAGTGCAAACCCCAATCTTGGGGAGTTGGACAGGGAGGAAATAGCTATCTATGAGTCACGCCACCTCGCCCCCAGCCCTGCTTCCTCTTTCTTCTCTAATCTCTAAAAGGACCATGCTGTGAGTTATCAGAGACAGAAACCAAAAACCCTGGCTTCAGGTAGCTAGCTGACATCAACTTTAACAAAGCCTTCCCATTACCCTTTCCTATATTTAAAGAGGGGGATGTCTTGTCTCTGTATATAAGTACTCATTATATATGAGGTCCTTTAATAATGCACCGCCCTATCATTTTTGTTGCTCCTGTTCCAATCTCACAAAGACTGGAAGCCAGATGGAGGGCACATTCTCTCCTGGCACCAGTTAACCATAGATCATCCCATGGCCATCTGCCCCAGATGAGCCAGGCACCACAAAGCCCTTTGACTTACAAGATATTTGTAAGTCAAGTTCCCAGGCCCAAAGTTGCCTTCAATTTCCACAAATGGCTCAGCCTTATTATAATTCTGTAGAAACACAAAAACACGACCCACATCAACCCAAGTGGATATCCATTGGAGAAAGATTCTCCAGTCCCACGTCCCAAATGGCATTGCCCTGGCCCAGGAGCTCACCTCTTCATCATCCAGGAGATAACATCTCTTCAGAGGACATTGACCCAGCCCAAGACCTCCCTATTAGACATGACTTCACCCCTTGCACCAGAGTCAATTTCACCCCAGACACTGAGACCACTGCCCCAGCAACGCCTACAAATTGCCTCTCCTATGGCACTCCTAGGACAAGTCGGACATGGAACATTTATTGCTTTTCTTCCTTTGATATTAGAGATTCTATTATGTCATGAACTCGCTATTTACTTAGGCCTTGATCCTCTTATACTCCTCGGTCTCTGCCAAAACGTATACCCCTACACTCTCAAGCCTGAAAGGAAATCTGATAGAAGTCAGTACTATCCGTACCATTCAAAAACTTAATGGAGATTATTGCTTTCCCCAGGGGAACCTGTTTAGTATTGGCCACCCTTTGACTCTCTGGGAAGAAGACTCTCACTCTTCAGCATCTTCTCCTACTGCCCCTACCCAGATTTCTACCATGAACTCCTGCCATTTGTCTCCCACTATGCCCACCACAACCACCCCTTCCCCTTGGTTATGAACAAATACTACTAACGTACCTTATTAAACTATCAGCTCAGACTCTCCAACAACATAACTGCTGGACCTTGACCCGAGGAATACACCAAGATTACTGTAGTAACAAATATAACTCATACGTTTAGCACACTTTACAATTATACCAAGATATTGTTAGAAACTTTGAAATTCCTGATCTGTTTTCTTGCCTAATGCAATGTAACGGGAAACTTGGTTATGGGCCTACAAGGGCTTCTTAGACTTTGACTTGTTTTCCTCCATCTACTCTCATAATAAAATATTTTCTATGCTGTTTAGGGCAAATTATGATGCCATACTCTCTAAGTGTCTCCTCTACTATTCGGGCCACTCAAAACCCCAAATAATCAAGCTCAAAACTAATGTTAAGAGATAAAAGGGCCAATTATAGTATAGTTTTGGTTTGGTTTTGTTCTTTTCCAATAGTGTCTTGACCCAGTTTTATGGTCCTGGTTTGAGACTGGTCAGTTCCTCTTCTTGAGCAGCTGATTGAGTCTAAACCTAACACTTCTCTTATCTGGCTCCCACACTCCAGAGACACTATGCACTAGCCCTCATTTCCCAGCGGTCATGTTCCAGACAACCAGGGACAGTCCCCATGCCCTGGAGCCTGAGAAACTATTCACATTGGCCAATCCACAGGGAACTGCGAAAGCTAGCTGACTTTACCTCCCTTGCTGTCCATAAGCTGCCCCTACAATTCACCTTGTCCCTGGGTGCAACCCACTGTGTGACCTTGCCTGGAAGTCTTCTAGTTTGGATCCGTAAGAACAATGAGTTCTGTCTTTCATCTGTACGAATGTCATTGTGTTGTGTCCTGCCATCAAAAGAATCTTTTTAATCTTATAAAATATTTATGTAACAGACATCACTGGCTATAGACTGTATATAGAATTAAGTACAGTTAATATATTCAGAAAACTTACAGGAAGGAAAATTGCCTATTCTTTAAGTAAAATAAATTATATCCTCAGTATCTCTCACTCTGAGCATGATCTCTATTTCATCAAACTAAGACATCTTGAATTTAAGCTTTACATTTGATTTTCAAACTGTATGTACCACCCTTCTAATCTTTCACCAGATGTCTCTTTCTGATGTAACTGTCTGCAATGAGGAACTGTGGTAAATTTCTGACTTCTGAGTATCTATGATGAATTGAACATATCTATAAAAATTGTATGAAAAATTAAAAATTATAAAGGTAATGATTTTATTTTTATACCATTTCAAAATTATGCTGGTGACCACAGTTTGGTAATGTAATCATGACAATAGTCTAAAAATGGAATAGAAAACACAAGTGATATGTATAATAAATACTATTAGGTAGGTTTTTTAATTCTTAATTTTAAAAAAAGTTTACATTTTGAGAATGATAAGAGGCTGACTTATAAATAGAATGCTTACATTCTTTAATTTGCAACATAATATTAGGCAAGTCAAGTGCCTTATCTAAGCCTTTGTGTTCTTATATACAGACGATGATAGTAACTACCTCGGGAGTTATAAGTATTAAATGAATAATGTATATAAAGCATTTAGTGAAGCTCATAGCATGTAGTAAGGACTTAATAATTTATAGTTATTAGCAGTATTAAGGTTTTAATCATTAACTCATATTAAGGAATATCTAGGCACAAAGTATTTTAAAAAGTAAAACTAAAAAAACCCCTCAGCTTGAAATAAATAGGTGCTTGATGAATCTTCAGTGACCAAAATGGGATACTTGATAAATTTGGATGAAATATGAACCAGAAGCGTTATATAAGTCATTCCTACCTCCTACCTCCTGAGCCTATTACACAGGACAGCATTTTGAAGCCTTAAAATGCCTGCCATGTTGTTAAAAGAATTCCAAACGTCTCAAGAAACACATAAAACAAGCTTGTCAAGAATCGTCCCTGTGCCCTTGAGAAGTTCCCAAATTCGCAAATGAGCGCAAGCCATTTTATCTGCTATGGTCTGTATTTTAAGTTTACTCAAACTCAAATCTAGCCTTCTCTTTCCTTTGGGTAGAAAAATTTATTGCTGTTTTGAGGCACTTTTCAAATTTTTATGCTATTTGAAGGACACATTGCCATTGGCTTTAACTGAATAATTTTAATTTCCCTTCACATTTCAGCAATTCATTCTATTTTTTAACTTATATTTCTAAACCACATACATTTTCTTGTATTTTTATATTATTCACATAGGCTATAATCATTAGGAAATGATTATTTTTGCTATATATCAAAATCAGACCATCTGAGCACACGTCTTCATAGAAATTGAAGTCCTGTAGAACCAGTTATTAATATTCCATGAATAAATGTATTCATAAGAATATGATTTTAAGACACAGTTCTTAAAAATACACAAATCAAGTGATATTTATTCATTTTAGTTTCTATGGAAGCATTATTCTGATATACACTAGGATAAATGAGCTATGTAAAAGCACTAAAATATCTACCCAATTATGTAGAAGTTGTTTCTCTCAAATCAATAGGTTTTCAAAGCCAATATATTAAAATATCAAAAGATAATTCTTATATACAATCTTACCTATTCACAATTTCAACATCTCTCTATTAAGACATTAGGAGAATTTTAAAGAATATCTATTTTTCTAATATGTAATTGTGATGCCAGAGAGAAGAAAACACAGAGTACAAATGCTTAAAGTACCTAACAAGGAGAGAAAATCAAGTAATATATAATTTTTTTTAAATACAAAATTTATTATATAATTCATATATAAGTAACTTTGCTAAATTACAGCTTATACCTAAATTTAATTTTAAAATTGGTTATCAGAATTAAAAATATATTGCAGCTTTCTACTTTATCTTTCATTCAAGTGAGTGTGTCAACTGTCTTAATTTTAAGGCTCATGATTTTAATTCTACTGAAAGTAATTATGTTTATGTAAATTCTTTCAATGCACATATTATGTTATTGAATTTCATAATTACATATTGTATTAGTCAGGGTTCTCCAGAGAAACAGAAAAGAGAGGACGTGTACATATATAGAAAAAGATTTATTTCAAGGAATTGGCTCACGTGATTATGATTAGTTAAAAATCTGATGGAGGAGGCTAGCTGACTGGAGCCTCAAGAAAGTTGCAGTACGAGCCCAAAGGCAGTCTGCTGGTAAACCAGGAAGAGCCAACGTTACAGATGAAGTCCAAAGATGGTTTGCTCGAGAATTCTCTCTTGCTTGGGAGAGGTCGGTCTTTTGTTGTATTCAGGCCTTCAGTTGATTGGTTGAAATCCATCCACATGATGAGAGGTGATCTGTTTCACTCAAAGTCCACAGATTGAAATGTAAATCTCATCCAAAACCACCCTCACAGAAACATCCAGAATAACGTTTTACTAAATATCTGGGCTCCATGGACTCACCAAGTTGACATATAAAATTAACCATCACACACGTTTCTACTTTCTTTATAGTAAATATAATAACTAAGCAGAATTACTAAAAGTAATCACTTTTGATGTGTTTTGACTTGATATGATTCTAAGGTTTTGCCATAGTTGATAACTGTTGATGTGTTGATGCTGATGATATCAGTAACAAAGCATCTTTCACCTCATGTTCTATAGGTAAAAATTTCTTAAAGGAAAGTTTCTCCTTTATATTATAGAAAATATCTAAAAGATCACAATGAAATTATCATAATTCTTAAGTAATTCTTACTTCCACTAGGAGGGGCTGGCAAGACCCCCTCCAGATTACAGAATATAGAAGAACCTGTTTTCTTGTTGCCTAACAATCCTTTAAAGTAGCATAATCCAGCTTCAACCAGAATACGTATTTCCTGTTTCATAGGACTGAAAAGAACTGAAATTGAACATAAAGAAATGTGAGGTAATTCTCCCTAAAATGGCATCTCTCAAGTTGTCCAACTTCAAATAATATCAGTATCCTATTTTATAAGTCAAGTAGATTTTGATTGCATGCTGGGCATTGTCGATACATCATAGAGACTTTAGCTTCTGTTACCTTTCTCTGAAAAGTGTTGACTTTTGCACTGACAGGCATTTGAATTATTGGTAGATTTTCTTTACCCTGTTAGTCTTGATATTATTTTTTTTCTAGAGAAAGTATGCTGCAGTCTTTATCTAATTCTATAGTATGGCCTTAGCCTAGGGCATGTTTGATTTTTTGTGTTTTGTGAGGAAGATTGACCCTAAGCTAGCATCTGTTGCCAATCTTCCTTTTTTTGCTTGAGGAAAATTGTCACTGAGCTAATGTCTGCTAATCTTCCTCATTTTATGTGTGATGCCACCACAGCATGGCTTGACAGCAGTGCTAGGTCTGCACCCAGGATCTGAACCTGCAAACCCTGGGCCACCAAAGCGGAGCATGTGAACTTAACCACTATGCCACTGGGCAGGCCCCTAGGACACGCTTTTTATTTTTAAGATGTGATCTCAACTGAATGTCCCTTTGTTCAAAAGGTGTCCTCATTCTGGGTAGGCTAAAACTCCAATGACTTCTAGCAGTAGTATACTTTAGGGATCTTGATTCATTTTTTATCCCAGTAGCAGTTATTCTCTTCTCAACTTTGCAGACTCTCCCCCGTGAATGTACAGCCCAGAAATCAATGCTGAGCCCTTCACAAATTTCTAGCTAATCTCACTTCCTCAGCAGCTTTTTTCTCTTCAGGATCCTGCCCATGAATTCCAGCTGCTTTGTATCCCAGAGATTCTCTCTATGCCTCCTCACCTCAGAGAGATCATCACATTCTGTTAGGCTCCACTTGCCTGTGCCACAGTCAGGAAAGTGCTCCCAGGCAAAAAGCTGAGTGAACTTGGGGCTTATCTCACATGTTTCACTTCAGACGACTAAAGTCCTATGATGCCTTTTGTGCGATGCCCAAAAAGAGATGCCTCATATATTTTGTCTACTTTTACAAGATTTTGTTAAATTTTAGAAGGTCATATCTAGTACCAGCTACTCTGTCATCCCAGAAATGGACTGTCATTCTGTTTTTAACTTTTTAAAATTTTTCTCTAATTAAATATCTCACTTGCTCTTCCCAAAAACCTTCAAAACTGTTAAGGCAAGTCTCCTTCCCTATTATATATCCATTTTTCAGACTAAAAAGTTATTGGAGTCATTTTAGTTATATTTAAATACTCAAAGTTCTTAAAATTTCTTAAAGTTCTCAGTTTATAATATATGACTCTCATCATGTATTACTTTGCTTTATCTATTACACTATAGAGTTTTCTGCTTGTGCAATATTGTGTTATCTACAAATCATAACGATTAAAAATTATATGAAAAATGATTTTAAACACTCAATTGCTAAAATTTCCACTACTTTTTCCTTCTAAAATTTTACTTCTTTTTTCTTCTAAATTTTTAGATAATGAATACTTCCTTAAAAATCAATTTCCTTGCTATCATTTGTTTGAGATTTCCATTTTTATGTGTCTGACAGATAGAAACAAAAATGGACCACACAATGCAAGTAGGTACCCGTATCTCTTTTACATAATTCTTACAAAGAAATAAAAAACGAAAATTAAAAAAACCCTTTATCCCAGTGTTACCATAAAAGTGTCGTGAAATCTTCGGAAAGACTAACCTTTAGTAATGCTTATGTATGAAACCTGGGACCATAACCATGCCTTTGCTTATTTTTAATTATTCACTATCTTTGTGAATTGCCCCTTTCTTCATTTAATCTTACTAAGTCTTAGCAACATAAGACACTATGAATGGTTATAGTTATTTTATCTTTTTTATTCACTAACATAACAGCAACCTCCCCCAGTCAGAAACTGTCTCCCCTTGCATATTAAGAAAAACTGTTAAATTTCATCACAAACAAATACAAAAATTTGTCCTTGGTAAAAAATACACTTGATACGAGTGGTCTGCAAATTGTATCCCAAAAAACTGTAGGGGGTAATTGCAATTTCCCTACAAGTAAACAAATTCTTCTCTCACACCCTAGTTTCCAGGGATTTACTGTCAGTGGGTTTCACAGCACTGAGCTAGAAATACATAATGAAAGGGAGGAAATAAAGAACTATTTAACTTATACTGATCAAGAAATAGAACCATATTTTTCTGCACCACTGCTATTTCTCAGCAGGTTACATATGTACAGGCTGATATACATTCCAGATCCCACAGGCTCTTGAAACTTAAAGACCTCAGTGTCCTTGGCCTGCTTATGACTTACAAGAGACATAAATATGGTTTGGGGATTAGGAATAGAGGCATTGCATGTTGCAAATTTTAAATTGTCAATTAAACAGCATCACTGAATCCTGAGTAGAACTGCCAAGGGCATGTTTGTCTGAAAAAGGATGGATTAACACAGACAGTCCCCATTGACATTTAAGATACATATCTGTGATTCAGGACACTTGAGGATCTGTATCTAAACAATGCGATCACATTTCAAGTGCTGGAAGCAATTTTTGTCTTAGTAAACTGAAAAACCCTCAATCAAACAAAGAAAAACTCTCAAGATATACTTAACTTTGTAAACTATTTGTTGGCAGTATTTGCATTCACTGTCTGTATGTGATATTATGCAGATACAAAAATCCAGGTCCCTTGGATATGACTGCATTGAATACAAAAATAAAAGACTGACTGCCATGTCTGTACTCTCTAGCCTTTGTTGTTCGGTGAAGATAGCTTATTTGCTTTTATGATAGTAGAGATTAATAAATAGAAAAATATAGACACTTGAACTGATAATTTTAGAGTGTTTGTGTCTTGATTTATTATCCATATTAATTACTTTTCCTTTCACAAAGAGGTAAAATAAATACAAAAAAATAACAAAATCTAAATAATAATTCTGTGAGCCCTTATAAAGGACTACGAGTTTTCTTTTTTTTTTTTAAGGAATTTCTTATAACATTCTTTCCATGAATTGAAGGAAAATGAGAATGTTTATTTTAAACAGTATTAATTAGATTTTCACTTTTATTTATATAATTCTGTGATATCACAATGATATAGAGATATATATATGTATACACAAATACACACACATATCACAATGTGATGAATGAGTTTCTCTCTACAATGAAACGTATACTAGCATATGATTTATAACGTTTTTTATGAAAATGACATGTTTAATGGAAAGTGATATCAATATTATTATTATTAATGTTTTTTTTGAGGAAGACTAGCCCTGAGCTAACATCCCGCCAATCCTCCTCCTTTTGCTGAGAAAGATTGGCCCTGAGCTAACATCTGGGCCCATCTTCCTCTATTTTATATGGGGGATGCCTGCCACAGCATGGCTTGACAAGCAGTGCATAGGTCTGTACCTGGGATCCAAACTGGTGAACCCTGGGCCACCAAAGCAGAATTGAACCACTGTGCCACCGGGTTGGCCCTGACATCAATATTATTTTTAAAGGATTTGTATGTAAATCGCATAAAAACATTAATTTATTTATATTTAGAGTCTGTTGTATTTATGATATTCTATGCAATAGAAATTTCTAGGAAAAGCTTTGCAGTTTAGGCATTTCTAGAAAATCAGGCTTAGCCAAATTATTATTCTTTTTATTTTTTTATTTTTTGGTGAGGAAGTTACACCCTGAGATAACATCTGTTGCAATTCTTCCTCCTTTTTTGCTTGAGGAAGATCAGCCCTGAACTAATATCTGTGCCAATCTTTCTCTAGTTTGTATGTGAGTCACTGCCTCAGCATGGCTGATGAGTGGCATAGGTCCACGGATGGGATCTGAACCCATGAACCCAGGCCGCCAAAGTGGAGCACGCCAAACTTAACCACTGTGCCATGGGCTGGCCTTCTTAGCCAACTTATAATAATAGTATCGACGGCAAAATAAAGTATGATCTTTTAGGGTTAAAAATAAAGCTAGAAAACTCATTGAAAAAAGAAAACAGCGATGAGCCATTTTTGATAGAACATTATTGTATCAGATTGCATCTATTGTTACCATCACTGAATCATATCCTGGTATTCACGCTTGTATAGACCCTTCTTGACTTTGGGCTGGTCCTATGATATGCTTTTACCAATACAATGCAGCAGTACCAACACTCTTCCAGTTCGAGGACTAAAACTTAGGAAGGCTGAGCAGTTTCTGCTTTTGGAGTCTTGAAAGCCAGCTACCTTGTAATAAGTTCAATTTCCCTGATATCACTATGTTGTGAGGAAGTCCAAGCAGCTACCCAGAGGTATGCAAATGTTGGAGCACTCAAGCCCTTTGCTGTCAACACCAACTGAGCTCTCAGCTAGTAAGGGGGATCAGCTTTCAGCCATGTAAGTGAGTATGTTTTAGAACTTACTATCATGCCAGAGCACCAGCAGAAATGAAGGAGTAAAGCAGCAGAACTGACAAATCAACCCAAAGAATTGTCATAAATAATATTTTATTATCATTTTAAGAGAGTAAATTTTGTGTTGAGATAAGTTTAACAATTGTCTTAGAGGATCAATGCTGCTGTGATCACCATATTAGTTCAGATTTTGCTTTAATTCATTTTAGTTGAAACATTTAAGTACCCCACGCAGAGAAACCTTATTTTAATGTCAACTCTACTATGGACAACTGCTGAAACATGAGGGAAAAATGGAGCCTGAGTGATTAAATACACACGTTCAGAAAGCTATGGGCCTACCAAACCTGTTCTTGATCCCTCAAGCATTACAAGGGCCAGACAAACCAGGACCACCTGAGAAAAATGAGTGTGTCCTGAGTTAGGCTAACAAAATATTTTCAGCATAATATATGAAGGGACAAAAGTAAATAAACAGTAAAATTTAATTTCAGTGACAGCTGAACTAGTAAAATCAATTTGTTTTTCTCCTCTAAATATTCAAAAGTTATTTGGTTATAGAATTCTGCTAGATATTGTCATTCATAAAAACACTTTCTAAGGAGGAATCCAAAATCTTGGTTTTAAATATATAGTTGCTACTTTTGTATAATCGCTATTTTTAAACTCAAAACCCTCATTTCATTTACCATCTGGCCATCCACCCAGTTCCTTAGTGCCTTATGCTTATATAATAGCGATAGTCTCCTACCCACCCTTCTTCCCACCACCATTCATTTTTGCATATTGCTACTAGATTAGACTTCATGCAGATAATACTCTATCCTGTCATTTTGGTTGCTCAAAGACCCATGGTAGCACCCACTTTATCACATAGTAAAGTCTAAAATCCTCTATAAATGGCTATATATATATATGCTTGTGTGATATATATGTATGTGTAATCAATATCTATTTGTTTTTACTTCTATTGCCCCACAATAAATGATTTCATTCCAGAACCCTGGGGCTTCTCCCAGTTCCCTGAACATATGAGACACATTCTTTATTTTTGCCTTTGATTACATCTCACTTGTTACCTGAAATATTCTTCACCAAGATACCTTAATGCTAATTGTTAAAAACATTTGCGATACACAGTGGTCTTCAACTTTCTTTTGTTCATAGATCCTTAAAAGAATGATGAAAATCAATGCAATCCCAGCACATTTAAAGTGATGTTTTAAAAAGTCATCCTAAATCTAAATACATGAAAATGATGCAATTTTCAGGATGTTGTACATATTACTATCACCAAATAAAATGGTTATGTAAGACTTTGATGCATATCCACTAAAATCGAAATGCCTAGTGATTTTAAATTCACTCTCACACTTCTTAAAATGTTTCTCCTTAACAATTAGAATTTTTCTTCATTCTTTTTTTAATCCGTGAGTTCATATTTCTGGTCCACCTGACCCACAAAATATTTTCCCTAATATTTTTCACTTGAAAGTTTTTATTGATGACTATGTCATAATTCTTTGAAACAAAAATATGCATATAATTTGAAGCTATAAGTTTCCTGAGAACAGAGAGGAAATCTTTTTGAATATTATTATGTAACTATTATAATTTTATTACAGATGAAAAAACAAAAATATATCATACACTTTAAGAACTTATTTCAAAAATAAAATCACATGCTGAAGTAACTAGTAGGAGACTTGCCCTCTCATCATAAAAAAAATAGATAAATGGGCAAAATTTATAAAATAACATTGGACATTGACTACTGGCTGCAGGATTGTGATGCCTGAGGGAAGGGAAACAAAGGAGATTTTTGTCATAATTCTTTTAAATAATAAAAAAGCCAACCATATGGTATCTATCTAAATGCATTTTAAGATAAAAAGTGGAAAGGTTGAATTTTAACAATGGGAAAAAAAATTCTGTGCACACCCTAATCATGAGAAATTCAAATTGGCTATACTTATATCAGAGAAGTAGAGGTCGAGAAATAATATCAGGATTCAAAAGATTATTAATTAATGATAAAAGGATAAATTCATAAAATTAAGTAAAAATACTAAATATGTATACACCAAATAATAGAGCTACACAATGTGCGAAGAAAAAATTGAGAGAACTGAAAGGAGAAATTGACAAATTTACTATTATTTTTGGACAACCCAAAATCTCTCATCACTGGAACAAGTTGACCGATAATCAGTAAACGCATAAAAGACCCAAACAACAATATCAACAGTTTGATCTACTTGACATTTGAAAACCATCACATGCAACAACAGCAGAATCACATTCTATTCAAGTGCATAAGCAACATTTACCAAAGTATACTATGTGTTGGGTCAGATAACATATTTTATAAATCCGAAATAATACAGCATGTTGCCTTATCAAAATGAATACAAATTAGAAATCAGAAACAAAATCACATGTGAATTATCCATAAATATTTGGGAATTAACCAACATTTTTCAGAATAATACATTTCACAGAGGAAAATTCTGAAACATTAGAAAACATTTTGCACTAAACGAAATGAAGTCATAAGATATCACATTTGTGTGTTACAGCTTAAATAGTACTTAGAGGATAATTTACAGCTTTCAATGTCTATGTTTGAAAAGAAGAAAGGTCTAAAATCAATGGCCTAAGCTTTCACCGCGAGACTCTAGAATAAAAGGATCAAATGAAAAACCCAAAGAAAGTAGAATGAAGGAAATAATAAAGCTAAGAGCATAAATCAATAAAATGGAAAACTGAAAAGCGATAGGGAGAAAAAATGAAACCAAAATCTGGTTCATTGTAAAAAGCAACAAAATTTATAACATTTTAGCTAGACTGATAAAAACAAAGGACATTGTCAAAAATTTAAGAGAAGCAATCACTACAAATCCTTCAGCTGTTATAGTGTAAAAAGACCATATTGTGAACAATTTGGTGATAAATTCAACTCCTTACATGAAAAGCACAAATTTCTTGGAAAACACAAATTGTCAAAAATTGTCACAAGAAGAAAATAGAAAAGCTGAATTGCCCTATATGGTTTACAAAAATTGAGTTTGCAAGTTAGAATATTCTCGCAAAGGAGATTCTGAGTCCGAATGGCTTTTCTATTGAAGTCTATCAACATGAAAGAGGAAATAATGCCAAACCTACACAAAACCTTCCAGAACATAGAGTAGGAACCACTTTCCAACTTATTTTATGAGACCAACATTAACTTGATACCCTAACTAGATGTAGACGTTACAAGAAAAGATAGCTACTGGTCAACATCTCTCATGGAAATAGACTCAAAAATCTTTAATCAAATATTAGAAAATCTAATCCAACAATAAATAAGTAGATAATACATCTCGACAAAGTCATATGACTATTCCATCAAATGCAGAAAAGCATTTCACCAAATTTAACACTCTACCTTGATAAGACCAAATTTAACAAACGAACAGGAAAGGGATCTGTGGATCTTATTGGCCTATCTGCAAATAAGCAGGTGTAATCTGGTTATTTTACTTAGCACATCAGTTTACTAAGATTTTATTATAGCTGACCTTTAGACATTATTTTCAAAATTGACTTTATCCTCTTAGTGAATCCCAAATGAAAGTTCTCTTGGGGCTGTAACATGTACTTATACATTATAAAATATGAATCATTAATAATTATGATTTAAAATATACTACAAGTTGTGAATCATTTATAATTATTTTTCAACCATTTATGGAAAAGAAGGGTAAATACTGTAACCAAATAAATTACGAACATATGTTTTTTAAAACCAAAAGAGAAAATTAAGTTTCTTATGACATATCACCAAACATCTTCCTAATGTCTCAGATTCAAAATAATTTTCAGAAATACCAATAAATTGCCAGGGTAGCTTAACGTCTCTCTCTAGTAGGTGCTCAAGATATTTGCTAAATGAAAACTTCCACTAGAATGTGAGCTCCTTGAAGACAAGATCGCGTCTTTTACATTCCTTTTTTTTATTTTTAGCGCTATAACAACATTGCACAGAGCTATTTAAAAACTATACCTTAAACTAAAACCATAAAACTCCATTACACTTACATGTTTTGTTTGTTTTTGGTTTGGTTTAGTTTCATTTCATTTTTTTGCTATTCCAAATAGAAAATCCATTTCATTTCAGAAACCTCTCTTAATTCTTCTATTGCTGAAGAGACTGTGACTTTTGCCTGGCTTATCTTTTATTATTGGAATTTACTTCTATTCTGTAGGCACCCGAGCTCTCAGTATTTATTGAACAGAATGTTACCTTTCATTCCAGTGGGCCCCTAAGTTCCTATTTTAAAGTTTTAGTAAGAGCTTGGGAAAAAGCCATTTTGACATTATCATTGTTTCTAAACCATAGAGCAACAATCTAAATGTTCATGAAATTGTACGACAGATGAAATATGACAAAACAAAAGGGCCCCAGGGAATTTGTAGTCAAGTAGCTCTGACATCTCTAGTATTAAACAAAACAAAAGCATGACTTGTCTAGTCTCTTTGATGTTTACCTATGAGATGTAATTAATGTTTTCATTCAAACGCTTTTCACATGATTTAGCACAGCCTGATGCACGATTTTAAATCCATCCATACATGACACAATTATTGTAACCCGATTTGCCCAATCTAAGTCAAAATATAACTGTAGCGACACTTAGAGCATGTTTCCTTGTTCCTGAGACATTACTTTCTCCATTTCCCACATTACTGATTTGATTACAAGCAGAGAGGGAATTTCATATTCTGTAGATAATTGAAATTTAGAAACTGACAGGAAAATACGTTTACAACATAAAGACAAGGCAGGAATTGAGAGAAATGGAATATCTTAAATAGGCTTTGAAAAATAAACTCTACCCTTCATTTCCACCTTTTTTATTCTCTCCTGCCCAGGAAACGAAATCCTCCATGGGGCTTGCCTGTGAAATTGAGCCATGCATCATGACGTACTGTTCCAGCCAGGCCAGTCCCTGCTCAGGCACCACAGAACAGACTCCCACTGCACCTTCAAACTGCATGACAAATAAAGAATCGCCCTGTCAGAATTCCACCCTGGCTCACCCAAATTGACAAAAATTTTCTGAATTACACTGTTTCAGGGCTCCCGCATTGACAAGAGGCAGTCAAGCCTGACAGCCCTTTCCCTCTTGCCTGTTATCTTGAAATCAATTGCACAGCCTGATGCACAGAATAATGGCTGTGGACTATTCTGCAGGACTTGGCCCATCTGGTCACTAAGGAAGACAGCATTGCTGGCTTCCTATCGATCTGGGAGGAGCATGCTGCTACACAGAGGTGACCTCCATCTCTCCACCTGGCCCTGCTATTGAGGAAATCAGTTTCACGAGTGAGCTCATTCAGAAATGAAAACAACTTTGCACCACAGCGTATCCATCTTTGTCTTTAATTAAGAGCTCTTGCCTCTTTGGGATTAAATAGTGAGTTGTAAGCAAATGAAAGGGCATGATTCTCTGCATCGGGCACCATATTTTGTGTTAAGCCCCTTTAGTTAAAGTCTTGAACAGATCAGACATTTCAGTAGAGGGAAATATTAATTTGGCTATTTTATGAAACTCCCTACACTTCATCTTTGAAGAAAATTCTTATATTAGTGGTATAATATTTTTATTAGCAAAGCTGATTAATGTTCCTACAAAGATTAATATTTCTCAAGTTGGTTCTCTAGGAAAATGATCGATTTATACTTA
Source organism: Equus quagga (assembly GCF_021613505.1). Classification (NCBI taxonomy): domain Eukaryota; kingdom Metazoa; phylum Chordata; class Mammalia; order Perissodactyla; family Equidae; genus Equus; species Equus quagga. The sequence goes on from NC_060273.1 coordinate 107,846,685, forward strand.
ATTGTTTGAAGTTCATTACACAGCCTACCTGTTTTACATTTAAAAAGAATTGCATTATTGGTGAGTTATAATAAATGGACCCTGAATCTATGAAGGCTGCAAAATGCTCCTGACTTCCTTATTGGAAAGAAAGACGAAAGCAAGAAAAAAAGCAAGAAAGCAAGAAGAAAGAAAAACAATTACATGTTTAAGTTAGTAACATTTTTGGATGCTTATATTCCCACAGTTTTATTTTTATAGTTTGGTTTCTGTTTTTAGTATTAAAAATACCAATTAGTAGCTGGCTTTTATGAAACGTCTTCACAATTCACTCTGTAAATTGCATATAGCATTACAAAAGTCTGCTCCTTGCATCTCCCGCCCCATTCTTGTCCTCCTCTAGCATATTCACCCAGCTGCCCAAAGTAATCTTTTAAGAACATAAGTCAACTTATGCCCCTTTCCTGCTCAAAACCTTCCGAGTGTTTCACATGTCACCCAGAATAACCAAACTCTCTTCCTCGACAAGGCCTATATGATTTGTCCCTCCCTGTCTTTCTGACATTGTCACCCAACAGTCCCCACTCTTGCTCACACCCTTCTAAACGGAGTACTATTCTTGCACAGGCCCACACTTTTCACCTAACTGTGAAGTCATGTGTTAAAATTCACTTGGTCACAGATGTCTATTAAAATATTAATATAATCTCATAGATTACAAGCCCCATGAGGTCAAGAATTTTGTATGTCTTATTTACCACTATTTCTAATGCCTAATAAAGTATGTATTCAATTAAGGCAGTATTAGTCTTCCGTTATCTCATATAAGTTCTATTAAGACAAGGTCTAAAAGTGACTCAACGTGTTTTGTTTTGTTCATCACTATATTCACACCACCTCGGGTAGTTCTTGAATATAAAAGTCACTTAATAAATGTTTGTTGAATAAATTGACCTATGAAAATAAATCTATTACATAAGCGCAATGGGAAACTGGGCCAGAATTCAGGATTGTCACAAACCTCCAATAATATGGTCACTTTACAGAGAAAATAGAATAGTATTATTAATAAATTTACACAGCTTAGAGGCATTGTTAGCTGATAAAACCATGTAATTTGGAGCACAAGATTTTAAACTACTTATATATGGTCCCAATTGTGGCTCTACTGTTATTTATCTGTTTGTGACTTTGGACACGTTAATTAAGTTAATTCATTCCATTCTTTTCCACAAACGATGGTGAGCACTACCTCCTAATGGGTTAATGTGGCAACATTGGTAAAATACTTGTTGGAATCCTGGCACATGGTGAAGAGCAAAAAGATCATCTATATACCATCAATGTAAGTATTATATGATATACTTTTATGTCTGAGTGATTGTAGTTGTACGCTTCAGTGATTTAAAAGTGTTTTGAAGCCCCTCTTGCCCCACGTATTTGTAGCTACAGAACATAATATCTTCTTCTAAGTAGGATAGAATACTGAAAGGCAGACCACAGTGAGCAATAGGAATAAATTCCTGGTATTCATACTGCTCACTGGGATTCTTATTCTATCCTGTCCACTGGAGTTCTTATTATGCACTAGACAGTGCATTAAATAAGACGACTCAAAATTCCTGTTTGATATAGGAAAAAAGGTATTCTTTTTCTGTTTTCCATGAACTTCAGAATGAAGTCCAAAGCTAGTAGCTTTAGTTTACTTAAATCAATTTGCTATTGATAAAGTCTTGAGAAAATGGCCTACTTTGTGAGGCTAATTCACTTTTGTCCCAGGAATGTAATGAGCAAAACTCTTGGCTATAAGGTCAACAGAACACAAGAAATATAGGTTTCAGGTTTCAGACACTTGGGGATAGGTTTGATATACAAAACCTGCTCAGGCTATTGGTAATAGCACTCTCTACCTGCTGATTCAAGAGGATAAATCATGCAAAAAAAGTCCATTGTGACAAAATAAACTATTTAGCTAATTAGGAGTAACTTAGAATTTATCAAATTAGTTTATATCACATAGATTCAGGTGACTTTTTTTCACATCAAAGTGAAGACCAGATGTTTCATATTCAGATGGTCCAATGCAAGACACTTCAAAATATTGCACCATTTGAAATCATAAATGACTAGGACTAAAATTGAAAAACCAACTGCCATCGTGAGTTATGAATTAGAAAGAAAACAAGAGATCTTTTCTATTGGAGACCACAATAGTTCTGAGAGCTTGCCTACCAGGAGATTTTCTTTTAAAGTATGATTATCATTATTATTACATATATAAGTAAATTACATATGACCAGAATTCATTGTTTATTTTAGCCAATCACTTCTTTATTCTGAGAGCTGCTCCCTTCCCCACTAATGATTAACAAGAGAATGTCTGTTTGATATAATTTGCTTCACTGATCACCAGTTGATTGGTCCAAGAATTGGTGGCTGACCCAAGCTGAACTAATAAAAACGGCTTCAGGGAATTTTGAAATTGGAGGTGAGAAACAGAGTCAAATATTACAGGGAATAAACTGGAAAGTCGTAAAGCCTCAGTGCTGACAGCAGTAATGTTTGGTATAATATAGACTGGAAAGCCAGAGAAAGCATGAAGCATACACACAGGGAGAGAAAGAGACAAGAGAAAGAAAGTCTGGATGGCTTTGGAATATCTACTTCCACTCAGTTCTTAGATCTTGTAAATATCTCATTTCTGTAACATTTCCATTGTTACTTAAGCTAATGTAGGTTGGGAGTGTCAAATAACTCCCCAACAGTTATTTTCCCTCCCTTCCTCAGTAGTAGAAGAAGTATATAGAATTGTTACTAGACAAAAGGACAAATTTCCCAGGTTTCCTTGAAGCTGGATGTAACCACGTAATCAAGTTCTAACCAATCGACTGCAAGGCAATATAAGATATGCAACTTCAGAAATTGCACATTTTAAAAATGGAGTTTCCTATCACTCCTTCTTTCTCTCTTTTGCTGGAGACAAGGTGGGCACAATAAGTGGGGCTTCAAATGGTCATCTAGACACACAAAGTGGACGTCACGCACTGAGTGTGATAATGCAAAACGTTAAAAAGAGTCTGTTTCTCTGATAACTCTGGGGCCACTACCCTACCTCTGGACAACTTATGTTTCCATGAAAGATAAATAAGCTTTTATCTTATTAGGCAATTGTTATTTTGCATTTTCCCTATCTCGCAGACAATCTTACGCTTAACCAATAATACATCGGTTTTCTGTCACTTGGAAACAAAAGATTTATAACTAATATATCATCTTATTCGTTTATAATCACAAATTCCTTTTGTTTCCACTTGTCATCTAAATGGATGTGATAGAAATGACTAATATCTTTGCCATCTGTTACTTAATATTTGCCATTTTACTTAAGCCAAAGTTCATTATTTCATTCAAATTGACCCATTCTACAACTGATGGCTTCTGACAGTAGTGATGCATTGTGGTCCGTCAGCTATAAACTGAACTTGAGTGCATTGAATGGAGTGTCTTTATTCTCTGCACAATGATATCTGCTGATATCAACTGAAGCTTCCCGTGTTAATACGGGAAGCTTGTGTCTCAGTAGAATGGAAGACAGCCCTTCAAAAATTCTTTCACATGAAATGAGATGACTCTGTTTTAACACAAGACTTGCATATTAAATAAAATGAAAAGTTAAAATAAGAAGCACAAGATATTATATTTATCTAAAGAAAGTAAAATGGAAACAATCATCATTTTGTTTTGTTTTTCTTTATAGTAGTTTCACCTTGTATGTTCAAATTACTTATATAACTTGTTCTTTAAGGAGAAAATATTTGCTGGAGCCCTATACACTAAGTCCTCAGCTCCTAGCAATTTGCCATCAGCATGTCATTTTACCTAAATACATATGTTTATTGTTGTTATTTCTTCAAAATTGATTTGTACCATTCTCTCTATCTATGTAATCATATAGTTGGAAGAAATTTGGAACACCTTTTCCAAGAATGAAACTCCAGTCAATCAGAAGATTTTCGTAAATCAGGAACATGTAACAAGATGTCATATTGTTTGAATAATATGATATTGATTGGGAATTTCTGTTTCCCTGGGATTTGTATTAGAGTATTAAGGTAAAAGAAAACCAAGGACGTGGTATCTACATTTTAAAGAAAGCTACCCATAACTGGGGCCAGATATTCTCATTCAAGCCTTATTAAGAGACCGAAGAGTGGGCCCTACCATAACCATAATAAATAACCTCCTCCTACTCACAGCTCTTGGCTAAAATATTGAAAACAGAAGAATGAAGAGAAGGAGGACGATAAGATGAGAGGTTGTCTCCAGGCTGCTGGAAAGTACAATATTCTTTATGAATGAAAATTCCTTTCCTTCTAAATGGGAAAAGTAGAAGAGTGCTTTAATGGAAGCCAAATGAGAATAGTTTTATGAGAATCATTCCTAAAGATTAAATGTGGGTTTAAGTAGAATATTTGTTTTGCCTTTGGGTCCAGCTGGGGTGGGTACTGGTTGGAGAGGGAGGAGAAAACTAGACATAAGGCAGATTAGAGAGAGAGAGGGAATGAGAGAGCAGCTCTTAAACTGATATACCTCACAATTTGCTATGGGAAGAGTGCTTGAGTTTTCCATTGGTTAACTGGGCACCTCTGAGAATACTTTATAATACTTTATTGTGCTATTGTGAATTGGAATTCTACTTAAATGAAGAAAAATGTCAAGAAAATTAAATATTCAACATGAAAGAATTTTAATAATATCTTGAAAATAAGTAGTAAATAATATTCAGACATTGCCACTATAGTTGTTAGATTTTCAAAACTACTTTGCAGGTCATAATTTTCTTTATGAATATTATCAATAAAACTTCAAGGGACACTGTAGTATACCTATGATGTATCACTAATAATAGTGAAAAAATATTAAACAAAGGTGAAATTATTGACTCAGTACCAATATTCCAGTATATGCAATTACACATTGAGGAGGCAGCATGTACAAAATAAATAATTTATCAATAATATGATGAATATTTTTCTAGTATTTAAATTTTCCATTCTGCAACAACCTTCTTCTAAATCATTAGAACTTTAATTCACCACTTGTAAAAACTATTCAATGTTATTTTGTGCTAAAGTACTACTGATAATATATCTGTAGTGGTATTAGGCCAAATCAACAGTCACACAGGATAATTTTTTTATTGTGAAAGAGTATTCCATGAAAGGCAGGATATCTACAATCTCTCTGACAACTTCCAGAGGTGCCCTACAGTCACTGGGATAACTGATAAAAAGTGCCTGTAATTCTATAACGGTTACTAGATGGTGTCTCCTGCCCTTTGAGAATGGCTGAGCTGGAGCCTATATGGTGAGGCACATGTTCATCCCAGAGGCCGACTCCCAACCACCGTACCACACATATTTTTTCATACCAAAATTCTGCAATAGGAAAAAGAGGGAAGAGTAGATTATGGCATTACCGTGCAGGTTCCTTGAACCAAGGTTCAAGTCTGTACACAGGTGAGGGGAGGAGATGAGATAAATCAACTTTGAGTTTAGGATTTTAAACCATATTGACTATTATAACTGAACATGGAAACATGGAATCTATGAAAAATTGGGATTCCACAATGCACAGTGAAATACAACGATTGGGGCAATTGTTTCTTTTTTATTGTGCACTGTACTGAAACTGCTCAAAATTGGTTATATTTGTATAACTTTAATCATTAAAATAATGATTTGGTCAGAGAACAGATTGGAATAGCCTCTGATTCATTAGACTACTTTAGGCTTTTCATATTGCCTTACAAGAAGCTTTTGTATTTCAATCATGTGCAGAGAGAACTACTACATTTATTGATTATATCAGGAGCTAGAAGCACTTTGCCTACATTACCCTGCAACAACTTCAGAGAGCTCCATCAAGTAGTCTTTACTATGCCCACATTACAGGTTGAAAAATTGAGACACAGAGAGCACTGGTAACACGCTCAGGATTACATAACTAACAGATGACTAATTAAGTCTGGCATTCAAATTACTGTTTGTCTAAAATGCCTGTCAAGTTGTTTTACATGTTCAACTTCAAAATTTAAAGATGTTCTGGCATCTCTGAAAGAAGTTATCCACATGATTAAGGAATACATGAAAAAGTTTTCCTTTCCTGGTACTCTTCCAATATCTACTTTCAAAAATATAAACAATACTTCCTGAAATTTTGGTTTGGGGCCAAAGTTTAAATTTATTCTACTAAGCAGTATTGGAATCCCATGTTAAAACACATTATCAAAATAAAAACACTCTACATGAAGTAGTTGTTATTAAGAAAAAATGAACTTAGCCAATAGGATAGAGGCAACCAGGTTTCCATCAAGGTGAAGGGATAATTCAGACATAATAATTCATCTCAATTGCCCCACCTGCTCCACAGTAAATGTTCCAAAAAGACTGTATTCCTATCAGAGATGAAGGGAACGAAGAAAGAAAGGCATAAGCAATCTTTTACATGCAAAAAGGATTACACAGCATAAATTATTTAATCAGTTTATATATAATTAAGTGAGGAGTTGTGGCCATGGACATAAAGAGTAAAATGAGATTTGACTTTAATACTTAACATGGTATTAGATGGCTTCCCACTGAAATAAAATTACTTCCCTAAAAAGTTGACCAATAGTTTTATATGGAAATCTACAAGGGACTTGCATTTGAAGAACATGAAGAACATGAAAGGTACACATAAACTAATTATTTTCTTTTCTTGAATAATAACAACGTTGTCTCATTGGTATTAATGAAGTATTTATTGCAGGAAGAAGGAATCCCTACTACCAGACTCAAATATTGTTATAATTTCAATTTTCCTACATTAAGGGCAATATTGCTCTAATCTTTTCATGCTACACTTTTCAAAAATTTTCCTCTGGCTAGACACAGTAGATCATACTCTTCAGAACAAAATTTTGAAAGTTTAAAGATGAAGAGGTGTTTAATAACTATAAATACAGAATATTCAAATAATTATAATTTCAAAGTTAAGTGACGGCACTCAGCCCACAGCCTAGTGGACACCAAGGTGTCGCAAGAATAATTTTCCCAAATAAGCATCTTCCAAGTGTTTGATTTATCATCTGTTCCTCCCTGACTATCCTTTTTTACCTCACAATTTTGCCCTTTCCATTCTTTCCCTCATTTACTTTACTGCAACTCACGTCTCCTTTATTCCCCATTTTAATTTAAAGCGTACCCTGAGGTTGCAAACATTATCAATTTAAGTTTAATCATCACTTTTTTTTATACTCTATAGGTGGAGTGTTTCAGGTTTTTAACTTTACTGTCTGACAAACCCTAATGATTGATTCTTGATGGCCATTTGATAACAGTTAAAAAACTCCTCCCCATATTTTAGATACTGTAAATGTTGAAAAAACTAAAATTATGTATGAAACCAGAGAAAAGAAGGCAGAGCATTTGGAGGTTTAGAACTCACAAGGAAAGAGCTCTCCATGGGAACAAGAAAACAAACAACCCACTAAAACATGGGCTGAAGACCTTAACAGACACCTCAACAAAGAAGATACACAGATGGCAAACAAGCATATGAAAAGATGCTCCACATCATATGTCATCAGGGAAATACAAATTAAAACAACAATAAAATACTACTAAATACCAATTAAAATGACAAGAGACCAGAACACTGACACCACCAAATGCTGGAGAAGATACGGAGCAACAGGAACTCTCCCTCATGGCTTGTGAAAATGCAAAATAGTACAAACACATTGGAGGAGGGTTTGGTGGTTTCCTATAAAACTAAACATACTCTTACCATATGATGCAGCAATTGGGCTCCTTAATATTTACCCAAGGGAGTTGAAAACTTATATCCACATAAAAACCTACATATGGATGTTTATAGCAGCTTTATTCATAATTGCCAAAACTTGGAGTGACCAAGATGTCCTTCAGTAGGTGAATGGATAAATAAACTGGTACATCCAGATAAGGAATATTATTCAGTGCTAAAAAGGAATGAGCTATCAAGCCATGAGAAGACACAAAAGAAGCTTAAATGCATATTACTAGGTGAAAGAAGCCAATCTGAAAAGGCTGCATACTGCATGATTCCAACTATATGACATTTTGGAAAAAGCCTCGCTATGGAGACAGTAAAAAGATCAGCAGCAGTTGCCAGGGTTTGTTGGGGAGGAAGGGGTGAATAGGTGGAGCACAGAGGATTTTTAGGGTGGTAAAAATACTCCGTATGATACCGTCATGATGAATACACATCTATTCATTTGTTCAAACGATAGAATGAACATCAAACGTGGACCTCAGTGTAAACTATGGGCTTTGGATGATTATGATGTGTCCCCGCAGGTTCATCATTTGTAGCAAAATAACACTCTAGTGGGTGATGTTGATAATGGGTCAGGCTATGCATGTGTGGGGGTAGAGAGTATATGGGAAATATTTGTACCTTCCTTTTAATTTTGCTGTGAACTTAAAACTGCTCCAAAAAATAAAGTCTTAATTTAAAAAGAAAAAAAGAGTAAAGGGGCCCACTTGGTGGCATAGTGGTTAAGTTTGCGTGCTCCACTTCAGCAGGCCAGGCTTCGCAAGTTTGGATCCCAGGCACAGACCTACACACTGCTCATCAATCCATGCTGTGGCAGGCATCCCGCATATAAAATAGAGGAAGATGGCAACAGTGTTAGCTAAGGGCCAATCTTCCTCACCAAATAAAAGTAAAAAGGTAAATATGTGGAAAATTCAAGAGAACATTTATTGTAAAAATATTAAGAAGAAGGAGGATGCACAGGAGGAGGAGGAGAAGAAAGAGGAGGAAAAGTAAGAAAGGGGAGGCAGATCAAAGGGGAAGGAGGAGAAAAGGACTAATAAGAAGAATGGATAATTTCAAAGCTAATAGAAGAAAAAAAGTTAAAAATATCACGCAATCAAAAAGAAGGGAAGGAGAAAGTAAAATGAACAAAGGAAAGGAGAAAAAGAATAACCAAATAATGCCTTTGGCTTATTTAAGAAAACCACTATTTCAATCCTTCAAAATATAAACTCTAAATATTGATCTAAGCAAAAGCTGATGCAACCCTTATGTGAGGGTCCCGTGTGCATCACTGTAGTCTTCTTCCTCAGCTTGTCTGCAATTTCCCATTCCAACGTGAAAACACTGCCTCCCACCATCTGCCATCCATTTACTTAACTATTGAAATCCAATTAAATGTACTTTGGCGTCTGAATTGACAACTTGAAGTTTTTCACTCTCAGGCTATCCCCATTAAACCTCCAGCAATTCATCAACATTACCATTTGTGTGTTCCTACCGGTTTATGGTTCATTCAGCTTCTGCTCCAGGTAAGCGTATCTCAGCTCTGAGTGCCTGGTTGCACTTGTCCCTCTAGAATTCAGGGTGATAGTCTGACTTATGACCTCAGTTCTCTGATGGGTACAAGAAAAGTCATCGACTTTCAGTTTGTCCAGCTTTTCTCGTTTTAAGGATGGGAGCGCCACCCTCCCCTGGAGCTGAAATGGGAAGCCCCTTTACTTTTTCTTTTCTTCCATGAATTAGTTTAGGGTTCCACCACAAAACTTAAATGTTTTTCTTTGTAAGTCAGGTGGATATTTATATGGTCAAGTGTGCTAGAAAAACACATAAATATGAATGCTATATTAATTTGGAGATTTTAAAAATCATTTTATTTTTTCTTTCCTTTTCCAATTTTGAAAAAATCCTTAAAGAGATTTTGGGGGTTAAGATGTAAATTCTCTCTCCTTCTGTCTTTCTCTCCCCTCTATCTTCCTCATTTTCCTTCTATAGGATGTCACTTGAGGATCATAAAATAATTCATTGTGGCTTTCCTAACATTTCCTCTTCTCTTACGTATTTATGTATTTTTCTCCAACTTGTAATTGTGTCTTTCCAATTTTTAGCTTAAAGTCCTGACAGAAATCTATGGGCATTCACAGACGCACTGTTGTTATTAACAATGGAAGTGTTTTTAGTCCTGGGGTACAACTTCAATTTGGGTAAATGTTGAATGAATTACAGGAAAACACAGAGCAATAGCAATGAAAGCTAGTATAGTAAATCCTAAAACCCAAGTTAGAACTGCATTTAAACCTTAGAGACAGTCTGATCCTCTCAGTTTAAATACAAGAAAACTGGAGGCTGGAAAGAATAAATGACTCACTCTTCCTACCATTATATTAAAACTACTTTCTTGATTTATAACTTGATACTCATTCTTTTTCCTGTGAATTTGCATCTCTGTCAAAAATATATAGAGTAGTTTTTCAGTGAGAAAAAAGTAGGTTTTCAGCATCCAGAATAAGAAACATATACCATCTAACAGCTTTGAAAGTGTCCTGCTTGCAGAATGGTTTGAAAGAATCAGAAAAACAAACTGCTTTTGTAGTTCTGGTCACTGCAATTTAAATATAAAATTGTTGTCAAATAAGGTGAGCTAGATCGCAATGTGAAGGACGTGTGAGCTATTTTGTTGTTATTTTCACTTCAATATTTGTGTCCTTTGCATTTTTTTTCCTGGAAAAAAAAAGGAGCTGCTAAAAGGATATGCGTTTTGGATATACTTTGTTAACTGAAGTAATGAGACATGTAGCATGCTTAATAATCAAAACTAATTCATGTGAAAATGACTTCTATTTTTATTTAACAATTTTAAACGGCTATGTTATGCCTAAACTGAAACGAAATGAAATTAGGTTCTGATCATTCCCCTGTTTTTATTTAGGCTAAATCATGACAATTCTGTTGTTTTCATTCTACCTATTCAGGGAAAAAACCCCCACAAATCTTGTGTGGGTCTACTTGAATCAGTGAATAAGTGAATATAAATTTAGATATCATTTTGTTTCCTTTCTTCTTCTGTTCTTCCAGCTAGAGAAGAGCATCCACTTAAGAATTAAAATGCATTCATGTGTATGATTATATGTGTTCTCTTGTCCATTAGACTGTACGGCACAATGAGAGACGCTCCCTTTATCCTTTTCTCTTGTAAATGTGTTCAGAAACTGCAAAAATAGAATAATGATAAACACATACATTATTCAAATGACCATACTTGATGGGTGACTTTTGCGAGAATTACCAAAGCTTCAGAAGCTCTTTTCTTAAAAGGACAGGGTCTACGTCTTATTTGTTTTAGTCTTTCATGGGGCCGAGCATGGTGCCGTTCAAGCAGGTGTCAAGAAATAATCCCAGAATACATGGACAAGTAAAGAACCAGATTGCCCTTCAAACTCAAACTAGATAAAAATGGACTCATCACCAGCCTTTCACTATATATTTCCCACATCTGTGTTGGTAAATGTTATGAAAATTAGAAGCAATATAGAAAAAGTCAATCATTTCTATTATTTGCTTTTTATTTCAACAATTAGTCTAACTTTCAAGGCACGCGTTCACACTTTCGTAAACAAAAAAGTTTGACGGCTGAATTATCTTCATATTTTTTCCAACTTTAAAACTTTATGATTCTTAAGTCCTGTGATTATCCATGCTGTGTCTGACTGCATTCTAATCATCTCATTAAAAAATACTTTATGTAATTAATGATTTTACTTAACAAAATAGGGATGGGTTAAAGGAAAGAAAAGCAGTCTACCGTTTTACCCTTGAGAAACAAATTGAAGCACTGAGATTAATGTTTTAAAGAAAAAAAGGGATATTACACTTAAATAGCTATTACAATTTAGGACTTAGAGATACGAGTGCCACACCAAGTGAAAATTTGTAAATTGTGGAAATAACTGTGTGTCTTTTGCCCTAGGTTTTTTGAAAGTATTATAATGACAATGTTTCACTGTCCTGACCTTTCATTACTAAAATCTGGGTGATTTCCTCTTTAGTCTCAGCAAATGGGACATAAATCACTCTCCTTGGCATTTTGCATGGTCTGCCATGCAGGCAGCCAACTTTTACAGATGCCCTTCCTGGCTTCAAAAAGCATAAGCCTGCAGGTAGCAGAAAATGCCAGGTTTCTTCTCACGCCTGAGAAGGTTCTGTTCGCGGTAGAAGAAACCTGTGTGTTGTGATAAATGCCACTGTGCCGAGTCAGCGTGGTGGACAGTTTAACTCCATGACCTTCTGCAGGTAGACAGCCTCCCCCGTAGATTGTCTTTGACACAACCTATCACATAGAATGTCAACACCCGCCTAGCAAGTGGGAGCTGTATTCGTTTTGCTGTGAAACAACCTCTTCTCAGTGTGGAGCTCAGGTGCCTCACATCCTTCAAGATTATTTCTTACACTTTATTCTTTTCTCGGTAGTCATGTATGCATGAAAACTTCATCCGTGAGTCTTCACTGGCTTAATCTTATTCTGTCACTTTACATCTCTAGTGGGTCACGGCCTAGGACCCAGTTTCTGAAAAAAGATGACTAAGACTTCTCATTGTATTTCCTATCTTCATATCCAGTGGAACTGCTCCTGATTCCATTACCACGACTGTTTGTTATTCAGTTAGAATAACCTAATCCCATCTATCCTGTTCAAGTATCAGCAACTGACATGCAGAAAGAAAGAAGGCGAATCACGCTGTGGGAAGTTGATGCGTAAAAGTTAGCCTCTGTAAATAAGAATTTATCTTAGTTTTTCCCCATGAAACAAACCTACTATCTTTGAAGCGCTTTTTTTTCCCTTTTTTTTTTTTTGCCTGGCTTTCTGCTCTTTGAAATGGTTTGGAACAACATTTCTTTTCTTTTAAAATCACAGGAGGTTCTATTCATTTCAGAAGGTTTCAGTATGCAAGGTATTGAATTTCAAAATGCTAATAGCTTTTTATTGCTGACATATAAGTGTGTGAATTTATATATATAACTTTAATCTGTCTTTCTGCAAATTCTTGTTGAAAATCCATTTAATTTGCATGTATTTTAAGATAACCACCCAAGAAGCCAACACAAAACCACATGTGCCGCATTTCCCCCTCTTACTTTCCTCCTTTCTTGCCTTGAGTGACTATATCCCCAGTCCTTTTAGTCTCATCTACAAAACAAGCTATTGTGGGCATAACACAGAGGATACTGGCTCTCTGTCTTATTTGGTACAGCAGGGGTTGGCAAACTACATTCTGTGGTTCAAATTGAACGTGCCACTGATTCATGTAAAGAAACTGTTGTTGGAATAGAGCCAGGTTCATTCATGTATAGTGTCTTCCATTGCCTTAATTCTACAGATTCTTTTAATCTGTTGAGTAGATGCAACAGAGACTATATGACCCACAAAGCCTAAAATATTTACTGTCTGGTCCTTCACAGAAAAAGTTTGCCAATCTCTGATCTAAGGTTCTGCTCTCTGTCACAAAGTACCTGGTGTCCTTGGTGAGCCACCTAGTCCTTCTTGCCCTTTAAAAAATCAGATTTAGGGGCTGACCCTATGGCATAATGTTTGGGTTAAGCGTTCTCCGCTTCAGTGGCCCAGCTTTGCACATTCAGATCCCAGGTGTGGACCCACTCCACTTGTCAGCCATGCTGTGGAGACATCCAACATATAAAACAGAGGAAGATTGGCACCAATGTTAGCTCAGGGTTAATCTTCCTCAAGCGAAAAAAACAAAAAAAAAGAGAAGATTGAACTAGCCAGGTTCTCTAAGGTGATGTAAGTCATTCAAGTTTGCACAATGTGCAGGTCTTAGAGTTCAGACTAAATCTAGTTCCCCTGCTTTGTGCTCCTGGGTTCTCTCCAGCACACCATGTGCTTATTTATATGATACAATCTATGTATTTAATTTAATTACTTTAATTTAACTCATATTTACGATATAGGTATTTGAAATGATTGGGAGAAACATACTTAAACTGAATCATGAAGGATGATAAGAGCTAGACGAGAAATGAGAATGAGGGGAAAAGGAACATGAGCAAAGGCTTTTGCTAGAAATAACATTTTCATCAATTCTATGGTGACTTAGATGTTAAGATATCCCACTATTTTAGGAAAGATTAAAAAAGATAAAATACTATGATTCTATTGCGATATGCCCTTATTGTAAAATATACTCTGATTTCAGAATCTGAAAAAATTCATGTGAAAAAAGAACACTATTGATGAAATATAGCATTATGGTATATTTGGAGAAGGCCAATGTGGTTACAAAATGAGGACTAAAAGGATCCCTAATATGGGGAGAGAGAAGGAGGAGCTCACTCTGCAGAATTTGCAAGAGTTTGGAAGATTATAACAGAGGGATCTGTAAGAATATAGACAAAAGAATTGGCTTTAGGTAAAAAGATATACTTTCTCTATCCTAACAGGAGGGTTGGAGGAGAGAATATATTTCAATGTTAGTATGTGTTGGGGGTCAGAGCATGGATGAGAAAAGAAATTACTACTTTATAACTCCTGTTTTCTCTGACATATAATAATATAATGGTGTAACTGGTATAATAATATAATAAAAAGTTTGAGAAAATTGGGAAAGATCTAAAATCCTTGTGGCAGAGAGTAGAGGATCAAGACAATTAAGATATTTTACTAAGATATCTGGGAAGTATTGGGGTGCCTGGGTAAATTTGATGACTTAGAAATTTCTTGTAGTGTGGATCTGCTGTGATGAGTACATGGAATATACAAGCAGCTAAAATGCAAGTAGTCTCAATATTTTTTATATCTAAGGATGCTAAATGTGACACTTTCTATTGTTCTAAGACCAGCGAAAGCGGGGCCAGCCCAGGGGCATGGTGGTTAAGTTCACGCACTCTGCTTCAGGAGCCCAGGGTTCATGGGTTTGGATCCTGGGCACAGAACTATGCACAGCTCATCAAGCCATGCTGTGGCAGTGTCCCATACAAAATAGAGGAAGAATGGCAAGATGTTAGCTCAGTGACAATCTTCCTCAAGTGGAAAAGAAAGAGGAAGATTGGCAACAGATGTTAGGTTAGTTCAGGGCCAATCTTCCTCACCCAAAAAAAAAAAAAAAAAAGATAAGGAACTACTCTAAGGAAAGTGATCAGTGTTCTGTGTACCTCCCTCAGGGAGGAGGGGAGTAGAGAGTCACTGTTTCTCCTTAAACTCAGTCAAGCTGCTTCAAGTTAGCTTTTGGAAGCTTTACATGTAGTTTTGTACTTCTGGTAAACCAGGTCTCTATAAAATAAATAAATAGATATGCACAGATTTGTAGTGTTTGATGGTATCTGTGATATAAAAATACCCACCATGAACAATTTCAGGAGACCAACAGTTTAACAACTGGCTCACAGAATTCCTAAACATTTAACAAATGACTCTAAAGCCAGCATGAGTTGATTCCAGCATACTTCAGCATGTGTCCACAGTAGTTTGAAAAGTGAGGGACTGTAGTGTCTGGTGGTCTGCATAATACCTGAGAGTGACTAGGAAAACCCTGGGCTTTGCCTGAGATCATCCAGAGTGCCTAGAAGAACACACCAAAAGAACAAGCTCAGTGTGCACCCAACTGAGTCCAACTTATTTACTAAACTTATTTACTAAAGCAGTTAGATTTATTTTGTACAATCAAATTAAATCTGCCTTACCCTTGACCCATCACAACTGCCAGAAAATTCAATCGTGGTCGCTACCATGCATCTCCCCTTCATGTTGGTTGCATTACATAAGAGAGGGTCTAACTGGAGTGATTTTTGAGATGAGTTGAGCAAAGAATAGGAACCAAATCCATCGTGAAAAGGATTTGAGTTTTGGAGAACAGAAGTGTGTTATTTCAGAAAGTTCACATAGATCTGGGCACTGCACAAACCTGTCATTTTCCTCATTGCTGTAGTTCATGAAAATACGTTAGCTCACCATTGCTGCCAGGTGGTATCATTGAATAAAACATACCCTGGAGGATAAGGTGGAGAGGCAGCTTTTGTGAATTGGTACCATGACTTGGCATTGAAGCTTGCTGATTCTATTGCTGTCTTTGTACTTTCTTGTCCCTAAAGCTGGCCAAAAAGGATTAGGATAGGTGAAGAGATTATTCTGCCATATTTGATCTTCACCATTTTTCTTGATTTTCACCCTATTATCAATGCGGTCATCTAAGAACAGATTTCTTCATTTTTCAGAGAAATAGGAGAAATGAAGAAAATAATGGAATTCCTTTTAAGATACTACTTTAAAGACACTATTATTGCTATGTCTTAGAAGTCAAAAGTCTAGGATTTGGGCAATTTGCGGTACCTACCTAGTTTGGAATAAACCCTTTAATGATAGCCTCATTTATTTAGTGGTTCTCTGTAGTCCTCACAATCATTAGTTAAGCCCAAGTGAACTGGTCAGTTTCTTCACTGAAATTTGGAATTGCAAGAACATTGATTATTTTCTCAGTGTTGCTGCATCTATAATACATGAAACGAGAAGTGGTTGGTCAACTTCTGTGTGTCCATGTGGGCCAAGTACTAGAGAAACCTAATCCAATAAGAGAGAAAACTGATGAAATCCAATAGGGATAAAAAGGAGACAAAATATAGAGAGATAATTCTTCTGTTTCTCATTCTCTGTGGAGCTGGCTTTCAATTCTGCTCTTAGATTTTGTCAGATAACTCTTGAACCAAATAGAAATGTTATACCTAATTAAAAGGACATAAACCTGAAATATTTTTTGTTTAATATTCCAAAGCATCACTACTTTATGAGAAAGAAGGTAAAATTCCTACATGACTATGAAAACATTTCAGGTTTATCTTAAATCAATATGTGTTTTATAATTCATGAACATGTTTGATTCGTTACTTAAATTTCAAAGATATGGGCCCAATGCATACTCAGAAATGCTCATGAAGACGTCTCTTGCCCAATACATTATTACAATCAGAATTACAAGAGTAATTATTATAATAACTAACAGTGTAGATATAACTCTTCCAGCATGGTGCCCTGCACAGAAAGCAATTCTAAATAAGTTTTGAATACATAAAATTTAACCAATTCCCTAACATATTGCAATGTGTTGGTCCTAAACTCCTCTTTTTGCTTAAGTGAAAACTCAAGGGAACTCTTTCAAGTAAGTGTCAAGGGAAAAATGGAGATTTTGATTAAAAAGTTTTAAGGTCATTTTAGGAAATTTAAGCAGCAGAGGAGGGAAGAGGTGACCTTATTGGGGAAGCAAAGGAGGTAAAATCATTTCCTTCCATGAAACTCTCTTTCTTCTCTCCCATTT
This sequence comes from Equus quagga, assembly GCF_021613505.1. NCBI lineage: Eukaryota > Metazoa > Chordata > Mammalia > Perissodactyla > Equidae > Equus > Equus quagga. The sequence goes on from NC_060273.1 coordinate 107,863,826, forward strand.
GTAAGAGGCCATGACTTTGAAGGCCGAGTACAATCAGTGTGCACGTATGGAAAATGAAGGCTGCTGAGTAGTCTAGTACGTATTGAAGTTCAGGTCTTACATTACAGGGGTAAAATGAATTCTTCAAAGAATGCATATAAGGATTTTGGAGCAGAAGAGTTAACAAACAGTCTTTCAACCAATATTTATGGAGGTTATATTCTAGGGTGGGTAGGTGAAAAATATGTTAGAAGTGATCAATGCCATGAATAAATAGAAAAGGACAAGTTGTTTGCTTTTGTGGGGGCAGGGGAGATGGGACTGCACTGGGTTTAGACAGGTGTTAGGAAATGTCCTCTAGCATGGTGATGTTCAAGCTAAGACACAAAAGAGGTGAGATTCTCAAGGAGAAGGTCAAAGTTCAATAACAATGTATTAGGGGAGTTAATCGTGAGGGAGACGAGAAGAGATGTATTTAGAAAAGAGCTGCTATGATAAATGATTTGGGGGTGAATAAAAATTTACTATGTTTAATACCTTTGAGAGACTTCAGTAAGGATGCATATTGCATTGTAATGTTTTTATTAGATTTGAGTCTTGTTTCTTTTGAATGTGAAATCATGCTTGATCTGACCACAAGTTGACCCAGCTGTATTTGGGATAGGTATCGATTGTTTCAAAACAAATTTTGGCAGATAGACCACAGACTTCTGCACACCCGCTATTAACCATAATCACCTGTCTTTTACCTGCGTTGACTTTTTAACTGCTTGTTTGTTGAAGCTTAGGGTTTTCTACTTATCTCAATTAAACCTTATCTTGAGAGATGATAAGCGTATAACTTCAGCTGATCAAATTCCTTTGATTCTGGTTCAATTACCCAAATTATCAATGAAGATTCCTTTTTTAATATATCCTGTACAAATTCAATAACATAAAACCTACCTCACTTCTCTCTGAAAAAATTAATGAAAATTTGAATAGATCAAGTGATGTACACAATCAGGAGATATGTTTCCCTCAAAACTCACTTTCAGAGTGAAATGAAACTAATAGTCAGATCACTAGTAAACTACTTCAAATTATTATGAATGTCATTCAACTCATTTTTCCATCTTACAAGAGGATTACGGAAGACTTTCCCAAATGACTTATTGAGTTCTGAATATGCTTTTTATGAGGAGAGCCTGAAAAACGTATTCATATTGAATCCATGATGGCTCCCACTGAAGAGTGATTGTTTTTGTTTTAAGTGTTCCCAAAATAATACATCCCTGAATGCTCTCTATCAATGAGGCCAAGCTAATGGTCTATATTTTAATAAATCTGTAGTGTATCACCTTTTCCTTCCATGAATTTAGTTATCTTCTGCATTTTTCCAAGACTTAGTAAATTTGACTGAGTGATTAATCAGCTGCCTCTATAAGATTGCACCATAAAAATGAGACGGGACTAATCCAATGTTTATTTGAAGCAGTTAAAAGCTAACTTAAAAACTTGCTTGCTTGTCGTAAGCATCATTTCCCTATCACCCTCACTAGTTTTGCTGTTTCAGTCTGAAAATCACCTTGACAGTAGAAGGAAATACTAAATAGATATGACCAAAATGTAAAAGGTTTAACATTAACAAATATAAATTGAGTAGGTCATTATTGATATGAGAGTATAAATTGAGGTCAAATAGACCAGAAAATTATTTTAAAAGGACTACCTATACTTTATACTGTACTATTCTGTACTTTAATATACTGTGGGATTAATGTTATTATTTTCTCTGTATCTGTGGGCTAACAATTATTTAAAGAGCTAATTTGTGTATATTATGTGCTGAAAAAGACTTTATGATCAATATCTAATCTTATGACTACAATTAATGCAGAAAAAATAAAATCCTAAACATTCTAGTTAATGATATCTTACTACATTCATTTGATTTGATGCCTCTAAAAAGATTCCTTTAAAAACAAAAATCTGTACTTCGAATGTTCTTCAACTGAGCACGAGCATTTTAAAACATCCATCTCTATGTTGGAAAATCACTTGTATATAAAATAGAACATGTGTTTCCCCCAGAGCTGTCCTTGCCCTGGGCTTCCCACATAATTGCTGTAGTCTTCTCAAGCACGCATCCCCGCATTCACAGTTCAACAGACAACACAGGTTGGTAGAAAAGTAGAGTGGTGATGAAAACACAGGGCCCTATAGTGCTACTTGAAACTCCACAGTCATGTGAAGATCAAAGTTCCAAACTGTCTTAGTATATGTTTGATCTTTAAATAGGCACATTTAGGTTGTGTCCTCTTGGGGCTAGAAGATTGACTGTTTTGACTAAATTGGTGATGTTTTGCCCCGATTTTTTTAAAACTTAGTTGAGTCTCTGCTGGACAGACGAGGTTGGCTAAAATCACTGCTTTTTTTTTTTAAATACTCTGTAGACATTGCCAGAAAGCATCAATCTAGTTTCACATTTTGCAACTGGTTTTTTATTGCTTTTGTCACTTTTTCGTAAGGCAAGTTTTATTCACAGCTACTGTAATGCTTCCATGGCAACAAACCAAATTTTTATTTAACCAATATTTTTTACTTTGCTTAATAAAAAGGAAATACATATATAACCCCTTTCAAAAATTTCACTTTGTGATAAATATAAGTTAAATGATTAAAAAGACTTCTGCTTACCAAAATACTTTTAGGTTTAGACTTTTGCAGGTAAATGAAAAGGGAAATATTAGTCAAGGTACTTTTTCCGAAAAGTTCTTGAATAGAAACATTGTTAGTTTCCTTCTCATCCCATCATAAAAAAGATCAAAGGATTTTTGGAGCTAAGAATAATGCAACTCACATTTAAGAAAACTACTGGTCAGAGGTAGCTTGAAATCCATCTCTATAGTCTGGAAACTGCTCTATTGTGTATGTACCCAAGGACATGATCGGCTTTCATCATGCTGGCAGAAAATTACAGTGAAGAGATTAAAGTGTGACTATTAAAAAAATAGTTCTGCTTTTAACAGCATATTTTATATATATTTTTATGCAGTCATTTACAAATATATAAAGTTTGAGTAATGTGGTAATTTAATCCTCAAAGGAGATAAACACGCAAACCCACATCTTTTACAAAGTTTCTTATATCCATCAGCAACTTCCTATTCCTTTCCTAAAGGGAATTCAATCATTCATCTGATGTCATTTAAAAGCTAAACTTTTTATCATATTAAACGTTTATTGTATATAATTTGAAATCACTGATACATAAAAAGAAGTAAAAATCTCCCATAAACTCCTAACTTCACCATCCAAAGATGAATAACATTAACATTATGGTGTAGTTTTTCAGATCTCTCTCTCATCATTTATACATATAATGTATAATCCTTTTTTAAAGAACATTATTGTATGTTTTTAACTTACAATTTTTATATAAAATATATCATGAATATTTTTCCATGTTATCAGATATTAGATATTATTTTACGACAATTTTGATTGAAGATTTTAATGTACTTTGTAAAGCAGCTTTAACTGGTCATTTAACTTTATTTCAACTTTTGAATACAACTTACTGCCTGTAAATTAAATCCACAAGATGATGTTGTAAGCAATGATAAAAAGTGAAGCAGTCAGATTTTAATAAATACTGTTGTTTCCTAACTTTTTCCTAAACATATTATGGTGGTTGATTGAACAAATATGAAAAAAAAAAAGACAATCTCACAAGCACTTAGGAAATTTACTTTTCATTATAAATATACAATCCTCTTTTGATATTATGTGGTAAAGAGCTTAGAGATAAAAAACAAAAGTTCTGTGAATGGAAAATAGCATGATTACTTCAGAAAATACAGAAAGGAAAGGGAATCAGTTCGGCCTGTTTGTATTTACTGCATCCGTAGGAACTGCATCTGATATCCCCCCTGAAGTGTGTACATCTGCTTTAAATAGCTTTCCTTGATTATAACACCATCCGATATCCTGAGAAACTCAAACTCTTCCATTTGAAGTTATTGCACCGTTCATCCAAGAATCTCAAAGTTCAGTGAAAGCACTCTCTTGCCTTTTCCCATGGGTTCCTCTAATCCTCCTGCACAGGTTAGGAGAACTGGCAGCAATTACGACATCACTGATACTTTCTCCAGTGTTAGAAGTCACAGGCTCAGCCAGTTTCCCTAATCTAGTTATTCCTGCACTGTCTTCACAGCAGTTCCTTTCGGATTCAGCTACATGGGCAGACTCTGATTTATTTATCTCTATCTTTCACTCTTTGTTTCCTTATCTTTCTCTGTCTGTCTTTGTTCTGTCTGTGTCTCTCTTGTTTGTTTTATTTGGGTCCCAGGTGAAAATATCTTCCTTGGTGTTTCCGTCCATCCATCTCTTAAGTTCAAAGTATTTTAGACCCATGTAACACTCAAACTAGATGTCCTTATCCAAATTCATCTTCACTCGGTATCTAAGTCCACACTTCTCTTATTGTCTTTTTGTTTTTTACACAAAATAGAAAGAATGCCTCTACCATCTTCCTTTTTCCATGACTAACTTTTCTATTTGCATTATAACTTTTGCTATAAACACTAGAGTATAACGCATGCTTTACATATTCTTAGATTTTACTTGTGGCCTGCATGTGTGTGAATTTGACCTCTGTTCCTAATTTTAAATGGCTGGAATTCAGAGATTAAATCTCTTCTACTTTTCTTATGTAGAAACCAAAGGGTAGATAAAAACAATGTTAAAAATTTTAGTAAAACTTTTGTTTTCTTGTGACTGCTAGTTCACCTTCCGTATCTACAACTTTGTAAACCGAGAATTAATTTTACCATGACTATGAATTCTTGTAATGTCAAGAATTCTCGTAGGAAGATATATTATCATCGAGGTAGGCAAATGAGCCAGCCGGTGGTCTAGAGGTTAAGGTTCAACACTTTCATCGCCATGGCCTGCAGGTTCATCTTCCGGTCAGGGAACTACGCTACCTGTCGATTGTCATACCATGGCAGCTGCGTGTAGCTGTGATGCTGAAAGCTATGCCAAAGGCATTTCAAATACCAGCAGAGTCCCCCGTGGTGGACAGTTTTCAGCCGAGCTTCCAGACTAGACAGACTAGGAAAAAGGACCTGGCCTCCTACTTCTGAAAAAATTGATCATGAAAACCCTATGAGTAGCAATGGGGCCTGCCTGATATACTATGAAAAGATGGTGCAAAAAGACCAGGCAGGGCTCGGCTCCGCTTTACATCAGGGTCACTAGGAGTTGGAATCAACTTGACGGCACTAACAGATAGGCAAATATCAAAGAATATTTTATATTTCCCACTAAGATGGAAAAATAGACTATGGGTTTTTCAATGGCTATCTTTTCATCTCTGTTTCTTCCAGGGACCACCATAGGCTTCTGCAAGGGCAGGCAGCCAGGGAGGCGCTCTGTTCTCTGGGTTAGATATATGGCAAGATCATTGCAAGATGCACACAGAAAAGAAGAGGCAGACTTGCAAGACAGAGAGCAGAGTAAATTCCTCCTCCTTCATGTTAGATCCAGGCCTTGGCTATCTGACCATTGTGTAACTTACCTAGATCATTCATCTATAATGCAGAGGCTGGTAGAGGAATCAGGAATGTGTACTCTGGAGTCCAACTGGGCCAGATAGACTCAGTGACACTTAGTAGCTTCATGGACTTGTCCATGTCATTGAACCTCTCTGTGCTTCAGTTTCTGCTCTGCAGCATTGAAACAGTAATAATACCCACTTCTTAGCATTGCTCTGAGAGGTAAAGAAGTTAATCTGTGAAATATACCTCCTATAGAAAGTACTCAGTGAATGTCAGTATTATTTGCCAGTTGCAAGCAGAGAATGCTTCTCTTAGGCATCTGAATATGTAAACACCAAGTACTGGAATGGAGATGATTGTCATTCACTACCTTGTCATAGTTGCCTTTTCAGTGATCCAAATTTTATCCTTTTGTTTTATTTTTTCAGTTGCAAAATGGAAACTTTGTCAAAACTTTTATAAGATTTTAAGTAATGTTATTCCTCAGTATTTTGCTAACTGCACATCTTGCTCAATTTGAATCTGTTTCCAAACGTCAGCAAGTCTTACACCTTTTTTCCCCAATAAATCCTAATTTTACTGTCACATACAATAAATTGAATGTTTTATCTTTTCCTGTTGTAGTAGGACCCATATTTAGAGTTCTGGTTGCCATCTCTCATTGTGTATTAGAATAATTTGGGGAGACTGTAAAAATACCTCAGCCCTGACCCACTCCCAGACCAATGAAATCAGAATCTTTAGGGGTACAGTCTGGAAATTGGGGCTTGTTTTTCTCTCCACAGGTAATCCAGATGTGCTGCTGGAGTTGAGAACTGCTGCCGAAGGGACAGTTGAGAAGATTGCCTCTCCTTCCAAGGGGGAAGTCAAAAGATTTCAGCAACTATTAACTATGCAAAAGCTTTGAGTTTACCAACATGGATCTTGGGGTATTAAAGACTCAGAAGAGTCTGGATGACTTTAAAACAAAACAATCCAAAAGAAAAACTCTTTACGTTATTCTCCAGTTATTATAAATTTTAAAAGATTAATCTAATGCTATATATTTACTCCACCCATGTTGAAACTAAACCAGAAGTAGTAAAAAAATCCTTTCAGTGAAATACTAAAACGTGCTACAGAGCGACTTCCAGCGTATTCCTTCTTCATGTTTTGCACTGCATTAGGAGCAGGCTCCAACCATATATGTTGCATTCGCACTGTGATCAGTGTATGCCTGGTGTACAACTGCACATCATAAATAATGGAAAAAGGACAAATTGACTTTATAGATAACATAATTACCTACTTTAGGATCAATTAAAGCAGTAAAGATGTTAAATTTACCTGATGTTCCCATTAATTTGGTACATGGTCCCAAACAACTAAATGCCACTGTACAAAAAGATTCAATTTACCATATGTTGCAATTCTAATGTAATTGCCATTGATCACTAAGTCACATTCTCTTTGTTGGAGGATTAACAACTGAAGTAACGCTCTGTTATTATCCCGGCACCACCAGTTATGTACAGCACAATGTGAAAGGCAATATTTATATATTGCTGAATAAAAACACATAAGAAACTACTCTGTTGGTGGCGACCGTAAAGTGCATTTTAAAATTGATCTATTTCTCTATTAATTCTTTGTCTTTACTGAGAATTCTTTATTCCTATTATTCCTATTTCTTTTATTTGGTGGAAAGTAGGATGATATTTCTTTGAATTTTAACCCGTTCTCAGTGCAGGTCTAAAAGACGTCAAACATCTTAGAAAACTATTTCATGTCACAGCAATAACAGAATGAAACAACTCATCTCCAGTTAAGTGGTCCTCTACTGCAGCAGATATACACAGACCACCAATGTGCAGCTAAGTCAATTTAATGGACATGCTGCAATATTTGCAATGTATGATTCCTTCTAGCTCCCACGTTTCTCCAATGCAATTGGTCTAGGGTCAGTTAGCACATTTTATAAAGTTCAAAACTGAAACTCAGGAAGTGCTAACACTGTATGTGCCCTTCCTCAGAAGATCTTCATCCCAGGTTGCTGTCATCTATATGAAGCCAGTTGAGGAAGACTATCCATCAGTTCTAGCTGAAGAAGGGGTAAATGGCAACAGCACGTGCAAGTGACCAGTGACACCTTTTGAGCAAGTTCACTCTTTATGGGCTCAACTGAGATTTTTGCAGCTCTCTGTTATTAGCAGGTGAAGGCGTCTAAAGAGGCCTGCATCAGGCCAGCCGGCTTCACTGAATCACCCTGTGAAAGTAACATCAGCGAGAAAAAAGAATCCCTGACCTAACCTCTGCTCTGTAGCATTAAAAAGAGTCAGTGTTGGATTTTAAAAAGAAAAGAAGAAAAGAAATCTAGCAGTCTGTTCAGCTAGCCTCAAACAGAGTGAGAGGACCTATGTGGGGTCACTGAATCCCAGAGCCTGTTCCTGGCTTTACAGGTAATGAAACTCAGTTTAGTCAGTTCACTCAAGGATGATTCAATGTCTCAATTCCTTGATTATGTGTGGGTCTTCCATTTCGAATTCCTGCACTGTAATAACTATAGTCTGGACACCCATAATCTTTGACTTAAATTACTGCAATACTTTTGTCACTGAAACAAGTCTCCTTGTTTCATGCTGGTGTCCCTCCCAACCATTTTATACTCTATAATCAGAATGACCAATCTGAATTTCAAATCTGATCATGCCATTTGACTGGTTAAAGATTTATAGCCCCCAATTTGCCTTTAGGTAAAGTCCCACAGTATTGTTAAGGTTTACAGGGACCTCCTGTCCAGCTGCTCTTACCCATCCCCTGCTTACCCTGTTGACCTAGACGCACACACCCTGCTCCTGTTCTCCAGTCACACCATGTCCTCCCTCTGTGGGCCTTCACAAGTGTTCCCTCTTCCTTATCCTGTTCTCTTCTGCTCTGTAACTCCCGCTAATCTTTCTCATCTTCTCAATTGGTACTTCTGGGAAGCTACTTTCCCAGGATCTTCTATATGGTTCTAGAGCTCCTTGTGATTCCTGTTCTAAGGTTATTCTAAGTGTTCTATGCTTTCCCACTCTGTTACGTTTGTGTGTTTATCTCTATCAATGACTATGAGCTGTTGGAGGGATGCGTGTTTCTCTCTATCAGTGACTATGAGCTGTTGGAGGGATGCGTTTCTCAGTGGCATATCCCCCTCACCTGGAACAGCATACAGTGCATAGTGGATGTTCATAGATGTTTGTTGAAAACACAAAAGAATGAAGGAGCAACACGTATCTGGTAAGTCGGAACAAATCAACGACTCAAATTCTGTTTATTTTTTGAAAAATTAATACCATTTTATGAAACTGCAGCTCAAATTATGTTCTTTAAAACATTTGTATATATTCTCAGGCCAAATATTTCTGTATCCAACAAAATAAAATATTTTTCTTCTAGTGAATTGTTAAATATAAAATATATTTTACCAAAAGAGGTATCATATTAAATATGTTCTCTTATATTCTGCATTTTTCCTAACATATAATGCTAATTCTTATTTTAACTAATTATTATTGAAAAATAACATAATTAATGGATGTATAATATACTAACATATGGAAATACCAAATATTATTTTATTTTTGTCTGTTATTAAAAACATAGGTTATTTACAATTTTGAAATATTATAAATGGTGTCTTGCTTTATTAAACAGTAGTTTTAAAATAATTTAAGCTTTTCTAGAAGACGACATCATCTTTAACTTCAATTAATGTACAATATTGTAACAGACATTACACTTTTTGTCAATAATTGTTTAGCTTTCTAACACCCTACTAAAACACTGGACTTTGTTTTCATAAAGACCTGAAATGAAAAACGTCACCACATTGTCTTTAACTTCTATTATCACAAAAATGCTTGCATTTAATTTTAGTTCAGGACACAGCAGATGAATGCAATACTATCAGAGGCTTTGTGTGCCTTTGCTGCCCCCTTAAGACAAATAAACATAAATAAAAAGCTAGTAAGAACCTACAGTTTCCTGAACAGTTTCTTAGAAATCTTGTTCCCATATCTCTTAAATGCACACACACACACACGCACACACATACGCACACACACACACGCACACACATAGAACTACCTGAATGAAGAAATTGATTGGTTACAGGCTATTGGCAAATTAAATCGGTTTCATTAGACTCTGCTCCATAATCAATGAAAACATTAGTTTTGTTTAATGGTCTGAGAAAATCATGTATATTTTAAGTTCTGTAAAGCCTAAGCTTGAGTACTTATTTTTGTCTGATACATTTTTATGATCTTTCCTGAAGTGGATCTTTGAGGAAAATAGTACGTTTTCATTTTTTATGCCTTAATTATCAAAATTAAACTTCAGACTAATATAATTTATAAGCCTTAGCCATCTAAATGAAAATATATGTCCCATAGGTGTTTTCATAAGTATTATTTGAGGAAAAGAAACATCATATTTAAGATGATGCATGAGATGATAAACACTAAATTTAAAAATACAATTATGTTAACTGCTTATAAATTTTGAAAGGGGACAGATTATAATGAGATGTTGCTATTGGCTTTATTTCTAATACAACAGACATTAGAATAATTCTGAGTACAATTTATCCTTTAAACTAGATTTTCTCTCTAGAGTGCATTAATTCTTAATGAGAGCAATATTTTAGTTTTATTTAAAAGAAATCAACAGATTTTAATCAATAAACACTGAGCAAAGTGTTAAAGTCAAGCCTGAATTACTGTAAGGCATCCTGGCCTTTATCAGAAACACGAAGCAATTTTGCAGTGAGGCAATCCACAAATACTAATAAGAGACACTGAAATTTTTCAAACTCTGCAATATGTTATTTTCATGCTGATAAAAGCAGAAACCACATTAGTCTCATTTTTCCTTCAACTTCAAGATTTTAATCCATTGATCTAAATGATAATATTCAATGGCTACCAATATTCCTTTGGGTTTTTTAACTTTTATTTTAGATGATGTATATAAAGTAAATATTAATAAATTTGAAAAATATGTATTGGAAATATGTAGTACATTATGTTGAAAAATAGATGTATAAATGTATGCATTATTTTTTTATTGTAACTGCAGGATTTAAGCATAAAGGCTATCGCAACTTATTTCTGACTAAACATCTCCTCAGTCATTTCTGCTCTATTATCTAAATAATTCTATCACAAATAAAGAAATATAAGAGATTCGTATTTATTTCTCAAGTAGAAATGTCTTTAAAATAGTTTGCTTTATAATTCCATACCGAAAACAGAGTGACTTAGAAAGGCGTGTTTGTGTGTGTTTGTGTATGTGTGTGTGCGTATATATGTGTGTGTGTCTTGTGGAGTTAGAATACTGAGCAGGCTGGAAAAAGAGTAGTGTGGAAGTCCTCAGAGTGGAACATGTCAACCTGAAGGAAGACCCTTTCATTCATCAAAAGGATCGGAAGTGAAAGATGCTAGAAGGCCGGGACAGGCCTGATTCATTTTGGCGATAGGGGTTGATGGTGGAAGTAAAACCAACTTGAATTATATTTGTCCTAGGTTTTCTGACTTTTAGGTTCAATCCCTGCAGTGAAACCACTATCTCCTTACTGCTGCCATTGCCTTTCTCTTATCGTGTACAGAGGATTAAAAACGCTCTCAGAGCTGGGCATGCCCAATAACCACAGGCAGGCTTTGACTGCAAGCGAAAAGCTGTATCAATTCCCCTTTGCATCTGCATCAACTACCAAAGAGCAATCAGATGCATCAGTGGGAAGCCTCACCTTGCTCTAAATGGGCTGACCAGTTCAAGCAGGGTGATTCCTAAAATGCCTCGCCAGGATGTTCAGGACAGACAGTGGGCTTTTCATTTCTGTTACTAAGCTGATACCCGTTAGTTCCTTCAGTGGGTGGTTTGCCTTCTATAAACAAAACTTACTGGTTCAATTGTGAAATCAATGTGTTATCATGTAAAAACTAGTATTTCTTTTGACCTACAGTTATTCTTCTGACGATTATAACCTCATTCAGGACTGTAGAAAGTAAAGAGCATTTTAAAATGTACTTTCTCATTTATTATTATACCAAACTTACCTAGCATAAAAGAAAGTTATTATCATTCTTTTAATATTAAGAAGAAGAAACAGCACAAAAGCTTCTTAAAATGGAAATGTAAAATATATTGTAAAAGTCCAAGCTGATAGCCTCCGGAGTGGAAACTGCCTCCCTTTTCTTGATCATTATATTAGTCAGATTATGGTAAATTATGCTGTGGTAAGAAATGACCCTGAACATTTTAATGGAATTCAATAATATATGATTTTGTTTTCTCTCTCACGTTACATATTTATTATCAGTCAGCTGCACGTTTTTCACTCTGGGACCAAGAGCTGTGGAATAATCTTATCTGGATTATTGTTGAAAGAAACAAAAAGGATGAAAGGAATTGATGCCTCTTAAATACCCTACTCAGAAGTGGCAGATATCCCTTCTGTTCATATTTCATTGGCCTAAGAAAGTCACACAGACAAGACTGATATAACTGGAGTGGGCCAGTTATCCTCACAGGAAGGGACACTACAAGTCACAGGTTCACATGACCAAACCTGACATCAACAGGGTGGGGAAATGTTCTTCTTTCACAAGGAGAACAGCAATATTTGAGAAGAAGAATAGAATAATACAATCTTACACAATCATGAATGCGTCAAGATAGCTAGAAAGTAATTCCCGATTAGCACATGTCAGGATAGCATCCTAGATGTGAAGGGAGGCTCAGAATTGGATGGAAAGAATCTGGGCAAGACAACTCCAGTTCCTATCACAACTGGAAGCCTACCATAGAAATGTTTAGTAGAGATTAACTTGAACGTGGGTGGCCCTTATATATCTAGGGAGGAAGCGTAATAAATTCCAAAACTCTATTTTGGAAGTCCTACTATTTTATAGATATATGATTTTTTGCCTAATGCCTGTTTCTTTCTTTATTGTCTTTAATAAAGTCTTTCAGAAGTTTCAGATGTTTCCTACTAAACAAAGCAGTATTTGTGTATTACTGGGGGAGACAGTTAAGGGGTGAGCTGTGGTCCAAGCAGTCTCTTGTTAATGGCCGGGAAAACAAATGAAAGACCTCAAGGGAAGATAAAATCCAGATTGACAGAGGTAGTGCCACTTGTTCCTGCTACTTTATTTCTGGAAATACTCCTTCCAGTGTTAAATGTCTGAAAACGTAGGTTTTATTTTATTAGAGAGGCAGCATGCCCTTGAGTACCCTCAGGGTTTAAAAGTGACCCTATAAGAATGGGGAGATATGATATAATTGTAATCACAACACATTATGAGATATTTGCATTTTTAGAATTATGTTTACAAAAAGTTAATCAAAATGCACCTATTTATTGACTTTACAATAATTACTAGAAATTATAGGATTCTTGTAGCATCTTTAACATTTCCTTTCTTCATATGTAAAGTAATGACCCACAAAGCACAGGATAGTATAATTTAAATTGCCCAAAGTTAAAGTAAATTCAAATAGAAAAGCCCATTTTTATCTCGCCTTTTTTTCCAATTAGAAGTAAACTCGAGTTTCCATCACTTCCAGGCTCAAGGTTTGTAGAAAATCTGACAATCATTTTTATCAGGGACAAATATTCTCAAGTGTTGGTGCTCAGAGAGCTCCCTCAGCACAGGTTTGTTCCACTCAGTATCTTTCAGGTTTTAATCCTCTTTTGATACAGTAGCTGAACGGAATGGAGCTCGTGAAAATGAAACCTGAGAAGGTCTGCATATAACTCACACTGAGGAGTATAATTGAGCTTAGCTTTTCACACTGTTCTAATTATATGTATTCAGGGTTCTTGCTGCTTGGAAAACTTAGAACTCTGAATGAAGCTATTTTGTCAGAAAGATGGATACTCCTCAGATATACATATCCTGATAAACAATTCTGGATATCTCTGTAATAAACATTTGGAACAACTATGTGACCTTAAAAACAATTACAGATATTTATACAGATACTTGATATAGGTACGCATTGATCAAATTAGAGTTTAAATGACAGAATGTGCAAGTTTTGTTAAATGCAATCAAAAGCACTTCATAGCACTAAATAGCAATGTTAAAATGTTGTAATTTCATATTTGTACTTTTATTCTTTTGCTTATCTGAGTGTGAGCTTATGATTTTACTGGGAAATAAATGTCAAGAAATGATAAAAGCGTTATGATTTAAGAATTCATATTGATGGTTATGTAAGTGTTTTTTAGCATAAAATGCTAATCAATGTTGCATAGGAAAAATATTATTGCTAAATTTATTTAGAAAAAAACAGTGCTAAATGAATCTGGTTGAAGTACTTCTCGGAGCCTTTAATTTATTAACGTATATTATACTTTCCAAAATGAATATGTCCTATGCACTATCTCCCAAATTCCTCAGACCTTTTCCTCCAAGGACGTTTTTTTCTACAGAACAATCTTTGGTAAACACTCTTCTGGGAAATATTGTGGTAACCCACATTTCCCAGCCGCACTGAGGTGTGGCCCTCTAAGGCCAAGCTGGCTGCAGCTCTGGAGATTGAAGTGATAGACAGTCTGTGAAAACCCTTCTGCCCAGAGTGGCCATGGAGTGTTGGGGTTGGTTTAAGAATAAAGAGAAGGTTTGGACTTCAGTCAGGAATGGTTCAACAGGTTAAACTCTATTCTAAGATAGATAAAGAAAGTGGTTTCAAACTTTGTCTTCCTAACCAGCCTGCTTATTTCTCTAAAAGCCAACTTGAGCCTTCAGATCCAACTCAAAATTGGTCTGGCTGTTCAGGGTGTCCAAGATGGAAACAACTTGGCAGATGCTTCAATGGACAGTCATTTCTCCCTTCCTTATATTTCTGCTCTACCCACCTGTCTCTATTCTACTTACTCATTTGGACTTATCATATATGAACTTGTATTAGAACTATTTCATTACAGTTAAGAAGGCATGCTCTCTGGGTTCACACAGTCTGTCTTAGAATCTTAGTTCATCACTTAACAGCTGCATGGTGGTGGATAAATTACTTAACCTGTCTGACCTCAATTTTCTTATCTGTGAAATGGATACGGTGATGTCCAATCAGGAAGATGAGACAGACAAAATAACCACAACAGTGCTTTCATAAATCCTGAGTTAAAGTACATCTTTAGATAAAAATATATATACTTAAACACTTAGATAGAATAGGCTAGAATAAATAAACCTCTTTATGGAAATTTGACTAAGCAAAGACTTTTATTATTTAGGTGTTATAAAGGGCAAGATATTTTCAGTGACAAGTGAAATGAAACCCAACTTGAACTGGCTAAAGCCAAAAAAGGGTAACTTACTGGTTAACATAAATTATAACTCATGAGTAATTCTGGCTTCAAGCATGGCTTGAGTCAGGTCTCAGATTTGTCTGTCTCCATCTTTCAGCTCTGGCTTTCTCTATACAGACAGCATTCTGCACTTTGTGTGGTCTACTCCAATCCTATCCACTTCATCTATCCTTAGCTTCAGCTCTCAGGCTCACAACATTAAGACAGTAAAAAATTAAATCCTTCTAGGATATAGCCAACACATGTCCTAGGATTAACTCTTTCTTATTGGACCAAATGAGTTCACAGTCTTATCAATGAAGAATTACTTATTACATTAAGCCTGGGTCTCACAGCCATCTCTGGCATGAGAACTATATTTAAAATCATATACAGAGAGAAACAGGGAACTGGTGCCCTGAAAAGAGAGACAAGAATGTAGGTAAGACAGTGAAAACAACTGTCCCATTATGGTCTGCCTCAGTTTCCCCTTGCTTGCAGGTAATATCTAAGAAAATGATTAAGAGAGTTGACCAATAGCTTGTGGCTACTATAGATTTTCCAACTACTCAATGTTTTGCAAAGACATGGATAACTCAAATAGTTCAGTTTATCTTCAGAATATTTAATTGTTACTTTTGGCAGGATTAGATATTTTCTATCTCACTTTTGCTCTGTTTAATATTTTAATTACCTTGCAATCCTAAACTCAATGATAACTAGCAACTAGGACGAGGAAGCATAGAATTAGGTGATATCAAGAAAACTGTACTTTAGTATTAAATTTTTGCATAAATAAGCCTCAAATCTAATAATTAATATTAAATACTCTTTCAATTGTATAAAAATAATACAACTCTAAAGAGTTTGGCTTCTCTATTATGACATGTAGTGATGTTAAGTTTTATTATTTCAAATACATGCAAAACAGAGACAAATAGAAAAATTTGGAAATTCAGCAGCTACTGTATGTCTGTTTATGTGAGTGTATTAGCCTGACCAAAGCAACACATACAAAAGGTATTAATGTGTAACAATTGTGGAAGAAAAAGTCCTAATATAATAATTTTTATGAGTTATAAATGTTTTTCTGCTGCTATAATTGATATCATTTTTGTGTGCATGAAGACCTGATATCTATTTAAAACTACAGGATAGTTAAATTAAATATCCTATGCTGATATGTATTAAAATTTAAAATAAATTGTAGAAAAAGTTTGGTCAGAGACATCCTAACACAGGGATCCAGAAAAATATACAACAAATGGAATAAATAAAGTTTGCTCATTCATTCATTCATTCATTCATGCCTTCACTCAATAAAGATTAATGAGCACCTGTCTAGGCCAGGCACTATACATATATAAGAAATTCATCAAGACTGAGATGTGTATAGTGCCTTCCCTGAAGAAGTTTATTTTCTAGTTGATTGTTACACTTTGATGAGTGCCTGCTATATGCTAAAGATTATGCTAAGCCCTGAGACACAGCAGATACCTTCAAACAACTGACGGTAAACAGACAATACTATTTTAGTGTGACTAAATTACAGGAAAAAGTTTGTGCAGGGCTCTTGTGGAACTAATCAGAGAAGCACCTGAAGCCTGGAATGATGGAATCATTTCCTGACAAAACTGAAGTCATAAAGAATGAGTAGGAATTTTCTAGGATAAGAAAAGGAATGCATTGTTCTAGATACTCAGGGTAACACCAAGAAGGAGCCACACATTAGCTCCCATTATTAGGCCATTTTCAAATGTTTAATATAACTGAGCCATGAATTGCAAAGGAAAGCTTTGAGAGAGGCATGACTGAGTGATATAAGCAGACATCAAACCACAGAAACCTTTGGAGCCAAAATAAAGGGTTTTATTTTGAAGCTATTGCAAGCCAGTGAGATTTTTAATCTGAATAGCATTTATATATGTGAAAGACCATGCTGACAATGGAAGTGTGGCTGAACTGAAAGCAAGAGAGTAGAAATAGGGATACTGTTATTTATTAGAAAGGTATATCAGTTATTCAACTGATAAATAATTGGAGTGGGAACTAAGCCAGTAACTAGGGAACAAAAATAAAGGGGGAAAAAATCAAGAAATATTCATGAATAAGACTTGAATTGTAGGGGTGGAAAACAAGCAGAAGTTAATGGCTGTTTCTAGTTTTCTAGTATGATAGAGATAATGTTGTCCCTTTGTATGGCACTTAAAGAGCAATAAAGTGTCTTGCACATAGGAGGTAGGTAGAAAGTTAGAGGAAATACATCATTTACAATGAGAGAACAAGCTTTACTAGTGGCCAATTAGACTTGAAAGTTTTTCTGCCTTCTGATTTAATATTATTTTGTTAAAAGTACTGTATTCGTGGCATATTTTTTACTTCTTAAATGTGATGATCAAAGGAATGACTTTAATAAGTTAAATTCCACAAAATAGTATTAAACAATTTAATATATTTAGTCAAATCTAAATGACCTTGTCCAAGGTGTCTTTCCTTTCATTGATCTATTTAATTTTTAGTTCTTTGCCTTGAAGTTTTATTTCAGACGTGCACATGGGTACTTTGCTTTTTCCTCTGTGGCAATGACAACATTAGGACATGAAAGAAGACATTAGACATGAAAGAGGACAGGTAATAGTTTAAAGCCAATTTTATTTTCAAGTTCCCATTTGGTAGTCATTCTCCCTGACTGTTCCTGAACCACAGGAAAATGCTCAGGTGTGAGAGAGAGCACCTGCGAAAAATCAAATGAGGATGAATGAGGATGCATAGCTCATGGAACACATCCACCCTTCAATCTAGGCATGGCCTCAGCAGAATAGGAGCTAAGATTAGTCAGAAGTAAGCATACAAGATTATTTTTTCATTTTCAGGGCAAATAGTTGCTATTTTAGACTGTTTGAATATGTAGGTTCTCTTTCATGGCAGCCAGGAAAGACTGTAAATTCAATAATGGGTCTGAGAAAAAGTTATTGGGCCAGGAAGCATGGAAGTACAACTTCACCGTGCTTATTATTCCATTAACTACTGTATGAGTGTTCCTATTTCAAAATCAGATAACTTGAATATAAGCCTGAGGATCACCTGGTTAGTTGTCTAGTCAGATAGTTGTTGCAGAGTAAAGTTCCATTCATGGTTCAATCAAGGAAACAATGAGAATATAGGGTCTGGGGTGCCACAGCAATTCCAGGTCATAACAACATATTTATTCAGAGAGTTGTATTAGAAGGAAGTAAGATGGAGGAAGGTATATGAAAAAGAAAAATCAAACTTAAATCAGGAGTTGATCATTGGGAATATCTCTCATTTGCACTGAGGATGTCTATCGCAGACATGCTTAATTTGATCAGGGACCATGGTATTTTGTCAGGTGATAAAAACTTGATCAAACTGAGGAATTCTGGAAGTGGCTCAAAATACTTAAGAATCTATATTAAATGTCACCTTTGCTCTAAGAAAACATAATGTTCAAAACATTTTTTTTAACAATTTGCCGAGTTAAAAAATTTCCTATTTATGTTTTTAAATTTTTTTAGCTACTAAATTCTATGATGACTAACAAAGATTTCCTGTATCTTCTATTCATGAAAGTATGCAAATCTTTTACACCATACTTGGAGTGGCAAGTTCAATGTGATTATATCAGTGTGAGTTCTAGATAATATTAATTTTCAGCTGTGAATATGGTTAGACTACCTACAGCTCCATATCTGGAAAATGTTGCCTCTTTTCTTCTGTAATTAATCTGCTCTGTAAGTAGGCGCTCTCAAAGTTCATGCTGTCAGGAGGCTTTCCCAAATTACATTACCACAGGTAATAATCTTAGAGGAAGAAAGGAGTTTAAAATTTTCATGTTTAACTCAATAAATAAGCAGTTAGTAAATAGGGCTACTTTTCCAGACAAACCAAGTTTGTAATATTTGACATCCAGTAAAACTTAAATTTAATTACAAAATCAAGCTGAGTTTGCAGCTTTCCCTATTTTAGTGTTATAAATATAAGAACTTTTTTTTTGATTCAAGAATACTTTTCATGACATTGTTCCTTTCTATTACAAAGTTTTGCTGTTTGAAATTTAATTTCATCAGACCAATAAAATGATGGCCAGACACTTGGAAATATTTTAAATGGCAAAATAATAAAAAGTTTTAAATAAAGTATATTTGGACAACGTAATTATTATTCACACTTTGGACAATCTTACCCTCACAGAGTCAGGCTTTCTATAAGAACGTGGTTGTTTAAAGACAAAATGAAACAAGAAGTCAGTCTCTTTTTCAAAAGTGCTTAATGATATTGCCATACTTACTAGTTTAAGTTATTTAAAAAAATCAACTGTTCATTCTCCAATCAGTAAATTGTGGTGTTTCTGTGATTGTAGCTATCTTGCCTTTTTAAACATTTGTGATCATCCACAGAACCAAACACAAAAAATAATTAGTTAAGTAAAAAAAATTGTTCCGAGTAAATAATATATAATTTCTTTAAATTTTTCATTAACAATTTCTTCAGTCTTTTCATTACCTTTAGGTTACCTCATTTTGTTTATGTTTTAAGGCTTACTGACATCATTCACTTCTGAATTGAGATACTTGATATTGATCTCTATGCCTTGTAGATTATCTCTGCCTAGGGAGGAAGTTATTCTAAGGGTGATATATCTGGAATAAATAGTATTCTTGGCAGAAAAAAAAATATCTAAACCTGAGGAAGCTTTATTCTGTCTTGTTATGCTTAAAATGGTTGAACTGGGGAGAGCATAAATTGGGTAGTTACAGTATATGAAGCTTTCTAAAGAGCCAAAGCACTTTGGACACGAGACACACGAAAGAGAAAAAAAAAATAATAAGGAAAGAAAAAGTAGTCATTTCAGTAGGTAAGTCCTTGACATGGAAAAGACCTGATGTGAAGTGGCCAGAGCCTGAGTGGATTTTCAAAGTCATTTTCAATAAAGAAGGTGGCAAAGGGATTTTACAGTTTAAGAATATGAATGAGAACTCCTTTTTCAAAATTTATCGCACATCTCCTTGCTTCAGAATGAACCTCTTTTTCCCATCAGAAAATAATTATTTCTAGCTTCTGAATGAAGATATTGTTCTACATGCTTCTTTCTCCCTCCACATATGATGATGAAAATGTTCAGTCTTAAAAACAAAACATAGTCAAATAGTAAGTAATATTTCCACTTTTATATTTGGACATAATAAATAGATACATAAATAAACAAGTAAAAGGGTTAGCTATGCAATTCTGGGATGTGTTTCCTAATTCTCTATGAAAATATAAATATCATGTCATAACCCACAGCAATTGCTGCCAGGATGCCACAGATAGCCTACAATTTGGATAATTACATCATTTGGGCATGTGAGGGGTTTTTTAAATGTGCCTCCTCGTCTCTCCAACTAAACCTCATCCAGGAGGGTTTCTTACCACTCATGTGTGACGCGTGTCTGTTTGGTGCACTTTGGCAGCTTCCACTCTATTTGGGAAGCCTGATGCGTTTGAGAAATTATACAAGAGCTTAACTTAGAGAGTCATAGCATTTCGATTAAGAAGGGGTGATAGAGATCACCCATCTCTGAACTCCCATTTTACAGAAGGGGTCATTTAGGCCTGGAGGATGTTCTAATGTTCCAATAGCATTATATGAATGCCAGGAGTGATGTTTTAATATTAAGAACTAAATTACAACACAGATATAGCACAGAAATATTAACCTAATTTCTTTGTTTTTCTTGGCCTGAATTTAGAGCAAAAGAAAAAAGAAAAAGAATTTGAAGTGATATTACTATTTATATGCACACCAAAGCAACTGAAATATACACAGACCTAAGAAGTGACACAGAAAGACTAAAAGGAGGATCACATGATTTACGTTAATGCTATAGGTAAATGGAAAAGGAAAATAGGAAATCTCAAACTATATTAAGAATATCAGGCCTCCTATTATAACATAGAACACCATCCCAACAAATCAAAGTATGTATTTCACTATAAACTATCCTTACCTCCATAAATAAATTCAATATTTTTCCCAAACATTTTATACACATAATAATTTTAATACTCTGGATACCATTTTAAGTTATTTCTATTACAGCATAGTCTCAAAGTGATAAAACTCTAAATTGTTACCATGTTTGATAAATTCACAATTTTTTAATTAAAATTTTATTTTGAGATAATTGCAGATCCACATGAAGTTATAACAAGATAAAGAGCAATCCCGTGCGTCCTTTACTCAGTTTCTAATCATGACAATGTCTTGCAAAATGACAGCATATTATTACAGCCAGGAGTTCTCCATTACAGTCAAGATACAGAACAGTTTCATGGCTGCCAAGATTTATTTTATTGTCCTTTTATAGCTATAGCCACCTCCTTCCTCTCCAGCATGTCTCTAATCACTGGCAATCACTACTCTGTTCTCCATTTCCATAATTTTTAAATTAAATTTTTAACAAAAAGCATGGAGATAGAAATATTTCAAAGAAAAACTAAACTTCTAAAGTAGCAAATAGTATTTTATATTATCCCACTCTTAGTATGTGGAATTCATATTCTCCTAAATTTTTCTTTTAAGGTAGTTTTTAGACTATCTATCAATATAGATTTATCAATGGATATTTCTTATTAAATAAGATTTATTGTTTACATTTTCTTTAAATTTCAAGAATTTAAGGGAAAATATGAAGAAGTACAAAAGCAGTAAGTTGGAACTTAGAAACTGGATCATCTTATTTCCCAGTGATGTGTCCTTGGAAAAATGAACTCTCTCTTTGGGACTATGTTTCCTCATGTAGAAAATTTCGAAGGTTGCAATGGTCCCTAAAGCACTTAAAATGCGTGATTCCATTTGTAGTAAGATGAAATAATTTATGGAGAAGGTATTTGAAAGTTTTTCTCTAAAAAGGCAGTATTTTTTTTAAAAAAATATAAAACAGCAGAGCCACATCGCAATAAATAAACATCAAATGTAACTGAGATGCAGCGGATTTGGCTTGCACCCACTAGTCACCACCACTGGAATTCAGACATGTGATATGTCTGCCAATTAGTGCGACAGCCCACCTATGATTAATCTAGTTGTGCAAAGGTGAAATCTCTAGGAAGACACTTCTTCTTATGAAAAGAGGGATAAACTGTTTTCATTTTAGTGCAAGTGAAGGGGTAGAAAATTTTAGAGCTTAAATGTTACTATGTATATCATTCACATTAATGTCTTGACACACCCATTTCTCCTCCCCCTTCCACCAACATGGATTAATATCGAGATCTAACAGGAGAAACAGGGTTGTGACCAAAAATGTAAAGGGGCTATTTCACTAAAAATTATGTAAGACATTCATTCATTCATTCAAAAATAGTGTCTAATATATACCAGGCACTTTTCTACATGCTGGGAATACAGCAGTGAACCAAGAGGAAAATACTTTCCCTCTTGGAGCTAACATTCACAACATCATAAAAGCAGCCATATTTTAGTAGCCATGTGGGGGAGGAGTACCACTAAGGAAGGCAAAAAAAAAGACTTTTTTCCAATTCTATAGGGACACAAATTTACTTCGGTATTTTGGTAGACACTACCAAAGACAAGTCGGTTACTAGTGCCGTTGGCCATGGTGATTTGTTAGAAATTATATGACACCTTGTGGAAATATGGGCAATGTCAAGCAATAGTTCTTCATGAGCTCAACAATAAGCCAACACAATAAGTGCCTAACAAAGGGAATTTTAACCTCAGGGTGTAGCTGAAGTGACTCAGTGCCTCGTGAACCCAGCAGTGCCCATTAATCAGACTAGTAACATACTGTGAGGCTAAAGTAGAATTTTTAAGAAATTGGGTACTACCAGGTAACTGATGCATCTTGGAAATACACATAAAACATCCTTTAGGAACTCCTCAAACTATCTAGAGGTCCTTTTGGTGTTGCCACACTATTGGTAACCATAGCAAATCTCCTTATGTTACCTCTGACTTTAGCCAAAGCTATTATGAATAATTCTTGTGACTGTAAACATCCTTCCCACTACAGCTGCAGCACTTCTTGGCTTTCTGCTTCTGGGCCTTAGAGTTCCTGGGAGCTTGCTCAGCCTGTCTCCAGAACTTTGAAAGTGCTAACACTCCCACTGTAGTCTCTAACCAAGGAAGGATGTGAGTCAGTGGATAAACGTCCTAGCCTCTCAGCTTTCAGAGGAACCATTCTGAAGTGCATTCCACATGGCTCCTGAGAGGTTCCTCATCATAAAAGATTCCTAGTTGCCCAGCAGGGCAACTGATCAACAATGCATCCTATTCCCTATCTATTGCTTTTTCCTTATCTATTTCTCCTTTTTCCTCCTCCCAACTTCCAGAGAGCATTTTGCAATAAACACTATTGGCTCTGGGGAACCTCAGTGAAGTTTAGAATTCCTCATTAGAACGTAGGTAAAAGAAGAGTCAATAAAATACTAGTTGTATGTATATGAACTGGGTCCATCAATGCTCTAGCTTCAAACCATAGCAATTTAGGAATCCCAATAAGCAATAAAGCACTATTTCTGTTCTTATCTACTTTGAATGAAGAAAAGAGGTGTAAATTATGGGTGAATTAGTAATTACGAAGCAAGGTTGGTTATAATATACAGTTAATTCGATCATACATAATATTTCCCTGTAAGTTGGTTATCTAACACAAACCATTTTCTTGATTATAAAACCATCTATGGAAGGAGTTCAACTAACAAAGGTGGCAAATGTTGCCTGAATTTAGAACTGATGGTAAAGCTCTTGGAATTCACTAACCACATTTTTATTGAGTATAAGCTATATGCTACGAACAAGAAGAACAAAATGTAACATGTTTCCTATATTGTATAAGGTAAAAACTTATGTCGTATATGTGAAAATATCAATAAGGTAAGCTAGCAGTAATATATCATATAAAGAATATAACTAGACATTTGGAAGGTCAAAAATGGGAAAGTTTAGCTTTAATATTCAAAGAAGGAATCATTTGTGATAGATATTTGTTGTTGGAGAGAATACTGGCATGCAGAACTGCTGTAGGCATGCAAAGTGGTCTGAATAAAAGTACCAAGTTACAGTGAATCTTCAGGAAATGGTGAATTAGTCAGATTAACTGGAGTAATATACTTGTTTGGAAATGATTAGAAATGTTGTTTGGGGTGAGATTCTGAAACCCTTAAAAAATTTTGGATGTATTATTTTATTCCAAAAGCAATGTAATACCATTAAATAGATTTTGATCAGACTAATTTTATTCTTAGATTTTATCTCTACATAGCTAGCCCTAGGGTCAACAGGAAGAGTGGTTTCAAATCAGAAGGAATTTTTTGTTATGGGAATCACTAGAGAAACAGTACAAGGAATAGGCAGGAAATAATGAAAGCCTAACCTTGGCCTGAAAATTGAAAATAAAGAGTAGCAACTGTTGTGTGAGTATAGGAGAATAGATCCATGGTGGAGGCCAGGCAACCTTGCACATCTCTACATAAGCCAGACGTAGTCAGGGCTTAACCATCTTCTGATCCAAGTCTGGATGTAATGTCTCATGATCATCCTTGGCACATGGTGGCAGCAATATATGTCCCCTCCCTGTCTCACAGAGGCTATCTTGTGGAAGGATGCCACCAGGATATTTCCCTTCCAATTCCCTTCCCTTTCTGTCACATCCCTCATTTGAGTATAAAACTGCTTGGCTGTAATCTAGAGCTGACTATTCAACGATAAAATGACCCACTGCTCATTTGTCATCTGGCTTATCCGATTCAGTGTCATTCTGTGGGACTAGGGATGCCGGAAGCTGACACAATGCTGGTCTTGCTTTTCTGTATATAGAATAAACTGTTTAATTCCATTTCTAAAAAAGGAACCAAGAGGATGAAGTCATTCTCAAAGAAATGTGGAGTTAATAATTTAGGAGAATGGAGCAAGTTGATGATGGAAATGACTCAAGATTGAGGATTATCAAACTGGAAAGTATGGTACAATTTTTGGTGTTACTTGTGTGAAACAGAAAAAATAGCTACTTATGTCTCCCAGCTCAGAAAATTGATGTGGACATTCTGCAGTGTATAGATGTCTAAAAGATTGAGTGATGGGGGAGGGGAACCCAATTACTAAAGATTATCTCGAAGATCAAGAAAAGTTTAGTCAGAGTGTAAAAGAGGAAGATGTGGAAATAAGGGAATTTAAGAATAAAAACTGCAAGATGAGAAAAACTAAATGGTGAGCTTCAAGAACCTATTGGATATCTCAGTTATCACTTTATCCCCATGCGTACTACAAAGTAGATGATCAATATATAGTTGAGAAATCATACATTTAGAGATTTTATGATTCTTACACAAAGGGTACATACTCAAATACTTTCGTAATCACTGTTTGTATTTTGTCACCCTATTCCCTCTCTAACACACACACAGAAAGCAAAACTATTGCCTTTTTTGTTATAACATATTTTGTGTACCTTGATAGATCCATTAAACACTCAGTAATGAAATTAAGTGTATATAATATTAATACAATGAACTTTTATACTATCAATATAAATGCACTTAAATCAGTTATCAGTAATGGCTGCTATAGGCAGAGAGCTTTTTGTGATCTTTGTTTTTCATAATTAATAACAATTTTAATTAGGTTTAGAAAAACCTTTAAACCATATTATTCCAACATTCATCGATATTGTATGTTTGTGAACACTGTCAAGCATTTGCTGAGCAATACTCATCGTTACTACCGTTAGCAATAGAGAACATAAACTCTTCACTAAGTAAAATTACTTTTATGATTCTTTCTTGTGAGTAATTAAAAATGAGTTTCAGATTTTTATTTTTACTAAAATATTTAATATATATTAATTATTATCTCTGACTTCTAAACAAGTCACCATGTGTCTAGGCAGTTGATGCCTTTCCAAAGAAGCTTTATATTCAAGTGCTAAAGTGAAAACAATGAGAAGCCAGTACAAAGTCTGCAATGTGACAATGCAATGTGGTGTATGGGAGGACTTCCAGGAAAAAGCCATTCATTCTTTCAGCAAGGCAAAAGCTGAAAGTCGGTTTTTCTCACTGACAGTAGATCAGCATAATCAAAGTAAGTCCTCTTTGGAGAGTTGTGAACATAATGGAAAAGAAGTCATATATTTACCATGCTGTAATAGAATATTTGTAATAACACTCATTTTGAAGCATTGCCAAGGTTTTTGTAAGAAGTAATGGAAATGCTGTATTCGTATGAATAAGAAACGATGATTCTCTCCCGCAATGAAATGAATGATAGATTTCTTTATTACCATTGCCAGAAAATTTATAATGACAAGTATACCCATATAATTCATGGTATGACAGAGCATTGCATTGTCTTGTCAAATAAGGGAGCATTTTAATTTAAGATAAATTGTACTTCATGAGCTGTTATAGTCTTCAAAGATCATTGATCAAAGTTCTAATCATTAAGATTGATTTTTAGAAAGTTAAAAATGAGTTTTGAAATATTCTGATCATAAAAAAAAGTTTTAACTTGTAGCTATGTTTTTAAGATTATAACCTGGAGAATTAAGAAAAGTGAGATTCTTTACGGAAAGAAGTTTTTTATGGTAACCTTAGTTTCTAAAGACTAAGGATGCCTCACGCTTTCCTTAATTTATGGGAGAAAAATAATTTTGACATGCTCCACTTAGCAAGAATTTTGCACGAAAATTATGGTATTTGTGGAAATATTTTAACCACTTCTTTTGCCTGAATCATGTAATGGATGCTATTAATAGAAGTAATTCATTGAATGATCTCACTTTGATTCAATAGGTTTGAATCAGCAAAGTCTGGATTAAAATAACAATGATATGCTGAAATAGATCAATTTTCATGTCTTTTTTCTATAAGAACATTGCAAAGAGATATTCCATCACAAACAGTATCTTACAACTAGCTACACTTACTTTGTAACAAATTTCATTTCAGCTTTTAAATATTTATTGGGTAATAGGCAGGAATATATAGTTTAAAGTTCTAAAAATTCAATTTGAGAACCATACTAAGATCAATAAATTAACAAAAAAGAAAATTTTGATAAAATTTTATCTTTTAAACTACCCAGCTCTTACATTAAAAAAAATGAAAGTATTAGTGTATATTTAAAGTTCTTATTTGACAATGTTGATTTTTACCACTTATGTGCACATTTTGATATAAAAATTGAGAGAAATATATATTCTTTAAGATATCAAATCATTTTAGACGATACAAATGATCTTGAATACAATTGGGTGTTTTGTGGCATTGATAATGATAACAAGAAGCTATAAGTCAAAGTAGAAAGAGCAATATTATGACAGATAATAAGTATGAAGAGTAAATTATGAATTATACTTACTGAATGTAATCATAAAGTATTGGGGAATATATTATGGATCAAGATATATACTTTATTAGTATTCTTACTCTTTGTCTAAATTTCAAAAAACTCCACCTGTCAAATAAGTAAAAGTTAAATTTAAACCATTTTAAATTATAGTAGACAAAATATTTGATGATATAGATTTATAAATATTTCCTCAAATATTGTGATATAATGTACAGGATCCATTATCATCCAAAAATTTGGGTTAACAATTTTAAAACTCATCATTATAAGAGAATGAGTTGTTTTATGTAATCTATCAGAGATATATATTGTCCGCCTTTAATGACTGCCATAGTCTTTTGGAAATAATCACTAGCACAATATACCTCCAACATTTTATTGACGATTTGTACATCAATGTAAATGACACCTAATGCTACTGAGAGTAACTTTCAGGAAATTGAAGCATGATAGATTTGTTAAGAGGAATAACAGTCTCAACAATGTGATGACAAAATCCGCGGAACCTGGGAATATGTTAGGTTACCTGGCGAAGGGGAATTAAGGTAGCTAATCAATTTCTCTTGAAATAGAAAGGTTATTTTAGAATATCAAGTTGGGCCCAATGTAATCACAAGGGTCTTCAAAAGTAAAAGTAGAGGCAAAAGAAGAATCAGGGTCAGAGGGATGTAATGTGAAAAGGACTCAACTGGTGATTGCTGGTTTTGAGAATGGAAGTGACCCAGCAGCTAAGGAATATGGGTAGCTTCTAGAAAAGACAACGAAATGGATTTTCCCCTTGAGCCTCCAGAAAGGAACATAAACTTGGTTACACCTTGATTTCAGACCAATGAGACCTGTATCAAATTTCTGACCTATAGAAGTATAAGATAATAAATGTGTTTTATTTTAGGCCACTAAATTTCTGGTAATTTACAGTAACAAAAGAAAACTAGTACAGTAGTTATATATAAACCAGCACAAATAGTCTCTTAATTCATGCTTTTTCCTTTTCTCTCTTTCTTTTTTTAATATTAATGCCTCATGAACATCATAATTTCTCAAGATATTTTTTGAGGCTCTTAATCATTGTTAATGTACACACATGTACATGTATGCAGAAATATATACATATATGCAGATATATATATTTGTTATATTGTTATATATGTGTGTATGTGTGTGTATGAGTGTCCGTGTTTGTATTTCAAAGGTTAATTTGTACTTCCTTCTTTTAGGTTGCCTGTGGGAAAGTTGAATTTAGCAGACAGCAGCCATTCTGAGACTGAGAAAGTTGTAGTGAAAACTGAACGTTAAATTTAATTCTTTTTTGTGATATTCACAAATGCATACATGTGTAAATGGAGAAAGAAAGTGAGAAGGGAGGACTTAAATGTCACTCAAGTGCTGAGGATTAAGAATGAGTAAAATCCAATAAAGTACTCAAGTCTTGAAAGGGAAGTAGATAATTAAATAAAACAAATATAATACAAAATGAGCCATTGTATTATATTCAAAGTAAAATTATCACTAAACATATCTAAGGGTAGTAGGACAGGGGAAAGATACAGAGTTTTCTAGACATGCCTGGGCATGATTTTTACAAAGAATCTGGATTGTTCTCCATTTGTAGCTTACTAGTTGTGTGATCTAAAGAAAATGATGCAATCTCTCAGAATTATTTCTTATTTCTTTGGAATAAAAATAGAAAAAAATGGCATAAACTCTGGGTTTTAATTTTTGCCCTATTATTAATTATTGAGGTGATATAAGGTAAGTATTCACATCTGTAGAGTCATTTCTTTATTAATAAAATGAAGGAGTTTGATTAGGTGAGCTCTAAGGTCTCTTTTTGTGCTATTATTCAGTAAGTCTATGATTTAATTATATATCTGACATAAATAAGCCCCATTTGTTAGTAGGAGCAGAGCTTCCTATCCCTCCATCTCACCTTCTCCACTCCTTACCAAAATACACGTTCACACGCTTTCCCATTGCCCAAGGTCATGGCCTTCTTAGGACCATAGACAGAGACAGATTTATCGTGCAGATTCTCAGATGTTTTTGTTGAGCTGCTGGATATCCTAGAAGTGTGGTCCCTTAAATTGGGGGCCAAACAAAGTTAAATCAAATTGTACTTGAGAGTTCTCCTTTCTAGGGCTCCCTGTTTCTCCAATGTCTCTAAATTTGTCCAGAGTGTAATTAGTCATATTAATAAACAATGAAACCCACAGAAACACATAAAGGCAAACTAGAATGATTTCATATGGATAGTCTAAAAATATACCATTGAAACACAAAGCAAACATACATTTGTTTTAAGCAGTAAAAAAAAAAAAAATCAAAGCACAATGCTAGATCTCCTAAATATCCCCTGGGAAATTATGCAAATCTTAATTTTCACTGTTTAACACTTTATGGAACCACTAGCACATCTTTATTTTGTTAAATAAGTGTGCACAATGAAAACAGTCCTCCTCACCCTCTGTAGAGGCTGAATATTGACCACCCAAAGATATCAGGCTCTTACTCCCAGAACCTTAAATGATACCTTATAAAGAGAAAAAGTCTTTGCAGATGAGTTTAAGGATCTTGACATAGGAAAGTCATCCTGGATTATCTGGATGGTGCTAAATCCAATTACGAGTGTCCTTATAAGAAAGAAACAGACACACAGAAGAGAAGGCAACGTGATCACAAAGACACAGATTGAAGTGATATGACCACAAGCAAAGGAATGTTGACAGCCACTCGAAGCTGGAAGAGGTAAGGAACAAATTGTCTGCTATATGTTTGGAGAAAGAGTGCAGCCCTGCTGATATGTTGATTTCCGCCCTTGAAACTGATGTTGAACCTCTAGCCTTCAGAACTGTGAGAGAATAAGTTCTGCTGTTACTGCAGCCACAGGAAACTATTCTACCTCCCAGAAGAGCTCTGCAAACTTTTACTATATTTAGCAAACTTATTCTCTTAGGATACTTGTAGATGACAATTTGTAATACAAGTACTGAAGTTATACTTAAAATTGGAAAAAGATGGCTTAATAGTAATTTACCATTTAACAATAATAGAATAATAATTATGTTTGCTTTCAGAAGATGCTTACATATTATTGATCCCAATTTTCCTGGTTTATAAATTATTACTAGTACTTCTGTAATTTTTTAGTAGGTTTTTCTAGAACTTCAGGCTAATGAGGTAAGGATATAACATTTAGGGCCATGAAAATACTTTATATGATACCATAATGACGGATACATGTTATTATTCATTTGTCTAAACATTTAACATTTAATATTATCACATAGTAGATAGGTGCCATAACAGATTTCTTTATGTATAAATTAGCTATATTTTTTAAGAATAGGGAGTAAGAAATGGACAATTTATAATTACTTTCCAAACTATAATTGTAAAATCATTTTGAATAATGCAAGTATGATGATAATAGCTTTAAACACTTATAGAAAAAATTACCCCAGTGCAGTTACTCAGACAACCGTCTCTTTATTTCTATAAACTTTTAATTCCAGCATAGTTTTAGAGATACAGAAAAATGGCAAATTTAGTATAGCGTGTTCCGATATAACCCACATCCAGTTTCCCCTGTTATTGACATCTTCCATTATAATGCTACATTGGTCACAATTAATGAACCAATATTGACATACTGTTTTCAAATAAAGTCCAAATTTTATTGGCATTTCCTTATTTTTTACCTAATGTCTGCCTAATTACTAAAAATTAATGCTAAGGAAAATTAAAGAATATATAAATAAATGGATCGATATTTGAATTCATGAATTGGAAGACTCAATACTGTTAGGATGCGAAGTCTTAATCTATTGATTCAATGCACTCTTGAACAAAACCCCAGTTAGCTATTTTGTAACTATGACAAATTAATTTTAAAGTTTATATGGAAGGGCAAAATACCTAGCATAGCCAACACAATATTGAACAAGAAAATATTAGAGGTCTCACACGACCTGACTTAAAGTTTTACTATAAATGTACAGTAATCAAGATGGTGTGGTATGACCAATGAATAGACACCTAGATCAATGGAGCAACATTGAAAGCCTAGAAATAGACCCACACAAATATAAACAAGTGATTTTTGAAAAAGATGCAAAGGAGCAAGGAGAAACTTTACAACAAATGGTGGGGGAACAACTGAACATCCACCAGCAAAAAAAAAAAAGAAGAGGATAAAGACTTTACGTCTTCCACAAAAATTAAATCAAAGCGAATTATAGATTTATATGTAAAATAAAAAAAAAATGTTAGAACAAAACTAGAGAAAGTCTATATGACCTCGGGTTTGGTGTTGAGTTTTAGACATAACACCAAAAGCACAATCCATAATAGAAATTTTTGCTAAATTCGATCTTACTAATTTTATTGATTTTCACTTCTAATAGTTATTCATAATCTTATCTATTTTCAATAGATATAACATAAATTTTATGCAGTGTGTGTCCTGGGTTTCCACTATTAGTATATATTTTTCTATATTGTTATATAGCCTTTATGGGCTTGATGTCATTTTTAAAAAGTGTTCACATAATTTAACTACTTTTAAATTCTAATGTAGAAAAAATATGTAACAACTGCTAGACCAAAATATGATTAATATCCTATGTGTAAATAGATAAGACTCAGGAGAACTGTAATCATAAAATTGAGGTAATTTTGATAGTACTTTGAGTGAAAAGTGTATAGCATATCCAACTCTAGTACATATGATTAGTTCAAAATTTATTACTGCAACTCTCTTGTTACATCTGTTATCAAATACTGATTAGAAGGACACTATTGTAAGACTAAGATGGTTGAAAGTGTTTCCTTAGAGAACTAAGGTAACTGAAATCACAGATGTAAACACAAAAGTGGTGCTGGGTGCTGTTTTGTGCTACACAGAGGTTTTGTCCCAGGGGAAAAATGATGAGACTGTAAACATCTGTTGGCTTTTAGGGATGATTCCAAATGTGTGTCACGTGAAACACTCACTTGAAATCTAGTGGCAGGGTGGCCTCCTTGTGAAGAGCATGGGGTGCTCATAATACTTGGGGTCAAATCCAAGTTTGCCACTTGCAACCTGGGTGATATTCTTTCTGTGTCTCAATTTCTTCATCTTCAAAATGGGAATAATGCAGCACCGCTTTCAAGAGAATGCTTTGGACACCATGAAAGAATGTGTGTTGTGCAGGCAATAAACATTAACTACTATAGCCATCCTTATTACCATCTGTAAGATATTTATATGTAATATATAGTAGTACATCCAAAGTTCAAATACCTAAACATGTGAATTTTAAAAATCCAAAATTTATTAATTTATGGTCCTCTAAAAATAAAAAGAGGGGCTAGCCTGGTGGTGCAGTGGTTATGTTCACACGTTCTGCTTTGGTGGCCCAGGGTTCGCCAGTTTGGATCCTGGGTGCAGACATGGCATCACTTAAGCCATGCTGTGGTAGGCGTCCCATATACAAAGTAGAGAAAGATGGGCAAGGATGTTAGCTCAGGGCCAGTCTTCCTCAACAAAAAGACGAGGACTGGCAGTAGATGTTACCTCAGGGCTAATCTTCCAAAAAAATAAATAAATAAATAAATAAAATAAAAAGAGCACCTCATTTCACACATGCACACACGTACGCAGACACATATCATTAAAAAGCAAAATCTAAATTGATATGATTCCAAATAAATTAGCACTTTCTGTTGCTCTTTAAGAGCTACGTACACTATAATAAAGCTATGTGCATAAATTGGTGGATAACAAGATTACAGCATTTTCCAGAAAATAATTCTACTTTCTAAAATTCTTGTATTACTAAATTAGAATTTTGGTGACATACCTATATGATCTGCCATTGAAGACAATATTTTAAACATAAGCATATCCCAAGTTTTGTTCTTCATGATTTTTTAAAAATGTTTTATTAAGACTATTTTTTAGAGCAGTTTAAGGTTCACAGCAAAATTGAGGGAGATTTCCCTCATACAGTCAGCCCTCCATATCTGTAGGTTCTGTATCTGTGGATTCCATATTCACGAATTCCACTTCTACAGATTCAACCAACTGTGGATAAAAAGACCTATACTGGTTGGAGCTATACTGAACAAGTACAGACTTTCTTTTCCTTCTGTAAACAACACAGTATAACAACTGTTTACATAGCATTTACATTTCATTAGGTATTATAAGTAATATAGAGATAAAGTATATGGGAGGATGTGTTTAGGTTATATGCAAATACTATGCCATTTTATATAAGAGACTTGAGCATCTACAGATTTTAGTATCCAATCCCCCTTGGATACTGAGGGATGGCTGTACCCCCTGACCTCACACATGCATATTCCCCCCATTATCAACATCCCCCATCAGAGGGTTCATTTGTTACAACTTATGAACCAACACTGACACATGATAATCACCCAATGTCCACAGTTTACATTGCAGTTCACTTTTGGTCTTGTACATTCTGTGGGTTTGGACAAATGTATAATAACATGTATCCATCATTATAGTATCATATAGAGTATTTTCATGGCCCTAAGTCTTCTGTGCTCTGCCTGTTCATCCATCCCCCTAATCCAATCCGTGGCAACCACTGGTCTTCTCACTGTCTCCATAGTTTTGCCTTCTCCAGAATGCCATATAGTCGGGATCATAAAGTATGTACCCTTTTCAGATTGGCTTCTTTCACTTAGTAATATACATTTAAACTTCCACCATGTCTTTTTATGGTTTGAAAGCTTATTTCTTTTTAGAGCTGAATAAAATTTCATTGTCTGGTTGTACCACAGTTTGTTTATTCATCTGCTTGAGGACATTTTGGTGGCTTCCAAGTTTTGGCAATTATGAATAAAGCTGTGTGCAGGTTTTTATGTGAACATAAGTTTTAAACTCCTTTGGGTAAATATAAAGGAATGTGATTGCTGGATGGCATGGTAAGAGTATGCTTAGTTTTATTAAAAACTACCAAACTCTCTTCTACACCATTTTACAATCTCACCAGTAATGAAAGAGTGTTCCTGTTTCTCCACCTCATCCCCCGCATTCAGTGTTCTCAGTGTTCTGGTTTTGAGTCATTCGAATTGGTGTGCAGTAGTATTTCACTGTTGTTTTAAATTGTATTTCCCTGATAACATACGATGTGCAGCATCTTTTCATATGCTGATTTTCCATCTCTGTATCTTTTGTTGTTGAATTTCTCTCTTAAACTGGTCAAGTTGTTACAGGATAAATACTATAGACTGGGTTGCTTAAACAACAAACATTTATTTCTCACAATTTTGGACACTGGGAAGTCCAAGATCAAGGCACTAGACGATTTGATGTCTAGA
Organism: Equus quagga; assembly: GCF_021613505.1. Lineage (NCBI taxonomy): Eukaryota > Metazoa > Chordata > Mammalia > Perissodactyla > Equidae > Equus > Equus quagga. Next base: position 107,898,372 of record NC_060273.1, read on the forward strand.
GAGGGCCCATTTGCTGGTTAACAGACAGTTGTCTTCTCACTGTGTCACATGGTAGGATGGAGGAGGGTGTCCTCTGGGGACTCTCTTACAAAGGCACTAATCCCACTCATGTGGACTCTGCTATCATGGCCTAATCATCTTCCAAAAGCCCCATCTCCAAATACCATCACACTGGGGATTAGGTTTCAACATATGAATTTTGAGGGACCCATTCAATCTACAGCAGTGTTTTTTAAGGTCTTTGGCTCATTTTTTAATCAGCTTGTTTGTTTTCTTAGTGAGTTTTTAAGAGTTCTTTGTATATTTTGGACCACAGACCTTTATCAGATGTGTCTTTTGCAAATATTTTCTCCCACTCTGTGGCTTGTCTTCTCAGTCTCTTAACATTGTCTTTTTTTTTATTGAGTTAATGATAGTTTACAATCTTGTGAAATTTCAGTTGTACATTAATTTTTGTCATTCGTGTTGTAGGTGCACCACTTCACCCTTTGTGCCCACCCCCTACCCCACCTTTCCCCTGGTATCCACTAAACTGTTCTTAGTCCACATTTTTAAATTCCTCATATGAGTGGAGTCATACACAGATTGTCCTTCTCTAGCTGGCTTATTTCACTTAACATAATTGCCTCAAGGTCCACCCACGTTATTGCAAATGGAATGATTTTGTTCTGTTTTGCAGCTGAGTAGTATTCCATTGTTTATATATACCACATCTTTATCCATTCATCTGTTGATGGGCACTTAGGTTGCTTCCATGTCTTGGCTATTGTAAATAATGCTCCAATGAACATTGGGGTACATAGGACTTTTGGGATTGCTGACTTTAAGCTCTTTGGATAAATACCCAGTAGTGGGATGGCTGGATCATATGGTAGTTCTATTTTTAATTTTTTGAGGCATCTCCATACTGTTTTCCCTAGTGGCTGCACCAGTTTGCATTCCTACCAGCAGTGTATGAGGGTTCCGTTTTCTCCACAACCTCTCCAACATTTTTTACTATTAGTTTTAGATATTTCTGTCATTCTAATGGGTGTAAGGTGATATCTTAGTGTAGTTTTGATTTGCATTTCCCTGATGATCAGCGATGATGAGCATCTTTTCATGTGCCTATTGGCCATCAGTATATCTTCTTTGGAGAAATGTCTGTTCATGTCTCCAGCCCATTTTTGGATTGGGTTGTTTGAGTTTTTGTTGTTGAGTATTAGAGTTCTTTATATATTATGGATATTAAGCCTTTGTCAGATATATGACTTCCAAATATTTTTTCCCTGTTAGTGGGTTGTTTTTTTTGTTTCAATCCTGTTTTCATTTGCCTTGAAGAAGCTCTTTAGTCTGATGAAGTCCCATTTGTTTATTCTTTCTATTGTTTCCCTTCTCTGAGAAGGCATGGTGTCTGAAAAGATCCTTTTAATACTGATGCCAAAGAGTGTACTGCCTATGTTTTCTTCCAGAAGCCTTATGGTTTCCGGTCTCACCTTTAGGTCTTTGATCCATTTTGAGTTTATTTTGGTGAATGGTGAAAAAGAATGGTCAATTTTCATTCTTTTACATGTGGCTTTCCAGTTTTCCCAGCACCATTTGTTGAAAAGACTTTCTTTTCTCCATTGTATGCCCTTAGCTCCTTTGTGGATGATAAGCTGTCCATAGATGTGTGGTTTTATTTCTGGGCTTTCAATTCTGTTCCATTGATCTGTGCACCTGTTTTTGTACCAGTACCATGCTGCTTTGATTACTGTAGCTTTGTAGCAAGTTTTGAAGTCAGGGATTGTGATGGCTTCCGTTTTGTTCTGTTTCTCAGGATTGCTTTAGCAATTCGGGGTCTTTTTTTGCCCCATATGAATTTTAGGATTCTTTGTTCTAATTCTGTAAAGAATGTCATTGGGATTCTGATTGGGATGGCGTTGAATCTGTAGATTGCTTTAGGTAGAACGGACATTCTAACTATGTTTATTCTTCCAATCCATGTACATGGAATGTCTTTCCATCTCCTTATGTCGTCATCCAATTCTCTCAGAAAGGCCTTGTAATTTTCATTATATAGGTCCTTCACTTCCTTAGTTAAATTTACCCCAAAGTATTTTATTCTTTTTGTTGCAATTGTGAATGCTATTGTGTTCTTGAGTTCTTTTTCTGTTAGTTCGTTATTAGAGTATAGAAATGCTACTGATTTATGCAAATTGATTTTGTACCCTGCAACTTTGCTGTAGTTGTTGATTACTTCTAAGAGTTTTCCAATGGATTCTTTGGGGTTTTCTATAGATATAAGATCATGTCATCTGCAAACGGCGAGAGTTTCATTTCTTCCCTCCCTATTTGGATTCCTTTTATTCCTTTTTCTTGCCTGATTGCTCTGGCCAGGACCTCCAGTACTATGTTCAATCAGAGTGGTGATAGAGGGCCTCCTTGTCTCATTCCTGTTTTCAGGGGGATGGCGTTCAGTTTTTGCCCATTGAGTATGATGTTGGCTATGGGTTTGTCATATACGGCCTTTATTATGTTGAGGTAGTTTCCTTCTATGCCCATTTTGTTCACAGTTTTTATCATAAATGGCTGTTGGAGCTTGTCAAAGGCCTTCTCTGCATCTATTGAGATGATCATGTGGTGTTTATTCCTCAGTTCGCTGATGTGGTGTATCACGTTGATTGATTTGTGGATGTTGAACCATCCCTGTGTCCCTGGTATGAATCCCACCTGATCATGATGTATGATCCTTTTGATGAATTGCTGAATTCTGGTGGCCAAAATTTTGTTTAGAATTTTTGCATCTATATTCATCAGTGATATTGGCCTGTAGTTCTCTTTTTTCGTGGTGTCCTTGTCAGGTTTTGGTATCAGTGTGATGTTGGCCTCATAGAATGTGTTAGGAAGTGTTCCATCTTCCCTAATTTTTTGGAATAGCTTGAAAAGGATAGGTATTAAATCCTCTCTGAAAGTTTGGTAGAATTCCCCAGGAAAGCCATCTGGTCCTGGGGTTTTATTCTTTGGGATGTTTTTGATTGCTGTTTCAATCTCTTTCCTTGTGATTGGTCTGTTCAAATTGTCTGCCTCTTCTTGAGTGAGCTTTGGGAGATTGTAGGAGTCCAAGAATTTATCCATTTCCTCTAGGTTATCCATTCTGTTGGCATATAGTTTTTCATAGTATTCTCTTATAATCTGTTGTATTTCTGCAGAGTCTGTTGTTATTTCTCCTCTTTCATTTCTGATTTTGTTTATTTGAGCTTTCTCCCTTTTCTTCTTTGTAAGTCTGGCTAGGGGGTTGTCAATTTTATTTATCTTCTCAAAGAACTAGCTCTTTGTTTCATTGATCCTTTCTACTGCTTTTTTCGTTTCAGTAGTATTTATTTCTGCTCTGATTTTTATTATCTCTCCTTCTGCTGACGTTGGGCTTTATTTGTTCTTTTTTCTCTAGTTCAGTAGGTGTAGTTTAAGATTGTTTATTCGGGATTTTTCTTGTTTGTTAAGATGTGCCTGTATTGCGATGAATTTTCCTCTTAATACAGCTTTTGCTGTATCCCATATGAGTTGGTATGGCATGCTATCATTTTCATTTGTTTCCTGGTATTTTTTTATTTCTTCTTTAATTTCTTCAATGATCCATTGCTTGTTCAGTAGTGTGTTGTTTAGTCTCCACATCTTTGTGCCTTTCTCAGCTTTTTTATTGTAATTAATTTCTAGCCTTATAGCATTATGATCAGAGAAGATGCTTGTTATTATTTCAATTTTTTTTAAATTTGTAGAGGCTTGCCTTGTTTCCCAACATATGGTCTATCCTTGAGAATGTTCCATGTGCACTTGAGAAGAATGTGTATTTAGCTGTTTTAGGGTGAAGTGATCTATATATGTCTATTAAGTCCAATTGTTTTAGTTTTTCATTTAGCTCCACTATTTCCTTGTTGATTTTCTGTCTGGATGATCTGTCAATTGATGTGAGTGGGGTGTTGAGGTCCCCTACTATTATTGTGTTGTTTTTAACATCTTCCTTTAGGTCTGTTAATAGTCGCTTTATGAATCTTGGTGCTCCTGTGTTGGGTGCATAGAGATTTATAAGCATTATTTCTTCTTGATGAAGTGTCCCTTTGATCATCATATATTGTCCCTCTGTGTCTCTCTTTACCTGTCTTATTTTGTCTGATATAAGAATTGCAACACCTGCTTTTTTTTTGCTTGCTATTAGCTTGAAGTATTGTCCTCCACCCCTTCACTCTGAGCCTGTGTTTGTCCTTGGGGCTGAGGTGTGTTTCCCGGAGGCAACAAATTGTTGGATCTTGTTCTTTAATCCATTTTGCCACTCTGTGTCTTTTTATTGGAGCGTTCAATCCGTTTACATTGAGAGTGATTATTGATGCATGTGGACTTAATGTTGTCAATCTGTCACTCATTATCTTCTTTTCCTGCATTTCTTTTCCTGTGTGCTTTAGCCTACCCATATAATACTGCAATTTCTTATGCTGGGTATCTTAGATTTTTCCTTATTTATGATTTGTTACTCTGTTCTGTATTTTATTTTAGTGTCTACCCTGAAGTTTGTATTTAGAATCTTGTGTATAATATAGTCTATTCTCTGGTGGTCTCTTACTTACTTGGCCAATACTGATTTAGACCCTTTGCTCTTCCCCTCCTAAATAATTATTTTCATTTCTTATTCCAACTCGTGTTATGAATTTGTAGTTAGAGTGATAAGATAGTCCTTGCTTTGGTAGTTTCCTTACCTTTACCCCAATGCTATAGTTGAATATTTGCTATCCTGTTCTGGTTCTATCCATCGGTCTCCCTAGTCTGTGGATTGTGACCCCTTTCTCCCTTTTTTCTTTTTTCAGGTATGAGAGCCTTCTTAAGGTTTTCTTGTAGTGGAGGGTTTTTAGTTACAAATTACCTTAACTTTTGTTTGTCTGGAAAAGATTTAATTTCTCCCTTATATCTGAAGGAAATTCTTGCTGGATAGAGTATTCTTGGCTGAAGATTTTTATCTTTTAAAGCTTTGAATATGTCACTCCATTCTCTCCTAGCTTCTAAGGTTTCTGTAGAGAAATCCACTGAAAGTCTGATAGGAGCTCCTTTGTAGGTTATTCTCTTCTTTTTTCTTACTTCCCTGAGTATTCTTTCTTTATCTTTCCTTCTTGCCAATTGTACCACTATGTGCCTTGCAGTAGGTCTTTCCACATTGACAAATCCAGGAGATCTGAAAGCTTCCTCTACACACATTTCTCCGTCAATCCCTAGATTTGGGAAGTTCTCTTCAATAATTTTGTTAAGCACACTTTCTGCTCCATTTTCCTTTTCCATGTTCTTGGGAATTCCTATGATCCTTAAGTTCTTACTCCTCCTTGAATCCACTATCTCTCAGAGATTTTCCTCACTTTTTTTAATTCTTAGTTCTCTTTCTTCCTCTGTCTGGAGCATTCAGCCTGTCTATCTTCAATTATGTTAATTTTCTCCTCTATGGTGTCTACACGGGCATTCAGGGAATCCATATTCTGTTTTATCTGGTCCATTGTGTTTTTCATCTCTAGTAATTCTGTTTGATTCTTCTTTATAATTTCAATCTCTTTTGTGAAGTAACTCCAGAACTCATTGGCTTGTTTCTCTATCTTTCTCTCTACCTCATTGAGTTTTTTTATTACAGCTGCTCTGAACTCATTATCACTTAGTTTACCTAATTCCAAGTCCTCAGGACTTAATTCTATGTTTTTATTGTTTTCCTTCTGGTCTGGGGCTTTTATAAATTGCTGGATGGTAGAGGAGTGGTTTTTTCGCATGGTGGTAGAATTCGGTTGCAGTTACAGCCTGTCGCCACTAGATGGGGGTCGAGAGCCGCATTTTCTGAGCTCTCCGCCTTCGGGCAAGATGGCGGTTCCCGGTGCACTTTTCCGTCAGGGAGGGGCTGCTATTCTCGGGTGCCGATCTGGATTCAGATCAGTTCTGTTCTCTGGTCTCCCGAGGCCCTGGGTTTATGGGGTCTACACGCACAGAAGCTTTCCCCCATTAGCGGGTTTCCACTGAACAAGCAGCAGGAGTCTTGGATGATCCCCTGGTCTTGCAGCCCCTCCCCGGCTCCTTCCCAGACTGCGCAGCAGGGATGCAGACTCTAGGGGAGGGAGCGACGTTCTCTCCTACCCGTTCCAGCACCTGCGAGGCCATCAGCAAGGTTTATGTTCTCCGCCTTCTTGGTATTGTAGGTCTCTAACGTGCTCGCATTAGATTTATTCTCTGAAATTCAGTTTTTCCAATCCTTTGTTGTATTTTGGAGGGGAGAGAATCCCGGGTCAGCTCACCCCGCCATTTTGCTCCACCCCTTCTCCCTTTTTTCTCTTAACATTGTCTTTTGCAGAGCAGAACGTTTTTTAAATTTTAATGAAGTCCAGCTTACCAATTCTTTTTTCATGAATTGTGTCTTTGGGATTGTATTCAAAAACTCATCATCATACCCAAGGCCATCTAGGTTTTCTCCTATGTTACCTTGTAGGAGTTATATAGTTCTGCATTTTCTATTTAGATCTACAATCCATTTTGAGTTAATTTTTGTGAAGGGTGTAAGGTCTGCATCTAGATTCATTTCTTTTCTTGCATGTGAATGTCCAGGTCTGCCATCTCCATTTGTTGAAGAGACTATCTTTGCATTTGCATCTTTGTCAAAGATCAATTGACTATATTTATGTGAGTTTAGTTCTGGGCTCTCTATTCTGTTCCATTGATCTGTTTGTCTGTTCTTTCACCAGTATCACACTGTCTTAATTTCTGTAGCTTGATAGTAAGTCTTGAAGTTGCATAGAGTCAATCCTTCATTTTTGTTCTTCTACTGCAATATTATGTTGGGTGTTCTGGGTCTTTTGCCCAAAGATATTTTTAACTGCATCATTCATTAAAAATATTTCTAGATGGAATATGCAATAATATCACTGAGACAATTTTTACATTCTATTGCACATAAAAAATTATACCCAGTTTCAGTGGAAATGTTTTGCGCACAGTTACTTATTCTCTCTTTCTCTTTCCCTCTGACTCTCACTCTAGTTCTCACTCTTGTGCTTATTCTCTTTTCCTCTCAATCAAACAGGCAGGCCCAAACTGATTTATTAAACCAAGTTAAATGAGTAACACCAAATTTTTTTTGACTACTTAAATTTGATATCTGGCAAACATTTATGAAATACTATCAAAAATGCTGAAACAAATACATTCTTCTACAGAGAAAGACTAGTTTTATAGGTGCATGTGTGTTCAGACACACACACAGACCCAGTCTGAAAGAACAGTAACTCTATCTTTTTCTGATCTCAGTCCAATGCTTGTGCTACGGAGTTGAGTAATAGGAAGAGGGAGATATAGCTGTATTTCACACTCTGCTTTCTCTCTCTAATATAGAAAGTGAATTTTCTCCTTTGGCAGAATGAATTCAAGAGTGTGACTCAAGTGTATTTCTACGAATGATTAGGTAAAATCACTAGGTGGTAAGATAACCAAATTTTGATAATGGTGCATCTCACCTGTAAATAACCACTATGTTTTCAGAAACGTAACAGTCCTACAAAGTAAAGCCTGAGTATGAAAAACACATGAACTCCACACCAACAAATTGGTTGCAAGCATTTAATCATGTAGCTTTTGTGAGGTGCTTTACTCCTTTACACAATGCCAAGGCTGAGAAGTAGGCCAAGAAAACAAATAAATCATGTGGCTTAAAATGCACTTAAAATTAGATTTTGAATGAGAGTACTAACATTTACATAGAATTATATTGGTTAGAGAAAATCTGAAATTTTGACAAGACAAACAGCTATTGGCTCGAGATATGTGGAGTTTAATCCAGGTTGTTCATGGAATGGCTATGCACCAGATGCCATAATATTTTCCAGGGTGGAGGAAAAGCTCCAAAAATAATAGATAACTACATGTAAAGAGGATAATTGATTAAGAGGGACTTACAAACCTCCAAAACAGTGTGGGGCTATTAATTATTTAGGAAAATGTAACCAGATAGATTAAGAAGGAATCTAATGTATCTTTAATAAGCAACATTTTCCTGCCATAATATGTGGGATTGGTTCGAATAATTGACTAAAATTTCCTTCTAGTCACTAAAATCTCCAGGTTTATTTGACTTTGTTTAAAGGAACTGGAAAGGATAACATAATGTTTCATGACTGGATGCCGTTAAATAATTTATTGAAAGAAAAAATATAATATCAGGAACTGTGTGCTGTCATATTTTTGTTTTTAAAGAATCTATATAGAGAGTGAAATTTAAAAAAAGTCCCATAAATTTAAAACCATAGTAATTGTTCCCCAATAGTAAGCACAAGCATTAAAAATAATTTCTCAGCAGTAAAATACCTTAGTTTAAGGTCCAACTGCAACAGAAATTATTCTAACCTGTATTTTTAATTTAATTTCTATTCACACTTTTCTTTGGATGGCTGGTAATGTTAGTAACATGATTATTTGTTGTGAAATATGACTTAGAAGTTACTTTTAAAACTGGGGTTTAGGGGCTGGCCCGGTGGCCGAGCGGTTAAGTCTGCGTGCTCTGCTGTGGCGGCCTAGGGTTTCACCCGTACGGATTCTGGGTGCGGACGTGGCACTGCTTGTCAGGCCACGTTGAGGCAGCGTCCCACATGCCACAACTAGAAGGACGTGCAACTAATATATACAACTATATACCAGGGGGATTTGGGGAGATAAAGCAGGAAAAAAAAGAAAAAAGATTGGCAACAGTTGTTAGCTCAGGTGCCTATCTTTAAAAAAACAAACAAAAAACTGGAGTTTAAAACATTATCGTGAAAGATTTAAACAAATTCAAATGTCCTTGCAACCGTTATTATGGCCTTTCAGGGGCCTAATGTGCTTTTCCTTCCCTGTATTTGGGCTCCTGTCTTTGCTTCAGGGAGTATACTGCAAGGCAACTCAAGTTGATGAGAGCTTCTGCTTTAGAATCTCACGTGGGTATGTTTCTGTGTGTGTTTGCTGTAAATAATTGATGGGTCTAAGTGATTCTAGATTGGCAATATGCAATGTGATGTTCACTGTCTTAATCTCCTTAGGTTAAGCAGAGGATGCCCCATAGTGCATCTGGCCCTTGCAAACGAAGCATAATAATGCACAGGAAATTGTGTACTTAGTCAGTGGTCTCAGAGAGGACTGTGAAAGTTAATACCATAATAACCTTAAGAAGCAGGCTATTACTATGACTGTTAGCAGTACGGCTGAAACTTCAAATATTAACCAAATATTGCAACTTTTAGGGTTACAAAACAAAATAGGAAGTGGAAGGCGATACTTCTTTTTGCTTGTATTAGTGATACAGTGAAAATTAAATTTGCATTGGTCATGCCTTTGAGTTTTTTATTCTGACTGTGGTGAAATCGCAATGCCATGATGGATTATTTGTTATACGTGGACCTCTCTAAGACTTTATCTTAACCCTGCAAATAATGGAAGGGGATAAAGTGGATGTGGTGGAGTAAAAGAATTGAAACTAGTGAGAATCTACTGAATATTAGACCCTGCCCTCACACCATGGCGAGAGCTAGGATTCTAAGCCAGGTGTATTGAACTAAAACTACACACTCTATGCCAATACTCCCTCTGTGTGAAGACAGGGGATTTGTGTAAAACACTTCTCTATTTTCCAGCCTATGGAAAGAAGACTCAAAGAGAGATTGTCACAGAGGAGACCAACATTAGTGAAAAGTCTAAATCTAAACTACAGGTTCTTAGAAGGAAAAATGATATATTGAGTTTGCTTGAAATTTTGAATCTTTAATTATGTAAAAGGGAATGCTAAATGGTAAGGTCAGGTGGCATATCGCCTCACAACATTTTACCAGCAGAAGAAAGAACCGAAAATTTTACTCAGAGACGTAAGAGAAATGAAATATATAAGAATAATTTCGATGGAAATCTTAATATAATGGAAGCAGAGATAGAATAATAGGATTTTAGGACATATTTAACTATCATTTTTTATATTTAGTATTATCATACTGAAATGGCATCCATAAAATATCACTTATTGACCAGTTCTTAGATTTTTCTTTACTACAATTTATGTTTAAATAGAGCTTTATAAAACTAATAGCTTATTTATAAACTGAATATATTCTATTACTGATTGACATGCTTTCAGAAAATTCGTTTTACTTGAATTGACAAATACTACAAACCGCCCTGACCGAAAAGTCAGATATTAAAGAGCATTGTTAAAGATATTTAGCATCTAGTTAAGTTTTCCTTCCTGATACATCATGAAAATTCAAATATCATTGGAAATGGAAGAGTAATGGATAAAAAATTACTTTAATAGTATGTGTCAGAAAAAATTATTATATATTTTTCTATTTAAACTTTGCATAGAATCTTCTCTCCTAAATACGAAGGGTAATTTGTACCTCAATATTAAGCTAGATTTGGTTTGGAAAATATAGGATTGGGAAGGATTACAGAAGTTAATTAAAATGTGTAGATAAGAAATTTGACCTAGTTTCACACTTGGGTTAGTACACTTATTGTAAGGATAGTGAGTTATACAAAAATCATTTTTACTACACAATATAAGAATATTGAGAAGTCTCCAAATAACTATTTCATCAAACAATTTCAATGTGTAAATCACTATTGTATATAATCTAGAAAACTCCAGTGAACTCCTCTCTGGAATAAAGCTTTCACCAATATGAGGGTTCCTGAGGGAACTAGAAAAAATTTGGTGCAGTCTATGGATAGCCCAGTTATCCGGGCACCTTGTAGGCTTGCTAGGACCTGCATAGGGAAGCTTTTGCTGTGCTAACACTGAAGTGTGGATCACAGAACAGAGACTAATACCCTAAACCCATGCAAATTATAGTATCAGTTTTTATGCTCTGCTAAAAAAAATAAGTACTAAGAGACACACAAAGAGGGAAGTCATATTTTGTACATAGCAACTACACTTGTATATTCCTGTACTGCTCCATTCCACCCCCGAACTCAGAAACACTTAGTGGAATGTAATTCTGGATATGTCGTAGATAAGACTGAATAAATGATTAAAATTTCCATGATAGATCTCATAAATTCATCCTAGGGGAAAATAAATGGAAAAACATTTCCATCAATGGAATAAATGGAGAGATGAACTCCTTGAAGAACTAAAATTTTCACATTTATTTTAAACTCCCATTTAAACATTTAGCATGTCTGAATAGCACCTAGATTAACTACTTTTCCAGGTGAGAAGCAATTCATTTTTTTTTTCTTATCTCCAGGGAAATTATTTACTCCACATTATAGGCTTTTCACCTGCAAAATTTCATTTCAAAAATTACTTGTTGATGAATGAGAGACAGGGAAAAGAATAATGAATTTTAAATGAAAGTTATTAGCTTCCATTTTCTTCCAGATTTGGGGCATGAGACTAATCCACTTGTTTAGTGCCAATTTGGAATGTAAATAAACTTTTCTTCTCGTTCTTGTGAAAGTCTGTGTAGTAATTCAGGTGCCATGGAGAAACATATTAACCCTCTCATCACACAATGATGATCTTTAAGGCACTGTTGTTGTAAACATTTACCTGCCCATATAAATTTTTGCTATCCAGAGAAAATGATTTGATGGTAGGGAGGGTGAAGACTGTTACAATAAAAAAAAAAGAAATCAGGAATTATTGATTCCAACCATAATTTAATAAAATCTTAAAGCAGAGTAGCAGAACATGTCTCTTTTTGATTATTGTAATAACTAGATTATAATATTTATAAACTTTTTTTTGCTTTACAAACTGCTTTCAATGATATATTTGTTTTCTTCCTCCTTATAGTTCAGCAGCGTTAGTCCCACACTCCATTGAAAAGGCCCAACACACAGTGAAAAGAAATAGACTTGAAAGCAACGTATTGCAATGCTGAAGACAAAGTATTGGCTGGAATGGTATATATTTGGACAGTCATAACTATGATATTAAAGGAGACAGGCCACGTCTGACCTGCTGTTGATATAACCATAGGCTGGCAACACATGCCTCAAGAGCCGCACAACCTTCCATCATTCAAGATTCGTGGAGGACAGATGTTTTCCATCAGAGTGATAGTATTTTTACACTGCTTTCATTAAACTGTCATTTCTTAAACTGCTTCAATTTCAGGCGCCTTTTATCGCTTTGTTAGTTTTAATGCATCTCTCTATACCTTGGATGACAGAGAGGTAGCCCTGACTTTAATTGTGTGTATATTTCCCAAAAATTGGGCCATACACTCTCACAGGAGCCCCCTCTGGAATTGCACCTAATTGTGAAGTGAAAGCAATATGGGAACAAGCACCATAAAGATCACTAGTTATTCATGACGTGGAGACTGAGAAGTATTATGTATGTATTAAAATGCTTTGAAGTGAAACATTTATGCAACTCACTTTGAAAGAATCAATAACTTTGATATATTAGTGCAGTTGAAAATACTGTTCACTTAGCACAAAATGGATGTAAGACAGAAATAAAATGAATGTTCAAAACCAACAGTTATCTGGCAAACTCAAAAAACACCATCAGTACAATTGAACTAAATGATCCTTTCTGCAACTTCCTCTTTAATGCAAAGGTTTAAAAGTGTCCATTGTATATCATTTTGATATTAAATGGCAATATTTACTTGAATTTCCTCAGTTAGATTTATTTTATTTTATTCTATTGTTTTCATGACTTATAAGGTACAACCATTAGAATCTTAGTTCAAACGTAGGCTTGGAAGGGGAAATTTATTCCTAAACCATAATTAGTAGAGAATGGTGACTGTTTGAACCATTATGCATAAGAGTTAATTGATGAGAGAGAACCCATAACACATCAGCATCAGCTCATTCTAACTTTATGCTGATTTTTCCCTACACTCTGATGAGAAAATATCAGGAATAAAAATACTGAAAAGGCTGTTTTAGAATGAATTGAAAATCTTCTGAATTTGTGATCTGCTGTACATATTTTAGAGACTTGTAAAAGAGCAAAATTAAGAGAAAACTATGTTTAAATGTTAAAAGTTCTCCATTTAGAATTCCTGAAATTAATATAAAGATACTAAATTGCAATCCTAATCACTGTGAAGAGACATTATCCAGGAATATTTTCCACCTACACTCCACTTTTCCTTGCAAATCACACTTTTGGGTTATTATCACAATAATGAGTATAGTTGTTAATGTGGTCCCTGATCTTCTGGTAATAAATTTGTATTCCATTAAAAGGAACAGACAGTGAATTAGAGGTCAGTTAGATTTTATCGCAATATGAATCAAGCTCTTTGATTGAAATTCATTTTCTAGGTTATATTTTGATTGTGTTGAATGTTTGTTTCCGAAAGCAAACAAAATTTTGTGATGCTTATGTATTTGCTAAGCAGGCTCTAAACAAATAATCAAGAAATTATCTCTATGAAAAAAGAAGATGCAATGTTCTCTATACTTACTAACGTACACTTCATAACATGAAATTTAATTAGCCAAATTCAATAATTCACAAAGCTGGTAAAAGAATGATAACGAACCATCATAGAATAGGTACAGGGACACTGTGCACAGATATATTTCATTAATGGAATTAATTTAGAATTTTAATTAAATAGGTTACTTACTAGCCCACACTATAATTTCATTAAATTAAATGATAATGCTTCACTACCAAGCATCTATTAAAGGACCCTCCCAATTGAGGCATACATTGTACAGTTTCACACAGTCAAAATAGATGGACAAGTTTAAAAAAATTGATCCTTCTTTTAACTATGCTCAGGAAGTTTTTAAGCAAAACAATTAATAAATCTAAAACATATAGTTTCACACAAAGAGAATCATAAAACTTTCTCAAAATTTTATAAAACCAGTCTACCAATAGGTATATGAAGATTTTAAAAACTATTCTCCTGTGCGCTCTCTGTCTAAACTTAAAGCCATTTTGTATGTATGAATTTGAACAGATATAAGATTAGAAAAGCTCTAATTGGTATATTTCTTTTATTCATTAACAAACACTTATTAAGTGTCTGCTATGGGTCAGTTCTGTACTAGACACTGAGATATAGTAAGGAATTAAAAGACAGATAAAATGCCTGCCCTCATAAATTTTTCTACTGGGGATTTTGTAGAAAATTTGTGAAGATAATCAAGATTATGCGAAATGTTATGGTCACATAATTTTATTTTTACTTCTCATTGACTTTAGGTTTCTTGCATTTTCATCCATAATTTTACTTTAAAATTTTTATTTTATGCAATTTTGCATACATACTTTATGCTCTGGTACAGAAATTATATCATTATTTGTGTTGTAATTGAACATATTAAAACATTGTATATTGAACTTGCATAGTACCAAAAATTCTATGCAAAAACTGTCGTTTTAATATAATGTATATTTAAAGTATAAGGATACAGTCTGTGTAATATTTTCTAGTTAGCATTAATTTAATTTGGTATTGGTCATTAAGAGACAGGGGCCATTTTCTTCAGCTACTATCATTTTGAAGTTATAGATTTGAATCAAATGGAAAAGGATTATATTTTTCAGTGTTCTATTGTTTTCTCTTAGTATATTAATAGTCATTCATGGATATGAAGGCAGATGAACAGCAGATATAATACAAATATTCATATGTAATGATCTACACTATATTTTAACATTAATAAACTTTACAAAAGAAAAAGTGATAATTGTAGAAGGGAAAACTAATGGTTAATGATTTCTCACAGAAATAAAGTATAAATTATATTTAAATGGTATTTTAAAATAGTTTATACAAATAAACAATGGAAAATTTTACTTTTCCTTCCTTACTTTTACTGTGTAAGGATATTATCTCTGACTTTTCAAATCAAAATTTAGAAATGCATAAGGATAATGTAAAGAAAAATGGGGACTAAACAGTCCCTAATTAGTTAACTCTTACCCAGGTGTTTTTTTAAATTTTATTTTCATCTCATTATTTTTAGGGCAACTAGCCATAATTTCACTTTTAAAGCTATACTAAATAACTTCAGATAAATGAAAACTTTCATCACTGAGTTTTCTTGTACTTCAAGTGAATTATAAGAAACTATTTTTTGACAGATTGTAAGAAATGAAATAAATTGATAGATAATTGCCAATTTTCTTCACATCAAACAATACACATGTGCTAATATTTTATTTTACTTTTCATTCAATCTATTTAATAATTTGATATTGAACTTTGTGAGTTGTATGTAAGTAATTTATCAGAATTAAGTTTAATCCCATTCTTTCAGTTATAATGATGTATAAACTAAACATTAGTTTAAATAATTTTCTTAAAAAGCTGTCAACGAGTAATTTACTTTAATTTAGCTAATCTACAACTATCATGTACTATGAGTCTGGCATGATGCTGGATTTTCACTCATGTAAAAAAATTTTTTTAAAGTATTTACAAGTGGCACATAATCATTCTTTTAGAGGCATACCTCATTTTATTTATGCTTCACTTTATTGCGCTTTGCTGATGTTTGCATTTTTTACAAACTGAAGGTTTGTAGCAATCCTGCATGGAGAAAACCTATAAGCACCATTTTTCCAACAGTACTTCTTCATTTCATGTCTCTGTGTCACATTTTGGTAGTTCTCACAATATTTCAAAATTTCACTGTTATTACATTTGTCATGGTCATCTGCGATCAGTGATCTTTGATGTTACCGTTGTAATTGTTTTGGGGCACCATGAACCATGCCCATATAAAGATGGAAAACTTAATCAATAAATGTTGTGTGTGTTCCGACTGCTCCACTGACTGACCATTCTCCCATCTCTCTCCCACTCCTTGGGTCTCTCTTTCCCCTGAGATACAATATTGAAATTAGGCCAATTAATAACCCCACAATGGCCTCTCAGTGTTCAAGTGAAAGGAAAAGTCAGATGTCTCTCACATTAAATCAAAACCTAGAAATGGATAAGCTTAGTGAGGAAGGCATGTCAAAAGCCAAGATAAGCCAAAAGCTGGGCCTCTTGCACCAAACAGGTCAGCTGAGTTGTGAATGCAAAAGAAAAGTTCTTGAAGTAAATTAAAAGTGCTACTCCAATGAACACATGAATGACAAGAAGTGAAACAGCCTTATTGCTGGTAAAGAGAAAGTTTTAGTGATCTGGATAGAAGATCAAACCAGCCACAATATTCCCTTAAGCCAAAGCCTAATTCAGAACAAGGCCCTAATTCTCTTTAGTTCTATGAAGGCTGAGAGAGGAGAGGAAGCTGCAGAGGAAAAGTTTGCAGCTAGGAGAGGTTGGTTCATGAGGTCTAAAGAAAGAAGCCATCTCCATAACTTAAAAGTGCAAAGTGAAGCAGCAAGTGCTGATGTACAAGCTGCAGCAAGTTATCCAGAAGATCTAGCTAAGATCATTAATGAAGGTGGCTACACTAAACAACAGATTTTCAACATAGAAGAAAGAGTCTTATGTTGGAAGATGTCATCTACGACTTTCATAGCTAGCGAGGGAAAGTCAATGTCTAGCTTCAACGTTTCAAAGGACAAGCTGACTCTCTTGTTAAAGACTAATGAAGCTGGTGACTTTAAATTGAAACCAATACTCATTTACCATTCCAAAAATCCTAGGGCCCTTAAGAATTATACTAAATCTGCTCTACGTGTGCTCTATAAACGGAACAACAAGGCCTGGATGACAGCACATCTGTTTACAACATGGTTTACTGAATATTCTAAGCCCACTTTTGAGACCTACTTCTCAGAAGAAAAGATTCTGTTCAAAATATTACTGCTCATTGACAATGCACCTGGTAACCCAAGAGCTTCAATGGAGATGTACAATGAGATTAATATTTTCATGCCTGCTAACACAACATCCATTCTGCAGTCCATGGCCAAGGAGTAATTTTGACTTTCAAGGCTCATTACTTAAGGAATACATTTTGTAAGGCTATAGCTGCCATAGACAGTGATTCTTCTGATGGGTCTAGGCCAAGTCAATTTAAAACCCTCTGGAAAGGATTCACCATTCTAGATACCATTAAGAACATTCACAGTTCATGGAAAGAGGTCAAAATAGCCATATTAACAGGAGTTTGGAAGTTGATTCCAACCCTCATGGATGATTTTGAGAGGTTCAAGACTTCAGTGGATGAAGTACTTGCAGATGTGGTCGAAACATTAAGAGAACTAGAAGTGGAGCTTGGAAATGTGACCAAATTGCTGCAATCTCATGATAAAACCTTAACAGATAGGGAGTTGCTTCTTATGAATGAGCAAAGAAAGTGGTTTCTTGAGAGAGAATCTTCTCCTCATGAAGACTGTTGAAATGACAACAAAGGATTTAGAATATTACTTAAACTTAGTTGATAAAGCAGAGGCAGGATTTGAGAGGACTGACTCTAATTTTAAAAGAACTTCTACTCTGGGCAAAATGCTATCAAACAGCATCACATACTACACAGAAATCGATTGAGAAAGGAAGCGTCAACTGATGCAGCAAACTACATTGTTGTCTTATTTTTAGAAATTGCCGCAGCTGCCCCAACCTTCAGTAACCACCACCCTGATCAGTCAGCAGCCATCAACATTGAGGCAAGATCCTCCACCAGCAGAAAGATTATGACTTGCTGAAGGCTCAGATGATGGTTAGCATTTTTTAGCAATAAAGTATTCTTAATTAAGATATGTACATTGTTTTAAAAAACTTAATGTTATTGCACACTTACTAGTCTACAGTATAGTGTAAACATAATTTTTATATGAACTGGGAAACCAAAACAATTCTGTGCCTCACTTTATTGCAATATTCACTTTATTGTGGTGGTCTGGAACCAAACCACAGTATCTCCAAGGTATGCCTGTACTTTTTACACAAACAATGTTATTTGGCTCACTCACATTTACACTACTCATGTATATACATAGGTTTTAATGTAGATTAAAAAGTAAATCATACTTGTCTAACAACTTCAAGTCCCTTGAAAATATTTTAGGCACTGTATTATAAAAGAAATCCCATCATTTTTTTCACTAAAAAGTAAGCCTAGAAAAAGAAACATCTCAAGGGTATCTCTGAGAATTTTATTTGAGGAGAGAATGTGACCCTTTTAAAAATATAAAACAAATTCACTAGGCTAAAATTTATCTTTTCAGTTCTTCTTGGAACTTGTCCTATTCTAAAAGTTTAACTCACTGTTACAAACTTTTTGGAAAGCACTCCAAAATAATGCATGTGAGAAAACATTATCTATTACTCATTACATTATTAAATTTCAATTTATCTCCATCATTCGAACCCAACCAAGGGATTAGACATTGCTGTCTTTTTCTTATCCTTTTTCTCAAATAATTATATAAGTAGTTCTTCCCATCTTAAACACTACAGATTTAGATGCATTTCATCATCATCTCCTATTCTATTCTATCTGAAGATTATGCATTTAGAATCTGTTTATGAAATATGATAAATTTATTTTGTTGTCAACATTAAATTTTATAGGTGTGTGCTTTGTATGTGATAACGAATGGAAACTCTGCCTATATCTAAATAAAACATTTTTAAACATTTTTAAAATTCTGCACCTAGACCTCAAGAATAAGCCTCATTTTTTGCATTCTATGGTTGTATACAGTGCACATATAGATTGTGTCACATACTAAACAGAGTCTTCATTAACCAGAACATTTTTCTGCAATACCCGAAGCACCTAGCTCAGAAACAAACGCTGAAGACTAAAACTAACTTAACATTTGTAGAAAATATAACTATACAATACAGTTCATGGGCCGGCTCCATGGCTGAGTGGTTAAGTTCGCGTGCTCCGCTTAGCCCAGGTGCCAATCCTTAAAAAAAAAAAAAAAGATTGGCAACAGTTGTTAGCCCAGGTGCCAATCTTTAAAAAAAAAAAAAGAATACAGTTCAATTTTTTTTTTCCTATTTAAAAATAGGACTTCCTGTGGTATTGCTCTTAGACTCAAATACCACATGCTGGAAAGATCCTAATCCCAAATTCAATGCTAAGCTGAATTACTCACTCACTCTATGTTTTAAATTACGTGTCTTACCCCTGATTACCTGACAGGTCATTTGAAAAATTTGCTAATAGCTTAGAGAGAACTGAAATATATATACATTTAAATCATGAAGAACATATACAATTTCAACAGTTCTAAATATAAGAGAATAAAATTTCTAAAAGTATATTAACAATCTATTATAACCGGGATAGAGATATATTTGTAGAGCTGAGTAGCATTAAGAGGAATGAAAAGAGAACAAGTGTTAAAGCAAGGCAGACAGAGACATGATTCCCAGCTCTAGCACCCCTAGCTTGACAATCAAGTTACTCTTCTGAGCCTCATCTCTGAAGTTGGAATAGTCAAATCCACTTCACATCATGGTCATGTTTAAAATGCACCTGGCATATTTTAGACTTTCAATAAATGTTAGACCTCTTAAATTATTTGATAAAGATCATCAGTATGACATCTGCACATGAATTCAGCAGGTTTCACATAAAAAGTAAGATTTTAGCAAAGAACGTCCATAGACTACGTCTTTGTCTCTATCCACTGTCTACTTTTTAATTTGTTTGAATAAATACAGCAAACTACAGAGGACATAATAACAAACCTCCAAAAACCAAGAGTTAGCAAACACTAACATTTTGTGATTTTCCCTAATGTTTTCTAAGTAAAATAATTACAACTTTAAAAATAACTTTATTCTATTCCCTAGACCTCTTCTTCCTTCTCATCTCAAGGACATCTACCATCACAATTTTGTATTTGCCATTCAATATATTCCTTCACATATTCATTACATACATAAGCATCAGATAATTCGTAGCAATATTTCGTCTGTTTTGGTGTCCATAAATGCTACTTAATTGTCCATATTATTCTGTTCATTTATTTTACTATTATATAGTATTTCATTCTGATAGAAGCTAATATTTACTGAACATTTCCTGGTTTTCTAGGTGAGCTAGGTGTCAATCATTGTGTTAAATAATTCATGTGTGTTAATTCACTGTACCCTCACTCAAACCTATGGAGGAGACCTTTATTATTTTTATATTTTTTGTTATAATTCATTTTACGTTATATATTTTATTTAAATTTTACAATATTGTTATTTTACAGATGATCCAAATGGAGCACAGAGAAGTTAAGTAACTTGTGCAATGCTACATAGGTAATAAACATAGAGCTGGAATTTGAACCCAGGCTGTCCGGATCCAGAGCCCACACATTTATCACATTACCCTTATACTTAAAATCAAAGAATGGACCATATGTTTGTATTTCTTTTCCTATTGATGGACAAACCAGCTGTTTCCAATTTTTTACCCTTGCAAAACACTGCAATAAATGTCCTTGCATATGTCTCCTGGTTTCCATACAAGAGATCCTTCAGGGCAGAGGCTCAGGTGGGTTATTTGGGGGTTTGGGGGTACACATGCATCCAAAAGTGACCAGTCTTTTCTATCTCCATATACTGAGGCTCAAGAAGACCAAGACGCAATTGACAATATTTTCTTCTAGTTAAAGACCTCTCATTTTGGAGGAAACTACGCTCTATACTTGGTATGTCTGATATTCTTTGCTCATCTTGTGTTACAGAATGTTTCCACATCAAGAGAAAATCTATGCCTATTTAAGAAACATCTAATATCCTAATAAAGGATTGCTAGATAAAATATAGAATGTCCAGTTAAGTTGAAATTTCTAATAAAAAATGAATATTTTAGTATATGGCATAGAATACATGTACTTAAAATTATTTTTCATCAGGAAATCAAATTTAACTCGGTGTCTTTATTTTCATTTGCTAAATTTGGCAATCCTACAAATAAGCCAACCACTGGATGGCTAATAAACAAAAGAACCACCCCTTCTCAGTGGTAGGCACATCGAGGGGATGTCATTGATCCAGTGCCACAAAATCTATGTATTAAGTGGGACTAGTCTCTTCTCTGTCTTTCAGAACGCATCATGTTCTACTCAAGTGGAAGTAGACAGAAGATGTACATATTTTACCCAATTTTTCTTACAAAAAGAGTTATCAGAAACCTTTCTGCTGTCGAATATTAAGTGCTGCAATGCCTTCCTCAACTCAGGATATCTTATCTCATTTTTTTTTTCTTGTATACTGACACATTAAGGTACCTTTTTTTTTTGCATCTTATTCCTGACAATATAACAGAAGGATCGTTACCATCTGCCGACCTCATCGGTTTTGCCTCTTCAACCTCATGCCCAGCTTCACTTCCTCTCTATTCTATGCCATAAAAATGCACTCTGATAGAATAAAACTGGGTGGCAGAACACAAAAGGTGCTGCCAGTAAGCTAAACTGACATTACATTAAATAATGAGGAATTTGTAAGTGAGAGAATCCTATATGATTCACCCAATGCCTCATTTTACGGTAAAAAAAAAAAAAAGAAGAGGAATTTAATCCAAATTGAATCATCCTTCCTAGAAAATGAGTCTCTCTGAATAAGCAGGAACAAAGGACAGTCAGTGGGTCTCAGGTATTGCAGCTGCCAAAGATGAAATTTCTGCTCCAGGGCATACTCATTTCACTAGTTAAGTGCTACTTGAACTAATAGCAATTTCTTAGGTGAAAAGAATTTTGATCCTTTTCTTATTTTTCCATTATAGAGCTTTGGCATTTCATCAATTGGCATATCCTACCACATTGTGCTGAAATGTTTCGAAGGTTTTGCTGAGAATATGGAGGGATGCTTTTGTCTATAAAATAAGCCATCAGTTCGGACTGGGATTTTTTTTCCAAAAGAAGTCAAGTTGATTACTTGGCATCAGTCCTTCATCACAGATACTACTGAAGGAAAAAGGAGTGTGAAAAAACTGAAGGACATGAAGCCCGTGGGGAAATAACGATGTATAAGTGCTGCAGAGAGCAGCCAGAAATGGAATAATATTTCTTCTGTGAGGACCTCAGTAATAACAACCCATGAGTGATGAGACTTATTGCAAATGGCAAGAGTGCTGTGGGAGAATAATAAAAAATACTACACTGTGAAGAATACCGTTTCACATGCCCTAGCTCCTTCTCTTTCTTCACAGATCATTTGAGCTCTCTTTTTCATTATTCCTCCATCCAGACAACAATAAATATTCATGGACTGCCAGATATGTGTCAAGGACTAAAAGGTACAGCTATGGAAAACACATGATGTCTGATCTCAGAAAGACCCAAATTTGATGTAAAAATAAATAATAAGCAACTACAACTCAAATACAGAAATACCAATAATGATGATATGTGGGGGATCCACAAAGAAAGGAGGAAGTCATTGTAACCATGGAGTTGGCTAGTGAAATGTTCACATAGGAAGTGACATTATGTGTGTTGCAATGGAGGAGTAGGGTTTTGTCAGGCTAAGAAGTGGGGAAAGGAAATTCCAACTAAATAGGTCAGCCAAAGTAATATATAACAAATAATCTGATTGCTAGGAGGATTTGCTGTTTATAATGGTGAAACTGGAAAGATATGCTGTGGCAAGATTATGAGTAGCCTTGTAGATCTTACAGAGAAATATGGATGTTATACGAACATAGGGAATAGGAAGTCAATGTGGGTGTATAAGAAAAGAATGAGACATGATTCAATGTGTATTTTTAGTGGCAATGTGAAGAACAGGTAAGAGGGAAAAAAGTTAGAGATAACTACATCAATTAGGAAGTTATTGAAATCATCCAGATGAAAAAGATGATGAAAACTCAAGATAGTAGCTGGATAGAGAGAGAATGGAAGGCAGATTCACTTAGGAAGTAGAATTGACAGGATTTGGTGATGGTTGGGTGAGACAGGAGATGGGGACTACTATAAAATTTTGCTCTTGCACGAATGAGCATATTCTGATTCCTTAGAAAGAGATTTTGGGTGGATGGGAGAGGAAGATAAATATTAAATTTTGAATCTAGAAGTGAAGCTCTAGAATCACCTTTATTTTTTACTCAATATATGTTTACCACAAATTTAGCCCCATGAGCTATAATATAGAAAGCCCATTAATTGGACATATCACAGACAATCACAAGTGTTTGTAATTTTAGATTTAAAGTCTAGATAGCCTGAAAATTTTTAAATATTTTCAGATTACAGTTACTAGATCTATGTAGCTAATTAACAGACTTGAGTGCCAGCTTTTTGTTTCTGAATATAACTTAATAGAGTGGAACATTTAGGGGACAGAAAGGATTCTGTCCTTGAATGACCTATTAAACTTTATTAATGACTGAGAACAACATATGCTTACAAAATTTCAAGTCAATTTCAATTAACCAACTGTTAAAGAAATATGAGTTTAATTATGCAAAAAAATAGAAACTCTAACCCATTTGAATACTTATCCATTCCAATTTTATATTCAAGAGAGAATAATATTAATTGAGACTGTTGGAAATTTGTAATATGAAAGGGCTTTAACTAAGATTATCCACTTCGAAATTATTTAACTTAATCTCACATGAACCTGGCAGTACTCTTGTAAAATATCTGTTTTGTAGATAAAGAAATTGAAAATAAAAAATATTACAGTCTCAGAAAGGTGACTCAGTTTGACGAAAATTCATACTGCTTTAGGTAATGGAGTTAGGATACAAACCAAGCTCTTTGACTCCAGTCCACCCAATAAGTCTACAACAGCAGTCGAAGACAATTCAGAATAACAAATCTTTGTTGAATTCCCATATTGTTTCCTCTTATAATGCCTTTCAAAAAGGGAATCTGGTAGGATTTTATAAAAATAAGACTTGAAGACATTCCTGGCAGAAAGAAATAGAATAAAAGCAAGAAATAATGACCATGAAAAAGAAACAGGAAATATGGTTCTGATTTGTGATATAGATTTCTCTTAATGAGAGACTCTATAGTCTGTGGTCATATGGCAGAGAAACTTTAATATCAGGTTAAGGTGTGACTAAATTAATAAAAAGCATTAGAGTTTCAGGTTTTGTTTAATGTTTTACAAAGATAAATACTGTTTTCAAACAAAATCTCATATGGAACCCTCAAATATAAAATGTATTAAATTGAGACACCATGGTGGAAGCTGGAGCAAGGAAGTAGTTTTTGTCTGCTTCCTATGATAAATATGATAACATTAAAATAGAACTTTTATGCCACAAAAATCCCTCCATAGTGAAAATGCTCTGATCAAAGGAAGAATATAAAATATTTGCAGCAAATGTGATAGACATAGAGCTACTTATTTACCATAGAAACATGATATGAATTTATAAGAGAAAAAGAGCAACCACCAAAAACCCAAATGGGTAAAAGCACAGAATGGGGATTTGTACACAAGACATACATTCATGAAAAAGTATTAGACATAATTAATGAAAGTCATATTAGAATCCTGTTAGAATATAACTTTCCCTATCAGATTAACTACTACAAAGTTGTAACACACAATAAGGACATCAAGAAATAGGCACTGGCGCCCACTACAGGTGAGAGAAGTCTCTGGCTTTGACGGGGCAACTGGGCAATTAATTAAATTTAAAAGGCATCTGACCTTTGACCTAGTAATTCTTCTTCAAATATTTATCACACATACATGCTTTTACTCGGTGCAGAGATATATGTACAAACTTATCATTATATCATTATTCACTATTGTAAAATCCTGGAAGCAGTGTACCTAACTATAGGAATCCTTTTTGTTTACGTACATCGAAACCATGAAATGCAAGGCTGTCTTTTAAAAGCTAAACTTACAAGTGCTTTGTTTTGGAAAATTCTCAATGATCTACATAAGTAAAAACAAAACAGTAAGCACTGTGCATCATATTCCATTTGAGAGTGTAGTTATAATTTTATAAAAAGCTGGTTATTGCAGTTGCATTTCCGTTCATTAGCTATCAGTACACATAGAAGTTGTATTAACCTATGTATTATGTTATAAAGAAACAATAATTCGTTTTAATAATTATAAATAAGTAAAAGCAGAATGAATCAATAAAGTATAGAGAATACCAGCTGTTCTAAATTAAGAAAAATGCCAATTGAAACGCAGATGAACTTGCTTTAGAGTAAAACCAAAGAGAACGCAGACCTTTATGCAGGTCCTATGATACCTAGATCAGAATCTAGAGATTTCCTCTGCTAAAAGTTTCCAGAGCTGAGGGCAGTGGAGGGTAGAGAGGAGGTAAGCAGCGCAAAGCGGGGAAGCAAGAACCACAAGAAGAAAGTTGAGGGGTTTTTTTTGTTTGTTGTTTTATTTTGTTTTGGTCCCAAACAGTATCGATCTAAGAAACCAATGAACATGGAGGAAGGCCAGGATCAGCACCGAAGATAGTTCCTCACCTTGAACAAATAGACAGGTTTTAGCTTTGGGCACTTGAAGTCTTCCCAGAAAGCAGAACTGCAACTTTACCTGGAAATTCACATATACTGTGAAGTACCCCTCAGCCCACCTAGAATGTTTATTAAGGATCCCATGTATTCCAACAATAATTTCCATTCACCAATGACTTACTAATAACATCATACTTCAATGAATACCTGAATGTGGCCTCAGGCTGCCTATGCTGGGAAGAAGCTATGGCAATTCTTGCTCTCCCTTTAAAATGTTATGCACCAGAAGAAAGCCACTCTGGTTGCCAGCAAAGGAATCTCTCAATACTTCCTCTCTCTCTCTTCCCCTCCCCCGACCATCCCCTTCCTCCCTCTCGGGTTCTTTTTCTGAAACGGGGGCTCCCTGTTGCCTGCTCCCTGCTGCTCTCCCTGGCTGGTTACACCAAGATAAGTTCCATCCTTGATAGGAGTCATAAAACAAGTTTGTGAATTGGAAAACTGTTTGTTATCCAGGTCTTTTTCCGTTCTGAAGGTCATGTGGTAAAATGAAAAGAAACAGCAAGGCCTCTTCCTAGTACAGTAAAGGTAGGAAGACTCAGCCTTTGTTGCATGTAGCAAGTTAACTGCTATATATGAAATCACTTTATAAATATTAAAGCATTGTCTATTGTAATGCAGAACTATTTGATTCAATGATAATAAGCCTAGCTATGATGCACTGAGTGAGCACTCTCTAAGTGCCCAGGCTTGTCCTTAGCTATTTATCACTTTCGCACTATTCTGCCCATATCAGGTCTTGGCTTTATTCCCCAACAGATGTGACTTTTGCCTTTGACTTTTCCAAACTTACATCTTGTCTCCAGAAAGTGCAATCTGCCTAGAGCAGCCAAATTGGGGAGATCCACTATTAATAAAGGGAGATTAGACTCTTCAACGAGGGAAGTATCACCAACAGCAGCTGAATTGTCTTTTTAAAGCGCTAATCGTTAAAATTTGTTTACAGTAGGTTTTGGTGATTTAAAATCTTGTAATGACTGCATGCTAATAAAAAATAAGATTGAACATCTTGGTGTCACCGACAAAAGTTTTCATTGGCATTCTTGCAAGTCAAGGGAGAGAGAAATGGAGATATCTGATTTCAAATATTTGAAGAACCTCGATCTATTATGTGTCCCAGAAAACAGGAGTAGAGTTAATAAGTGAGAGTTACACATCGGCCCATTATCTAGGTGCTAAGAATATCAGATAATGGTTCACATTTGTCATTTTTCCTCATTCTGATGTGTTCAAAATTAATCAATATTATCAAGACTCAACCAACACTTGAATTTTATTTCAAAGGTGACATTAAGATAATTGAATCCCATTTTTTTCAAGAACAAAAAGATAAAGACAAAAAAAAAAGAAACCCACACCACTTTTTATAGCACCATGGGGACTTAGCAAAATAACTTTAAGATTTATTTTCATGACCTCATTGTGCTAAAGAGTTCCCATGGACTACTAGCTGAACTAGTTCCCAAGATGAGACTGCCAAGTCAGGGGAACTATCTAAGACCCCCAGCTCAAAAAAGGGAGCATGCTGATTTTTAAGATAGGAGTTTGTCCCATAACATGGTTTTACTCCACATTGTGTTTATTTTGGAACTAGACACGTAAATTTTTCATAGAATATTCAAGGAAAGTATCAAATGAATCCAAATGATTTTGATATGTTGACAGTCTATGTACTAATAAGCAAAGAGCAGGATAAATTAGAAAAAAGTAAAGAAAAGAAATACACAGTTCAGTTAGAAAAAGAGAAGTTTTCAGATGTCAACAAAGAAGAGAAAGCAAAACCAGAGTGCTTAGGAGAAGCTGTCTTTTGGGCTAGCAAAGTTTTCAAGTTTAAAATTGGCTCTAAAGCTTGAGTCTAGTATCTATGAGAGAACAAAGTTATGTTTTAGGTTTGCATATGTTAAGCACAAGCCTCCTTCATAAAGTGCTTACCATTGAAATGTTTCATATCTTTTGGGAAATCCAGAGAAACAGCATGAAAGATTACAATCTCTCTGGACATTTTGCTGGAAAAAAAGAGCTCTCACAAGAGAGAAAAATTTCAACCTTGTGTTAAGTTTGATTGTACGGCTCTCATTTATTCTACCTGCACAATGCAGGAACTGAACTGCAAGATGCTAAATTCAAATTAAAATGACTCAGTATCTTGAACATTGGAAGACAATTTAAAAGAGATACAAATGAGAATCTACTCAACAAAAATCAGCTTTCCAAGATTTTTTCTTCTCTCATCAGGCTTCAAGCCCTAGAGCTATGGTCCAAGAATGTGTCCTTGAGTATTCTGTCTGTACTTGATGCATCTCAGAGTTTCTTCTCTTTGGGAAGTGTTTGAAATCTGGAATTTAAAATGAATAATTTTTAAAATCTCTATATCCTACATCAAAATTTGTAACCTGATTATAGGTTACAAATAAGAGAATCCATTCTGAGCACAATTAAGTACAAAGAAGGTAATATTTTATAAGAATATAAGAAATCTTCATGAAACAGAAGGGCAGGAATATGGCTGATCCTCAGAGAAGAATGGATCTATTATTTTAAGTTTATAAGAAATTAAGAAGCAAGTATCTTCTCTGTCCATTTGGCCTCTTCTGTATCTCCACTCTATTTATCTTTTTTTGCTCTATACATTTTTTTCCTCAAACCTGTTCACATCATAGAAAAACTAGCTAGAGCAGAGTCTACAAAGTTTTATATTATTTCTATTCAAAAGATAAGGTTGGGAGATTCCAGGTTCAACTTGGCAATATAAGCACACTGTAGCCCATAACTCATCCTGATTAAAAATAAAACTCTGAGGGCCAGCCCGGTGGTATAGTGCTTAAATTCACACACTCTGCTTCGGTGGCCCAGGCTTCACAGGTTCGGATCCCAGGCACAGACCTACACACTGTTCATTGGGCCATGCTGTGGTGGCATCCCATATACAAAGTAGAGGAAGATTGGCACTGATGTTAGCTCAGGGACAATCCTCCTCAAGCAAAAAGAGAAAGATTGGCAACAGATGTTAGGTCAGGACCAATCTTCTTTCTTCTCCAAAATGAAAAAATTAATTAATTAAATTAAATTTTTTAAAAAAGTAATACTCTGGATAAAATACAAAAACAAAAATTACTAATGAAGGAGTCTGAAAAGTAAGGAAGACCCATGGAGGAGAGTTAAACCTTAGAGAAGTGAAGCACAGAGGGACTGAGTTTCCGGTTCTATTTTTTTCCTTCTTGTGGCATTGCCTTGAGTGTGGTCCTACTCACAGACTATCATGGAAAAAGAGGCTCATGCAGATAAAACTTTGATAAAAACCCCATCTGTTGGACATAGGTGTAAGGGGGACCCTCCAGGCTGTAGAATGTCACATAGAGGAGAGATAACCCAAGATAATATTCCCCTAAGTCTATGCATGAACCCTCAAGCCTTAATCACACATGCCCAGGAAAGACCAAAAGCAAGGTAGCAAAAGCTGGGAGTTGTGAATTCTTGGCTGAACTACTCCCAGACTATATGTGTATGAGACCTGATAGATGCATGAGAAAGACTCATACAAGTAGAGTAAAGACCTAGAGAATGGAACTAAGATTTGAACCATTGCATACAAAAGGTGAACCACACCTTACCTCACTGATGCTGACTGGTTTCAGTTTAAATTCACTATCCACACCAAAGCTCCTAGTGATCCGAGTAATCCTACTACAATTCTTGTTTTCCATTTCCCTTTTGTTACAATTTTTGTAATCCATTCACAATCCCACTCTCTCACTTTCTCTTCTCAGTTTGAATGTCCGACACCTCCTCCCTCATCTTCGCGATCACTTTATAACCTTACTGCGGATTTCACTGAAAGAATAGACAAAACAAGAAGAGAAAATCCACAAACTCCCAGAACATTATTGCTTCCTTACCCTACCTGTATCTAAGGCCATAGACTCTCCTCTCCCCCTTGTTACCAGGAATAAACTGCCTGTCCTTTTAAGTAAGGCCATCACCTCCCTCTGTGCGCTAGGCCCCATCCTTCTCAGGAAAATAATCTAGCAATTCTCTCCTCTCACCCTTTCGTCGTACTTTTTTCTCTTTCTGTTGCTTCTTTTCCACTAGCGTACAACCAATTTTCCATTTCTTCCATCTTAAATAAACCCTTTCTGAACATTGTTTTCCTCTTAATGCACTATTCGTTTTCTGTTCTTCCATCTAAAACTAAACTCTTTGAAAAAGTTTATTAAATCTACTGTCTAAAATTCTTTCTCTCCCACTCTTTCTTGAACCCACTCCAATCAGACTTTTTATACCATATCTTATTTCACTCTTTGAAACCTGCTCTTACCAAGGTCACCACAGACTTTCACATTGATAAATTGAATGGTAAATTCTGCCTACTATATGGAGCATTTGACAGTGGATCATGTTCTTTTCCTCAAAGCATTTTCTTCACTTGGTATCCAGGATAACATATTAAACTGGTTTCACTCCTACATTACTAGATACTTCTCAATCGTCTTTTAGGTTCTTTCTGACATCCTCAATTTCTGTCTTGGGATCTCTTCATTTTCTTTGTGTCTACTCCATTGATGACCTCATCCAGTCCCATGGATGTAATTTCATGTATATGCTGAGGACTCCCAAATTTATTACTTCAATCTGAATCTTTACCAAACTCTAGGCCCTTGAATTCATCTCCTTAATTAGTATACACAATTGAATGTGTATTAGGCATCTCGAACTTTAAAAGTCCAAGCTGACCTATTGGTCTTCCTCCAGAAAAACGTGCTCTTCACAGTTGTCCTCATCTCAGTAAAATGTCAATCCATCTTTCTAGATATTCAGGAGAAAGATCTTGGAGTCATTCCTCACATCTCTCTTTCTCTCAAACCCAATATCCAATCTGTTAGCAAATATTGTTTCTACCCCCGTAATAGAAAATCTGATATCTTCTTGCCACCTCCACAGCTACCAAGCTGGCTCATGTTACTTATTTCTCTTATTTCAATAACTTTCTAGGTTTTTTTTCCTACTTATGCACTTATATCTTTCATACTAATCTCAAAAAAGCAACAAAATCAGCCTGGTACAACGTAAGTTGGATTGGAGAACTCCTTTGATCAGAAAATATTAATAACTTTCTATCTTACTAATGTTTAAAGCCAAAGTCCAACTGATGGGCTACAAGGCTACCCAAGATTTTTAACCTTATGTCGTATTTCTCTCCTCTTTTCTCATTACTTACAATCGCATTGACTTTCTGTGTTTTTCTCATATATGCCAGGCATATTTTTACCTTATGGCCTCACCAACTTACACAAGGCTCACACCTTCCATGCATTCTTTTCTCTCCACTGTAGAATGTAAGCTTCATAAAAGCAAGGATTTTTTGTTTGCTTCATTAACTGTTGTAATATCATATTTAGTATATTGTCTGTTTCATAATTATCACTCAGCAAATATTAGCTGAATGGGTGAGTCAACTCTTTGATGATTTAATCAGCTGTGATGACAGAGATACACTGCAGCGTAAGCAGAAGAGCAATGAACCCAGAATCAATGGGCTTGGGTTCAGGTTCCCCCTGGGTCCTTTTGTACTCTCAATTTAAAAGTCGTTAATTCTTTCTTATACTCAATGTTCTCATGTGTACAGTGTTTTTTGGTTTGGTTGGTTTTCTGTGTGTGTGCGAGTGTATGTGAGCAACAATTAAGAAAAAAATGTATAAAACATCACAAATGTATAAAGTATTATACACAAGTAAGCTTATTATTTCATTCTGGGTCCTCTGATTCCTGATTGATGTTAAATACAGAAATAGATAATATTGCTATCACTACCTTATACCTAGAAGTCTATCTAAAAGATGAGCTAGATCAATTATAGCATCTACTAATATGTGGGAAATGAGTCTCAAAATTATTAGGCTACAACCCCAATGCCACAGAGCACTTACAAGGGCACTTGAAGTAGTATGTAGCAAAGGTTATCCTTGAACCACTTGAATAAGAGTTCCATTATGACAATGCATGTTTCTGAGCCCCACTCTAGACTTGGTATTTGAAATCTCTGAGATAGAAGATCAGGGACATACATTTTGAAAAAGTATCTTATGTCGCTGTTATATTTACTATGCTTAAGAACAACTGGATCATAGAAAAACAAAACAAAACAAAAGCAACGCTTTTTGAACAGCAGGCCAGCACTAAGCATACCATGTGAGAGTTTTCACATAAGGGAAATTAGACATTATATTTTACTCGTAAATATTAAGTTTCATATGAAGCATGGAACAATATCTGTCTGTCCTTGGTCAGCCTGGTCCCTAAAAAGATAAATTTACCTGATTTGGAGTTATACATTTAAAAATCTGTATAATACTAATTAGTATTGTTTATAAACCAGCACTCAGGGAATTTAGTCACAGTCCCCAAAATTTATAAATGGGAGTAATATTTCCCTATTATAGTATTTTAGTCATTCTTACCAGACTTTGTAGTATTTCCAGAGCCTACAAAGGGGCTTAAAATAATGCAAATATCTCTTGTAGGAGGACTTCGAAGACTAGGCAAGTAATGTCATTAAAGTATCACACATATGGTAATTTCCCTTTTTAATATTTACAATTAGTTTTTGGAAAACTGCACAATTTTAGAACAAGTATTATTATATTATGCATATTTCCCTCTTGGAAATCAAGTCAAGTGTAAAATCTTATTAATTAATGCCCCAAAGTTCAGGCATAGAAAAGAAAATGAAATGTATTCTTTAAAACTGTCATATAATTACCAATAACTGAATGAACCAGAAGACAAATCCCCTCATTTCTAAAAGTAACAGCTGCAGATTTGGCTTACTAACTTAAGCATAAGTTTAGAAAACGTAAGTTCAGAAATAAGTTCTATGGAGCCACTAAACTGTGAATTGTAACAGAACGTTCTATGTTTATTTGATCTGTTATTGGCATACTTTCTATTAAGTATTTAGTGTTCAAATTCTAATTTCTACAGATTTTTTGCCTCTCAGAGATTCTGAAGCCTCTAATTTAAGGTTCATGAGAATCAGAGATTTCATGCCTAGACCGACATAGAATTTTCACAGTAGCCTCTCAGTTATTTTATTTGAAAATTAAAACAAACAAATGAAAGCACAACTCTATGCTAGATGAACAGGATCTGTATAATAGAATCCTTCTATATCAGAAACGACATAAATAGTCTCTAACGTTCATTCTTGTATCTTGATAAATTAACTGTGTTGCAGTGCTGTAAAATGCAGGAGCTGAACAGAATGTTTGATTTTATTCTATCGTCTATTCTAAAACACACAGCTGATGTGTTCATATTTGCAGTATGTTTGTATCATAATTATGTAAAGCTAAAAAGAGAAGCCCACCTAAAACAATAAAGAGGTGGATTATTCTAACATGGTATGAAGAGGGGATCATGTTGGGTCACTGGAGGCTGACCTTCATGTATCTGAAATATTTAGCTCACAAGAGAACATGCAGGTGCAGAGCCAGTGAAAAACTTTGACAGCATTTCTTATAATGCTTGGAAGGGAATTAAAGTTTAAACTTTTAAGGCAAAGTCTAAAACTCTGTGAGGAGAAGAATTGAACTTACTGCTGCTTGACAGGGAATGAAGCAGCTGAACCAACAGATACCTTCCACACATGGAAAGGAACTCCTCGTGTCTGATTGCAATCTACATCCTGGGTAAAGCTACTAATCTTGCCATTTCCACATGAATGAAGAAGAAAATCCTGCTTAACTTTTACCAACACAACTTGCAGTTCCAGTCATGATCTAGAAGCTGGTACCAGGCTTATTCTCTCAGTGTAAAGCAACCAAAAACAAAGCAAAAAGAAGAAGAAGAAGAAAACTATTTTAAAAATGAACATCATTTGGGAAGCGGCTCATATATTGTTTTAATGTAGTTTTTAATAAATGAAAAAATGAGTATTGTAATCTCCAGAGTAACAATTAACAGAACAATAAAAGTAGGTACAACCAAAAGCTAAAAGATGATAAAATAGTAAGCAATTTTAAAAATGATTAAGTAAAAGAAAAAAAAAGATTGATGAAAGAAAGAACAGATGGGACAAATTCAAAAGAGTAGCAATATGGTAGACTTAAACACAGCTCAGTTAGCAACTACAGTGAATAAAATGGCATAAAAACTCCTATTAAAAAAACAAAAATCATCAGATTGGATAAAATAAACTATACACACTCACGACACCCCACTCTAAATATGAGGGCATAATTAAGTTGAAAGCAAATGGTTGAAAAAATATTTACCATGTGAACAATATGGAAATGAAAGTGGGAATTACTAACATTAATATCAGATAAACTCATTAAGGCAAAAAGTTCATGGGGTATAAAGAAAATATTTTCTAGTGCTAAATGGCTTAATTCAATATGAAGACATACAAATCTTATTTTGATACGCGTGAACACATACAGTTTCAAATGCATAAAGAAAACAGAATTTAGAAAGAGAGAGAAAGAAATCAATAATCTTGAGTGGAGATTTTAAAAAACACTTATTGCTCAGGACCAGAGATGACGCAGATGAAAAATATCACTAAGGAAGATGCGAATAATATAATTTACTAACTTATTCTGATAGATGCTTATAGAGCATCATATATGATGCCTACATTTATAGAAAAAAATTTCTTTTAAAGCGCATATAGAACATTTGCCAAAGTAGATCTTAACTTGAACCAAAAAGAAACTCTCAGCAGTTAAAAAGAAATAAAATTGTACAATGTAGAACACACTAGTAGACTGATAACTACTATATCTTTCTGCAGGTGTTTGGAAATTTAAAAAACTACTTCTAATGAAGCAAAAAAAAAGGTAAGCAATAGAAATTAAGAAAAAATTTGAACTGAATGATAATGAAAATACAACATATCAAAACTTGTGTAATGTACCTAGAGCAACGTTCATATGGAAATTTATAGCTTCACAAGCATGTGTTATAAAAGAAGAAAGTTAAAAACAAATTATCTAAGCTTCCAACTCAAGCAGTTAGAAAAAAAGAACCAGCAAATTAAAGTCAAAATAAAAAAGAGGAAATAATTTTTAAAAATCAGGAAATATCAAACAGCAAAAACATCTACAATAGAAAAAAACAATATAGCCAAATAGAGGATCTTTGGAAAGAATAATAAAATTGATAAACACCTAGCAGAAGAAATCAAGAATAAATGAGAATATACAAATTACCAGTATCAAGAATGGAAATAGGGACATCTCCATGCTTATTATAAATACTAAAAATATAATAAAGACCATTATATACAACTTTATACCAATAATTTAAAATTTTTAATGAAATAGACAAATTTCTTGCAAATCCAATTTACCAATAATAATAAAAAATAAATATAAAAATCTTAATAATCCTATACATGGAAGAGAAATTTAATTCATATATATAATTCTTGTCAAAAGGAAAAGAACTGGGTCATAAGGTTCCAGTGATGCATTCTTCAAACTGTATAAGAAAGAAATAGTATCAAATGTTCTCGAAAATCTCCCATAGAATAGAAAACAAGCAACACTTTCTACCTCATTTTATGTAACCAGCATAACACTGATATCAAAACCAGACGAAAACATCAGAAGGAAGGAAAATTGGAGACAAGATATTCCCATAGACATTGTCACAAAAATTCTAAAAAAAGATGTGAGCAAATTTCGGTGATATATCAAATATATCTGATAATAAAGGGCGATTTATTTATGGAAAATCATTCCTTGGAATTCATCATATTAACAGAATAAAGGATAAAACCAAAAGAGCCAGAAAAATTACTTGCTAAAATTTGACACCATTACGCTCTCATGAAAATTACGCTCTCATGAAACTGGGGACAGAAGAGAACTTTTGAAATATGACTAAGAGAATCTACCAAAAGTATCTCTATCTAACATTACACTGAAAGATGAAGTGTTGAATGCTTTCTCACTAAGGTCAAAAATTATATCCACTACTAGCACCACTATTCAAATTTTACCGTAGGTTCTAGCTATTTAAATCAGATAAGAAAAAATAACAATAATTACGATTGAAAAAAAGAAACTAAATCAGTTTCCTTTTCACATGACAAAAATTTTACATAGAGAATTAAAAAAATCTAAATGTAAGATATTGATAATGATAAGTAAATTTAGGAAGGTTTCAAGACAGAAGATCAACATACAAAAAATCATATAGATATAACACACATGCATACAAAAAATCAATATATGTACAAAAAGCAAAGAAAAATCAGCCACACTTATCCACAAAAATATAAATATCAAATATCTGAAAATCATATAAAGAAAAGTAAGCAAGACTTTGAAAAAGTACAGAGAATTACTAAGAGAAACTCAATACCTAAATCAATGCACATCAAAACCACGTTAGGAGATTGAGAAACTGGGTACCTATGCAATGTCCATTCTCTCTAAATTGAAATATAGTTTCAACACAATCCTAGGAACCTTTCTTTTTTTAATTGACAAGCACATTATAAAATCTACATGGAAATGCAAAGGATCTAAAATAATCAAAACGATATTGAAGAAAAGAGCACAAAGCTGAAAGATATTCACTATCATAGTTCAAGACATTCTCACTAATTATGAGAGTGGAAATCATGCAGCAAAAAAAACCTATAGAAATAAAATTTGATTTGAAGCAAATACACCACTACACTTTGTTAGGGGGAAAATGATCTTTTCAATAAATTATATGGAAGAAAAATCTTAACTCCTCCTTCATACCATAACACAAAAATTAATCAAAGATAGATTAAAAGCCAAATTGTGAAAAATGAGACAATCGGTCTTCTAGAATATAATATTGGAGATTTCATGGTTTAATGTAGGTAAAGGTTTACTATGCTGAACCCTAAAATCAATAACCATAAAATAAAAGATTGATGAACTTTTCCAAAGGAATTTATTAAACAAATATTTCTGGTAACTAAGAGTAGGGTGTTGAACTGTCCTGGGGTTTCCCAGGATGTGGGATTTTAGTACTAATACTGGGACAGTCTCCAGGCCAACCAGGATGGATGATTACCCTAACCCCAGACAGGACAAATATATTTGTGACTGTTTCACCAAGAAGGATAGGATGGAAATGATGTTATATGACTTCCAACACTAGATCATAAAAGGTGATTCAGCTTCTGCCTTGCTCACGTGAATACTAGCTCTGGAGCTCTGAGCTGTCATGTAAGCAGTGTAACTGCCTTCCTAGAGCGTACTGGGATGACGGCCACATTAATCCACCTGGAGAGATCCCATGAACAAACCTTGACACTACATAAAAAAGAGATGTCCAGCAAAGCCCCTACTTTCTCCAGTCACCTGCTGTTCCAGCTCCATCCACCATCTGACTGAATTTCAAGAGAGATCTGAAGGCAGACACTGCTGCCAGTACATTTCCAAATTCCTGACCCACAGAAACTGTGAGAAATAGTAAAATGATTGTTGTTGCTTTAAACCCTTAAGTTTTGGAGTCAAATTTTATGCAGCAATAGTAACTAGAACAGTAACCCATACAAAAAAAAACTTAAAGAAATTTTTCCATATATTGCTATCATATTCAAGCCTTATTTTTGTCCATATTAAATGAGAAAATTAAGAAAAATATGTTTAATATAATACCATATATATGCATGTGTATGTACATGAGTGAATAAAATTTTGATGGAATCTCTGACCAACACAAATAATTTTTACTCTATCTATATATCTTTTCATTTCAAATATATTTACATATATTATTTGTATAATTTTAAATACTCATTTTTAATAAAAAAAATTTGTTGGTATGAACTACAACAAGAAGGCTAAATAGGAACATGTATAGTTAAAGAGAAGACTTTACAAGAAAAGCTAAAATAAAATTTCCATCTTAAAGATATGTTTTTTTGATTGTATAATGGAAGTAAAATAACGAATGAGATATTTTGCAGCTTATCATTACGATATTCCTTTGCAGGAATATCATATATTCAGTATAGATTAACTAGTTTACATGATTAAGCTAAGCAATAATTTCGGCAATCACAAATAATTTTTTCTCTAATTCTTTCATTGATCCTCAGTTCATAAGTACATGAGTTAAACATTAAAACATTAGTTTATTAGTGAAGCTCTATTTTCTTAAAAAATGATCAACAGCTGTCAAACTGAAGAAATATTAAAGTAGAAAGGAAAAATACACATATATGTTGAAGCGCATGCTCCCAAGATCCTTCTCCATAAAAACTAAGTGTATTAATTTATGTAATTCAGTGTCACATTTAATGCATTAATGCCAAAGTGTTTTAGCATTGATTCAATACCATTTATACTTTAGGAATATTCTTAAAATATAACATATAATGTTTCAATAAAATGTCTCTGTTTGTTCAGAAACAGAACAGAGGGAAATTGCCTCCACGTGTTGACCAAATTCTGGACATACACAGTCTTCATCACTGCCTTTCGCTTTCATGTATGGACTGTAGCAGAGAGGCAGCTTTGGGATAAGAGGGACTTGCCGGAAATGAAGAGGTAACCCAACGATGGTTCCTCTGCTATACAATGACAATTTTTGGAGGAAGAGGAGCCCTGAACTACCCAAAAGGAAACAATAATAAAGGTAACATTGGAACTATGAAGCTTTGGAAACCTTCTGGGTATGCATTAAAAATAAATGAGATCAGCTGAATAAATTGCCAACATTAGTCATGGTTCCATATCCTTTTTGTACAATTCTCAAATCGTACAAATCAAGATAGAAAACAATAAACTACCACTTCAGGTAATTTGTGCTCACCTAAATATTTTAGTTATTTTATGTCTAATGTGGAATGTCTAAGCCCCCCACTTAGAAGAGATCACAGATGTCTTGGCAAGATAGCATAGAAATTATACTCTCTAGGTGCAAGTTATTACTGCTTCTCTCTCTCCTTCAACCCCTCAATTTCATTGGTGGAGCTGACTCTGAAATGGACTAGCCTTCCATTGCACGAAGAAGAAAGGAGAGCAAATTACTTACTGACTGCAGGGAAATCATAGCTGAATGGAACAAATAATTCCTTTTATTACCCCAAAAGTATTTTAAAAAGTAAATAAAAGAACATATTATATTATTATTTGCATATTTCCTTTATATACATCACATTTGTTTTAATAATTAATTTGTCAATTAACAGATTTTAAAATAAACTTCTAGATAAAGATTTTATCATAATATTCAACATAGTTCTGCAAGAAAAAGAAATTTTATTGACTATTAGTAGAAATATCCTTAAAAATGTTATTTAGTCCAATTACTTTAAAACTACCCAGCACAAAAATCAATTTATATTCTACGAATAAGAAAAAAAAGAGAGACAAAGAAAACACCTTTGGCTTTATGGTAGAAACTGAAAACATCTGGAGACTGAAATAAAAGTGATCCCTCTTGATCTTTTTTCTTTTAAAGTGTGACCCACCTCTGTCCTACTGAGCCTTTCTCCTCCCTATCTTCAGTTTTGGTCCCCATGCTTATTTTCTTATCTCTTATAAAGCATTATACGAAGTCTCAGAACTATTAGGACTCAGGACTACTTTTCAAGACAACCTTTGGGTGTAAGAAACAGCTGTCAGAAGTGACAGGCTACAATTGCTAAAATGCCTGAAATAAAGGCTAAATAAATGCCTACATATACAGTGGTATTTTTCTGCTATGTCTAAACAAAGCACTTTCTCTCCATTCATGTTGCTGGACTCAGTGTGCCACCTGTCTCATTCTTATTAAAAGGAAGTATCAGTGCAATGCGGCACATCCTCAGTGAAATCCTGGTGAAATTACCTACACGATTTAAGACGCAGAGCAGAACACCTTATGATTTCAGTATTGCTAAAGAAATACACAGCCGTCGTTTTACTGGCTGGGTTTTATTGCGGGGGAATGTACAACTACATCTTTTCAATTGGTTTTGATTCATATTCAGTATTTAATTTTAGTGTAGGGATTTAATATATAAATAATAAAGTTTATATATCCAAGTTTGAAAATTCACAGAGGAGCATAAAACCTAAATATAATTCAAGGAAGATGGTTGATAAATAGGAAAAATTTTTAAAAATCTGTTACAGAACAGCATGAACTAAAGGAACTCAACAGAAACCTCTGCCACTATCATCAAGTAATCTGAAATGGTAGGCAAAATGGTGTGGAAAACATAGAGAAATGCCGAAATAACGTAGGAATCAGAAGACAGTTTTTCAGCTTAGAGCCCAACCCTTAGTAGATTAGGTGCCTGAGAAACATCACTGTTATACATGAAGACAATTACAGACAGAAAATCACCATCAAAAGTAAAATGAGAGGCAGATGGACAAACTCATTCATAGTTCTAGAATAGAGAACAGAGACTGTGTTTCTTGGGGAACATAGCTTCCACAGCATAGAATTAACACCAGTGATGTACAAGGAATATCTAAGGCTGGAGACAATGACCTCTTCCATTGCTGGTCGGAGAGCATGGACTCATCTGTCAGGGTCTTCTTAGGATGGAGCAATGGTTTCTTATGCCTAGGAAATGTAGAAGCTGGAGCAACTTCAATGGTAAGAGGTCCTTCAAAAACTGGATGGAAATTTCTCAACACCACCTAGTAAACAATCTATTCATTATCTTGTATCATACCTGTACTCCAAAACTGACAAGTTTGGAGGGATAATCCTTAATAAAGAAATACAGCTACATTCCAAGTTTAATTGTCTCTATTTTAGCAAAATTTCTATCCACTAGCTGCATACTGAATACTACTTTATTTTTCCTTTGAATATTAACTCTTTTCCATTCCTTATGTATAACTTAGTCCCATCAATATCACTTTATTCTGTCCTTCAAACTCCAAAACAAAATTCTACTTATGCAAGTGGATTAGTGAGAAATATATAAATTGTTTAATATTTTGTAAATGACATAATCGAAAATATTTTTATCCTATATACAGACAAAACAATTTGATCAAGTCTACAAATCCTTCTTTAACATCCCTGACATTGGGAGGTTTTGTATTCTCTGTCCACCCTTTCCTTGCACAGTGCCCTGCCTTCCACTCCCTCCTGTACTATCAGGTCCCTTTTTCCTCTCCAAAGCTCCCTTTCATCTGCCGCTCTGATCACCACAGTCCCTAGGTGTTTCTCTCACTGCAAAGGAATTTTCATATGACTGGTAAAAACACAAAACTCTCCGTATATTTCACACACAAATGTTTTAATAATTGTGCTATAATATTAGGAAAAATCTTCTGTTTTGCTTATTTTGACTTTCTAATAAGATGTATTGTTGTTTGGTAATTCTATCAATAAAATTCAGACTTTGGAGCACTATACCAGTACAATTTGGAGGACCCTACCTCCAAAATGAAAACATTTTGATAATGGCACATATCATACCGGAATTATACGACTATACTTTGTAAAGCTGTCCCATAGTGTACTATTTAGTAAAACTAATTTTTAAGAGAACTTCCACTGATTTATTTTTTTTTGAAAACTTGGATTTCCACGCAGAATAGTACATTAAATTGGAACATACCTATAGCTAAGTATATAAAAGGTGGGAACAATGGAAAAAGTACAGAGAAGAGGCTCCTCTTTCTGGGACCATATCCTGGTGCTTTTGCCCCCTGTACCTTCCTACAATATTCCACCTACCATATGAATCTGTGCTTATGATGTTTGTTCTTTAAAAGCTTTCTATGAACAGCTCTTCCTTTTCGTCTTTCACGATAGGACCTTTTACAACCTTTCCAGGAACGGCCAAATAAATGAAAAGTTTTTCATTTCTTCTTTGGTCTGCAAAAATAGCTTTTGTTGATGATGAAAAGTGCAACCTCCCAAATTTCTCATTTTTCCATGAAGCAAAAGGTTTACTTTCTGAAGGTTTCATAAGTGGTATGAATCACTATATTTATCTTCCCTCTGGATGTAGAAAAATGGGTGGCAATTTAATTCCAGGCCTTGCGTGTTTCTCGAAATATGGAGCCATGACCATGTCCAGATTTACTTATTTTGACCTAGACTCTGATTTTATTTTTATCAAAAACCACTCTTAATTGTAGTTACAGTTGTATGTCGCTTTTGTCAAAAGAAACAGTAGAAGCTACAGTTTAGCAAATCATTCAAACCTAGTCTCCAGATATGAAAAACCTAATAGTTATAACTTAAAATATGACTATTTTTTAAACATGCTAACAATACCTCCAATTTATTGAAATCTTTTATGTTTAAGACAGTTGATGTTCAATAATGCATTCTCAACTAGCAATATAATTATATATAACACTGAGGTTTTTCAAATAGATATTTCCTTTTAAAGTATCAGGAAAATACCACAAAATAGGTTTGCATCCCAATAATCTATTGTAATTTCACTGACATACTTGCAATTTTCTGAAATGTCACTGGAGGTACAGAGTCTTAAAAGAGGGAAAACAACAATATAAATGTGGCTTTTCATTCTGATGTATAAAAATACAACTTTTTAAGGTATTTAATATTATTGCCATTTATTATTAGCTCCTAATATATATCTTTAAAATGATAGGCTATTGTTTAAGCAGTTGAAATTATTATTTGTTTGTAATAAGCCCTGTAGTTATGGAAAAAAGTTTATAATTGCTATAAAGTGTGCATACATCCATAAATCCACTTATGGTGGATGTTTTAACATAAGTGCTAAACAAGTATTTTTAAAATTCATTCTATGAACAAATATGTGTGCCCTTATAAGTAAGAATAATTAGCACATTAATTCATTGCATTGTTTATACTTCAATTATAAGGGCAAATAAAAAGCTGTTCATGTTCTGCTTGAATAGCTTTGCAACTCTGCGCAAGTGTTGCCTGGCCTTAGTTCCCTTTTAGAAATTGAGGATATTCGAAATTAAAACA
The DNA here is from genome assembly GCF_021613505.1 of Equus quagga. Classification (NCBI taxonomy): domain Eukaryota; kingdom Metazoa; phylum Chordata; class Mammalia; order Perissodactyla; family Equidae; genus Equus; species Equus quagga. The sequence goes on from NC_060273.1 coordinate 107,940,640, forward strand.
TTTTGAAAGGCAATCATAAATTCAATTCATTGTGTTTAAAGTGAAGAAATTATACACTGGGAAAACTATAAAAAAAATTTAGTGTAAACCAAAAACCTTGAGATTTGACCTATGTTTGCTAATGGAAATGAGCCACAATATGGTAAGCTGTAGTTTACACACACACAAATACATGGGTTAATTGTGCATACAAATGTATTGAGATTCATGGTCACACAACTATTGCTCTGCATTAGACTAAATGTACTGCATTTTCATTTTTAAAGATTTTAAAATTAAAGTTATTGGATAACAAATGGGTTATTCATGAATTCATCAACTCAGTAACAAATTCCACTTTCTTTACTATCCTACTTTCTGAAACAGTTTTGCCCTCGGGGTCTACTTGAAGAGTGAACATCCATATTTGTTTTAATTTACCATCTTACCAAAGGTGTCAGACTCCAGTATTTTAAGGCACGTTAACATAGTTACTGATTTTAATGTGACATCCCAATGGAACCAGGCATTATAATTTCAGGCTTTCAGGCCTTTGTCAAACACACACGCACACATACACACCTCCAAATTAATTTCGTATGATTTTCAGTTCTAGTTAGAGCCTTTGTCCCGAGGGCTTGTTAATCTTGTATCCCATTCCTGCCCTGGTACAATTTAAAGATTGTCACAAGAAGGATAAATTTCATGCCATTTTCTGTTCTCATTACAATCTTCAGATTGTTATGAGAACGGATTAATTTTGCTCAATTTTCTGCCCTCGTTACAGACTGTTATGAGAATGGATTAATTTTATGACATTTTCTTCTTTCATTATAATCTTTGTTATGGGAATGAGAATATGTAATGAGAATGAGAGCATATCAAGCATTAAAAGGTCTGTGAGAGCTCATGACAAAGATTGTAACAAGAAGAGAAAACGGCACCCAATCCATTCTTGTGACAATTTTAAGATTGCCAAGCGAACTCAGAGTGACACTGCATTTATCCACTCTGAAGACAAAGATTGTTGAGAAAATGGGAATGAGAGCAAAATTAATCAGTTCTCCTGACAATCTTGAGATTGTACTTAAGCTTACAGTATTTTTTTCTGTGATACAGTACTTACATGAAAACATGTGCATTGCAATTAAATGTCATTTATTGGAAAATGTCATTTTCATATTTTTTTAAATCTCTTCCTTTTTTCTTTTCTTTTCAATTTCTGTCTCTCCTTTCTTGCTTCTCCTTCCTCCCTCCTTTCTTTCTTTCTCTCTTTCTTTCATCTTTGATGCATACCATGACCTATATTTTTAAAATATTATTACATTTAAATGGAAATTAATATCACCTAAAATGTCAGTAAAATAAAAAGAAAACAATACAGAAAAAGTCACAATAAGATAAGAGGTAGGATCTCCATCAGTCATTGTTTTTTTGGTTTCAAATCATTTATTTGAATGACTTGTCTCCACATGCCCAGAAAGAAAAATTAATTTTGCTTTTTGCAAAATTTACTAGAGTAGTCAACATAAAGAAATCATCCTAGGTTTGCAGACGCATACTATTTAATAGTTTTATTTGTTAATAAATTCTTCACTGCCTTCTATTGCTTCACCTAAACTTGAGGGAGCCGTATCTACTACTGTATCTGAATAATATCAGTGCTCCCATTTCATGAGATACAGACCAGCTGTTTGAGTGTGCCATTGTTTCCTTTTCATTCTATTAGAAAGTCCCCAAACATTTCTTTGAAAATGTTGTTTTTTACAGAATACCCTCATTTGAAAATACTTGCTATTTGAAAAAACTGCCAATATCCTTGAATATGTATATGTATATGAGGATGTACATATATATAAAATGAACATTTGAGTATGAATAAATATATATATTGAATACACATATATATGTATGTGTGTACATATGTAATGTGTATATATGTATATAAAGATGTTTATATAAACGCTATGTGTGTATATGAGTGTGTCTGTATGTATGTGATATTGTAGCATCTTTTTAACTATTGTTTATTGGATGAATGACACTCTGGAAAAAATTACTCAGTTTGGCATAATCAAATCATCACCACAAGTGATGCCTATAGTATTATTGAATATCCTTTTAATAACAGACAAAATATTCCAGAATATCACACAGTTCACTTTGTCACTATTTCAGGATTGTGTATATAATTTTATACATGTATTTTATGCCTTGACTTTTCTCTTAAATCCAGGAGGTAAAGGTCTCATAGAATCCTGAGATCATTAATCCTGAGGTCGTTAAGCTCTGTCTCATTTCAAAACATTCTGTTCATTGTTACATATGACAAATACCACTGGAAACTATACTGAGTGGTTGAAAAAATAAATGTTCAGCATTGATCAAAATTTGATATTATACCTATGAAAGCTTCTTGACCACATGCTAAAATGACTTTTCTATGTGTTTTTGATGAATGAGTCTCATTTTCAGTATCAGGCCAACCTTAATGATTTCCATTATCAACTCACCTCATCCTAATTCTTTCATTCTTTTCTTTTTTTTCTCTTATTACACAGAATCCTTAGCCCCTTTCTTCTCTAGTTGGGACTTTCATTGTTTACAAATTTCATGCTTCTTTATGTTTGTGCGCATGTGTGACATGATAGTAAGCAATATTCTCAGAATATCAGCTGACAGTAGATGGGTGGACAATACTATCTGGGAAGGCCCGGAGACTTGAGCGCCAGGTGGTGAACCGGGAAGAAGAGCAAGGAGTGTTGGTGGGAAATGGAGGCCAAATGCGGTGAGAAGAAGGTGGCAATGGGCCCCATGAAGCTGGAACCTGGAAGCTGGAAGGAACCGCTGGTGTGGGTGCTTCAGGCCATGGAGAGCAGGCCCCTCGGACATATTTCTTGTGTAAACCATGCGAGCCCGGCCAGCCTGGCCAGGCACATCTCACATGCACATCATCGGAGCCACAATAAATTCTATTTCACAACAACTGCCCCCACCTCCAAAAAAAAGATGTCTCCCTTCTTTCTGGCTTGACTTTCCCACATTAAAAAAAAAAAAAATACCTTGTCAGCATTAGCTGGAATTTTAGCAGATGTTTCCACATAGTTAACATTCCACTGATTGGCTCTGGGTGTTGCCTGTTCTATAGAAATGTGCCTTTTATCTTCTAAACCTTATTTATCAACCAGCAGAAGTGAAACATTCTCATCTTCTTTTACTCTTCATATCTCCTCCCTGAAGTCAGCTGTAGCTGCAAAGGATTCCATTTCTGTAACAGAGACCATACAGAGGAAACCCTCCCCACTCTGAAAGCAGAGCAGTTCTCTCTAACTGCAGCACAGTCCTCCTGCCCAGATGTTTCAGGTTTAAATATAGCAATATCAGTGCACTTCAAGAGAGTCGGAGAAATTGTTTTAAAAAAAGACAATTTTCTTGCAGCAGCATCTTTGAAACCAGTTAATTATGGAGGTGGTTTGTGGTGAAGTAGTAAGAGCATGTGAGGTAGGTGGAGCAGTCATGGTATGTGTGCTGCGAGAGAAGGGAGTATCTGTATCAGCTCCCTTCAAAACTGGGCCTGACATATCAATTTAACCTCTTTATTTGACTCAAGTTCTTGACCTAAATCATGTTCTACTACAACGATTAAGAACCCAGACTAAATTGGTCTCAGAGGCCCTTTTAAATGCATCCATTCCATTGTTGCTAGAATGACCTATTTAAAATGCAAAGTTTGACTACATCTTTCTGCTACTTACCAGCTACCCATCAACCATAAAATGTTATCAGAGCATCTTAACAGAACATTCAAGGTCCTCAGTGGCTGGCCCTTGCCTGCCTCTCCAGTTCTAATCCATTGCACTCTTCGTCTCCTGCTTTTAGTTACAGACCCACACTATGCTATATCTCACCTCTGTGCATGTGATCATGCTAACAGCATCTCTGTCTTTTTTTTTTTAATCTTTTTTGAGGAAGATTAGCCCTGAGCTAACATCTGCCACCAATCCTCCTCTGTTTTTGCTGAGGAAGACTGGCCTTGAGCTAACATCTGTACCCATCTTCCTCTACTTTATATGTGGGACACCTGCCACAGAATGGCTTGCCAAGCAGTGAGTAGGTCTGCACCTGGGATCCAAACTGGCGAACCCCAGGCTGCTGAAGCAGAATATGTGAACTTCACAGCTGCACCCCAACAGCATCTCTGTCTTGAACATACTTTCAACTCTGTCTCCTTCATCCATAACTACTCATCCTCTGTGACATACCTTGTCATCACTTATCTAGGAAGGGCTAGGGGTCCATGTCACTTTTGGTGTCTTTCTTTGATGTTGTCACAATACCTAGCGAAGCTCTCCATTGCTCTGTGTGTATATATCTGTGTGTGTGTATCATTCTTCTTTGTCCCACTTCAAATCCTTTGTTCCTAATTTGTCTTAATTTAATTTGTAATCTAAGCACCCAGTGTATTGCCAACTCATAGTTGGCAGCCAAGAAAACAGTTATGAATGGCTGACCAAGGACTAGTTTTTATAATGAAGCAATAATATTTAAAGATATGATTTCTTATAAACTATACTTCAACAACTAGTTTAGCAGTCACTAATATTTACTAGCCTCCTACTATGTACCATTCATTCAAGTTATATGATTTATGTGCATTATGTAATTATATCCTCACAACAACCCTGTGAGGTATTATAATATCCATTTGCAGTTGAGGCAATTGAGGATTAACAAGATTATGTATATTTCCTAAAATCACAGAACTTGATAGTGGAGCCAGCTATTGGATCCATATCTGTATGGGTCAAGAACATATACACTTGATCACTGTATTATCCTCATTTTTCAAGTACATTGCCCTTTCTGTTTTTTGAGAGGCAATTTTCATGTAAGGAAGAATATATATTTCAATGCAATATAAATATTTTAGGAAGAGCTAGCTTATCAAACTGGTACTTTTCTCCAACGTTCTTTATTATGGAATGAACAAAAAAAGGAGTTTTTAATTTTTTTGTGTTTCTGTTTCCAAAATAAGGTTGAAATAATATTGAGACACACATCAACCTTAGGATAGATAGTTTGGCAGTTGAAGTAAAAGAATACTTTTGAGAGTCTTTTAGAAGAAAGCTAGGAGATTTTCAATAGTACCGATTAACTTTACTTATATGATTGGTCAGATGATCACTTGGTTCCACAATTCAAATTGTATGCATAGTCATTGTATATGTTACTCTGCGAATTATATCTCAATATATGGTGACTAATTCATAGAGGCACTTATATTAGGGGACAGTTTTGTGTGAATAAAAACATCATGCATTCAATATTATGAGTGGACTCAACTTCATTTTCAGATGTGCAGTGCCATTGAAGAATATTTTATGGGATTTAGGGTGCTGGTAATTATGGGAGAGAGGAGTCTGCTTCAAAATGGTGGCTGCAGAAAGTCTTGCCTGTTAACTACAAGCTTGCCAGTTATTTAGTCTCGTTTGGAGACTACCTAATATCGATGATGTTTTCCTTTGTTTCTAAAAATCAGTGAACTTAAATCAAGTACTTAGAATTTCTTTGACATGACTAACTATTGATAATAACACACAAGAAACACATTCCATTGGGGGAGGCATAGTAACAACAACAAGAAAAGCAACACCCTGGAAAAAAGCTAAAACTTACTCTGTTTTTTCCTGGTCTGATGTCAGATGTAAAATGAATAGGTCTGTTCTGAGGTCAGAATGAGAAGAAAAAGATCAACATGACCTCTGGGAAATAAAGGTTATTTGACATTTGGGGGATTATCTGCTAAAGGCATTGCCACATATCAGAGTAAAGGCTTGACAGGCAGGGGAAGACTTCATTTCCCCCGAAGTTAAATATAAGGCCAGAAGCTGAGCCCACACCTTCCCTCAGCTGGAGCAGTTGCTGAAATCAGTAGCCCTGATCGATGATGCATTCTCAAAATCCAAACAAGCATCAGTGTCTGCAATCTAATCACATCTTCTAAAGCTGCTGCTTCCTGTGGGAATTTAATTGCTGCGGCATTAGACTCCACACAACAGACACTCTCAAGGCTACCCATCAGGATAGGGACAAAAATCAGTGGGATAGTGTCAAAGCTGTTAGACACAAAACCTGTTAAAGACCCCACGTGTGTAATTTTTCTCCATCAATTTCAGCAGTATAATTTAATGGATCTTCTACAACAAGTTGAAAAACGTTCAAGCATTACACTAACCATAAAAAAGATAAAAAATAGTTTTGTCTGGTAAAAATTCAGCGTTATTTCTTCATGCTCTGAAATGCACTCTGACATGCAAAATATTATGGCTTTCTTGTGATCTGTTTTTATCATTTCTATAGGAAGACCTAAAGTTAGAAGGTTAATCTTTTCCCAAAGGCTTATTGAATTTTTAATTAAATTTTTTATGATTCAGTATTTCTGCATATTAACCAGATAGAACCATAAGAAAAAGTTTTCATGACCAAAGGAAGAAAAAAACAACTGATTTCAGATCTCATGTTCATTAAGTCTCTTTAACACACAGCACTCCCTTTTCTGCTATTCTCTCAAAGACCCTTCTGCCAAGGGAATCACTTTTTTTCTGTATCACAGGAGCGAGAAGCTATGGGTTACTTTATCTGAGTTATCCTCTTTACATTACTCATATCACAGAGAAGATGAACAAAAAACAGAAAACTAATGAGAATTTAATGGTAAGAGCTAAGTAAACTTTGAAACTTTAAAATAGCAAAACGAAAGATCCACAGTGAAATGTAATGTGGAGGAGTCTCATGAGGTCTAAAATAATTTTATGAATTCTCAGTGAACATGAAAGGATATTTCTTGATATTGTACAAAGTACTTCAGTGTACTTGGCTAAGCTAAAAATAGGATTTGTTGCTTTTCTTCCCTATTGGGATAGAAGTCAAAAGATGTTACTAATAAGCTATTATGGAAACAAATTGCAATTTTCACCTCTATCTAAACTGCCCCTCTTTAATAAGATTCACATTCTAAACAAGCCTATTGTTATAGTTAAAGTTTAATAACAGGATAACTGATTTGTTCACTTAGAATTGACATAGCAACATTGTCTTGTATTTGTGTAGTATTTTGCGCTTTAAAGTTTTTTCATATGCATCATCTTATTTGACAATTCCCCAAATCGTGTAAGGTATTGTACCTCCAGTCTATTGATGAGGAGATAAGAGTTAAGTGATTTGTTCAAAATCCCTCAGCAAGCAAATGGGGATGGGGGGCTAAAATCAGCACAGTGATTGCAAGCCCAGTGCTGTTCCTACCACCAACAGTATTCAATGTTTAGACACTTACTTCTGAGTACTCGCTGACCTTTTGTCACTCATTGTTTCATTTATCCATTGCTACATAATAAATCATCCCAAAATTTGAAGATTTAAAACAACCACCACCATTAATTCTCTCTCACAATTCTGTGGGTGGACCAAGCTGTTCTTTTTACTAAATGTGGTGTCATCTGGGGCACAGTAATGGCTGAAATTTCCCAAATGGCCTCATTTACAAGGCTGTCAGTTTAGACTTGCTGCTGGTTGGGAGAACTGAAGCTGTTGGTCTGCAGCCTTTGTTCTTCTCCATGTGAGCCTCCTAATACGGCTTCTTTATTTTCCTCACAGCATGGTGACTAGGTCTAAGAAAGAGTGTTCCAAGCAGTGAAGGCAGAAGTCATAGATCTCTTACAACTCAGCCTCAGAAGTTCCAGATACTTGCTTACGCTGCATTCTATTGGTCAAAAGGAGTCATGGGAATAGCTAGGCTCATCAACCATTCCTCTTTGCCTGGGGCCAAGGTGTTCCTGGGGCCTAGGACTTTCAGTGATAAAACCAGGGCATTCCTGGGCAAATCTGGAAGGTTGGCCAACCTAGACAGCTCAATTTCAAGGGTGGGGAAAACAGAATCCACCTTTGATAGGGAGAGCAAAGGTCACAGTACAAAAAAGCAGAGACAGTGGATATTGGTGCCTATCTTTGGAAATATGATCTACCGTAATCATTGAGCCTTGGGGGAATTTCATTTCTAGTAGTTATACTTAAGCTTAGTAAATAAATCCATAAATCTAATTAGACTGAATTATATATTGGATTATTTACTGCTTCCTTGTATAAATAGCTTTAAATTTAGAGATTTGCCAGTGAGGCTATTCAGTCTCAGTGCTCCTTATAAACTTCTGCCAAAAAGCCTGTAAGGAGGAGAGTCCTCCTATTGATGTTAATATGGTTCAGTGACTGTTAGACTTAGACAGACTTAGTGGATTCGACTGAGAATCTAATGTACATCTGTAACCTTTGTTTTTGTCCTTGTGAAAATTTATTCTGAATTTCCAACCACCAATGTAACTTCTCTTAATTCATGTTGCCTCCTTATCGGAAAACAGCATAAAAATACAATAATCTATTTGCTTAGGAGTGATCATATTGCTTAATACAGGAGTGTTTTCAGTTTAATTCTTTCTATGACAACATTGTCCATAACTTTGCAGACTGATGAAGATGTTCTAAAATAGGGCTTTTAGCCAGATGTGGCCACGGAGCATTTGAAATTTGGCTAGTGTGACTGAGGAACTGATTTTTTTTTTTTTTTTTGAGGAAGATTAGCCCTGAGCTAACATTCACCGCCAATCCTCCTCTTTTTGCTGAGGGAGAGTGGCCCTGAGCTAACATTCGTGACCATCTTCCTCTACTTTATATGTGGGACGCTTGCCACATCATGGCTTGACAAGCCGTGCATAGGTCTGCACCCAGGATCCAAACCCACAATCCCTGGGCCACCGAGAGAGCGTGCAAACATAATCGCTACACCACCAGGCTGGCCCCGAGGAACTGAATTTTTAATTATGGCTGATTTTAATTAATCTAAATTTAAAAAGCCAAATCTTGTTAGGGGTTATCATATTGGGTTGTACAGTTTTGCCATCATGATTCTATTTAGTCAAAAGTAAAAGGAGAAAATGGCATGTATATAATATTGTTAAATCACGTGTCAGGTTAACAATGAGGACTATTGTCTTACAGAAGGGATGATCTGAAGCTTGAAGACACATTTTTTAGACATAATAGTGTAAAGACAATGCTTGGACTGCTAATTCAACCTTTTCTTTACGACTACGAGAACACGCGGTGTTTCAAAGACAGGTAAATATATATGTGTATAAATGTTTATATATATTTCAAAATGGAATAAAATAGATTTCTTCTTGCCTAAGTTTATCTAGAAGTATCATATATTGGCCTCTCCCTGTCTTCATTTGTTTTGGTCTATGCCATATAAAATTTGAAAGGCTCATGTGCTATACTGAAAGTGATAATGAGGAATAATTTAGCATAGTATGCTCAGATCCCCATGGACGTTGCCAAAAAATCACTCCTTATTTCCCCAATATACTGTGCATTTGTATAATTCATCGTGTTTTGACAATGCTAAGCAGGTTTTTTCCATATCTCCTTTGTTTCAGAATCTTCATTCTCACAGTAACTAAATCCTTGGAATTGGTTTCTCAACAAAATAGTCAATTATCTCCCTAGCAAAATAGGCATTTACATTCCTGAACTTTTGCTTATTTTGAAGAAAATTAAGTAAATTTCTACATAATATTCAACCACCTGAAGTTACTGAATGTAAACATTTGTCCTATAACTCCTATCTTTCTAAAGGAGATAGAAATCATTCATCTCAGCAAGGGATCTGTCTAGAACCAAACAGATAGAGATGACAATGGTGTCTATTTAAACTGATTCTGCCTATTTGTCAAAAGCAAAATTGGATAGGAAGTGAAATAGCCCCCATTTAATTTTATCACAGAATAGGTATTTTTGGTTCCCTCATATTTCAATGATACATTTTATATCTGTAGATCACAAAATACCTTTGTCAATTGCTTTTTTTCTTGGATAGACAATATAGTAGAATGTCTTATTGTCTAAATAAAAATAAGTCTGTGGTTGATCAAGCCAAGAAAGCCCCATAATCTTTTTTTCTTTTTGGTTCAGGGTTAAGCCAAATGTGGAAATATTTATAATTATTGCGCATCATAGAACATGCAGGAATTGTATTTGTTCTAAAAGAACAATTTCTACATTAAAATAGTCCTCCACTTGCTCTCAAACTGGCCTAGATGTCATATGAGTCCAAGAAGAGATGTTGGACATCTGTCATTTCTCACCTACTTTAACTTTTGAACAGTGTTAGCCCAAAATGTTGATTAATCCACTCCTTTATTTTGCTGTTTAGAAAGAAAAGATAAACAATGTAGCAAGACTTATCTTGCACCCTGTTTACTTCTAAGAAATTGAGTCACATGCATGGCACCAGTACAGTTCTCCGTGGCTACCTTCACAGGGTCATACGTTACTCTTAATTTCTAAAAAAAACTTTAAACCTACACTCTGTTTCTTAATTAACCTAGAATAATAGCAATGCTTCCTCCAAATCATTGGTTCAATTACTCCTAAATGCTATTTTCGACTCAGGTGGATTTCGGTTCATTTCTCCATTTCCCCTTGCCTTCACTTCCTTGGCTATCTATTTTTGATTCCATGATCCAAATTTTCAGCCATTATTGTACCAACAGCTTAAACTTCCCAACCTCTTTGAGAGCAAAATCCTCAGAAATGACTTCTCAACTAAAACAGCCAATTACTTCCCTACAAATTAGATGTTGCAAATCCCTAGATAAACTCTACCCTTCATATCTTGGAGACATATGTTTTCACTTTATGGAGGAGGAAACTGATATCACCTTCGTACCACTTACTTCCATTTGTCAACTGGATGCCTTCACATGGATACCACACAGGTGTCTCAGATTCTTCATGTGTGGGTCTGTTTTTCCCCAAACTACCACTGTTATCTTAGTTCTCTAAGCAGCTAGGAATCCTCCTTGATGCCACCTTTTCTCACATTTATCACATCTAATCAATAACTAAAGTCAATCATATCTATAAACTAAGTATTTCAGGAATATGCCCATATTTCTCAAAAATTCCTGCTTATTTACTAGACTGAGGTACCATTCGATCTCAGCTAGATGACCTTTACAGTGTTTTAAATCATCTCTTCTACCATATTTGGCCCCTGCAAGCTATCCTCCCTGAGCAGCCAGTGATTTTGCTGAAATACAATTTGATGATGTAATGACGTGAATCTTTAGATCATTTCAATGTGTTCAATGTGCTCTAATTGTCTCACAAACCCTTGAGAATCTGGGTTCTCATCATCTACTTCTCCAACTTCACCTCTTCATTCTTCACCTGGTACCAGTGAAAGTTTTGTCTATATTCTTTCATATTCAATCCTTCATATTTGCTGTTCTCTCCCTAACCTTGCACCTATCTCACTGCCAAACCTCTTCGTCCGCCAAACTCTTTTACTCATTTGTAATTTACTCCATGTTTTTTGACTGCCTACTATCTGTCAGATATGTGGTATACTGGGTGCTGGGACAGGCTAAGTGAATAAAATAAACGTCATCTATTAACTCATAACAGTCATACTCTAGAGTATTTTAGGTCTCAGCCTAAAACTTCAAATGTCCTGTAGTCTAGATGAGTTACTCATGTTTTCTGATAACATTGTATACTTTTTCCATCATAACACTTATTATTCTTCATGTATGTAATTGTTTATTCTACATCTTTCATACAAATTAGAAGCCAATCTGTGAGGGCAGAAACCTGAGCTGTCTTGTTTATGACTGTAAACACAGCATCTGGCACATTTTTTTAGCACATAGTTGAGATTGGGAAATATTTTTTAAAATAGTGAAATGAAAAAACATATGGATGCAGTTGAACAAATTATGCCAAGATGCATCTAAAAGTGATCTGCCCATGACATTGCATTTGTCGTTACTAACAGTCATAGAAACATTGAAAATACATTAGAAAAACTTAGTCAAAAATGGAAGAACTGGGGGCTGACCCAGTGGCATAGTGGTTAAGTTCATGCACTCCAATCAGGAGATCTGGGTTTTCGGGTTCGGATCCTGGGCACAGACCTAGCGCCGCTCGTCAGGTCATGCTGTGGCTGCATCCCACATAAAATGGAGGAAGATTGGCATGGATGTTAGCTCAGCAACAATCTTCCACAAGCAAAAAGAGGAAGATTGGCAACAGATGTTAGCTCAGGGCCAATCTTCCTCACAAAAAAAAAAAGGAAGAACTTAATAAAATGCAAAGGAATTGTGTGTGTGTGTTTGCTTAAAACTAACATGTCAAATAAAAAAATAATAAGTTTAGATGTTTCACATATTCATAGATTATAAAAATAGCATCTAGGCTTTATAAATAAGTAATCCATATACTTAAATACACTGTGAAAATGGGTAGAACAATCAAGCAGTTAAAAGAAACATTTAAATTTAAGAGATGAAATTCTACGCAAATATAAAGTGTTCGTGTTTTGGTAAAGGCAATTTTTGCTGTGAAAATGGCACTAGAAAATTGACTTTGTGGAAAGAGAAGAAAATTATGTTCTAAAAAACATTCAAAGAGGTTCTTTGTGTATGATTCTTTCATTTTAAGTATTTATATTTTCACACTATTGTCGGCTTATATGTCTCCGATTTTGCTCCATTATGAATACGAAGGATGAGACTAGATTTACGAAGGATGAGACTAGATTTACTAGAGTTAGATTTTCACCATATACTCCCAATAATTTAGATCATAACTCTGCAAATACTTCCAAGGAAGAGAGCTTGTGACGCATTCTCTCTTAAATTCACCGAGGAGCTCACTTAAAATCTGAGAGACTATGTTCTTACAGACAAAGTAGAAAAGCACAAGTGAAACAGAGTGAGAAGGAAGAACATAGGAATCCATTCCTAGAAAATATTAAAGCATGAAGGCACAGCACCCTTTTTATTGTACTGTATACAGTGTTATGAGAAAGCATAATGGTAACTCATGTAGTCTGCACGTCATTTGAGGTTTTAAGCTGAGAACTAATATATACTAGAGTATAACCATTATGATGCAAAAGATGATATGTGTGATGCAATTTAAAACTCAACTACTCAACTTAAATATTGGCAAAAATAAGTTCAGTCAAAGGATGTTCTTTATTTAGGCAAAGGGTGTATTTATTTTTGCTCTTAAGGAAAATATTTTCCCACTTTAGATAATTTTACATTGTAAAATTGACTCTCATATAATTTCATTTTTTTTAATTTCCCCACTGTCTAGTCACTCCCTAAGAGTAATTTAGAGATAGTATCTTGCTGAGGTATTTAAAATATCATTAATTTGTTTCCTAAATGTTACACTCTATTTACCATATATTCTATTTCCTCAGCTTGGTATCAAGGGATAACACTTGCCATAAGAAAATCAAAATTATAAAAAGAGCAAATTATCAAAAAATTTGATCAGTGAATTCACTTTTGAAGATGTTTGGATAGATTGAACAAAGTATTTGATTCTAATGAACTTAAGCCTTTCTATAGGACAATTTACTCTAGAACTAATCTTTTAGTTGATTTATGAAAAAAGAAGTTGGTTGGCCTAGTCTTTGAAAGTGTGCTTTAATTTAAGCATATTACCAGATTGATGTTTTCAGTAATTTCTTGAAAGCTTTTAAAACATAAAAATCTTATCATTTAAGTCGTTACCTGTGCCATTTTTAGAGTTCTTGATAATGAATAGAGTTCAAACATGGAAATATTATTATTCATAATAGGCCAGTTTATAGATTTCAGGTGAAGAAAAATGAAGCAGAGAAATTTTGGATGTGTTATGTGATGGCTACATCAAATAGACTTTTATGACCCTGAAGACACCTTGTGTCGATTATTTAGTCCTTTTCCTTGGAAAAAAAAAAAAAGGGAGGGGACGTTATTTAATCACCGGTGACTATTATGCAAATTATATCAAATACCATGTTTCCCTCCCAATTGCAATATATATTGCAAATATAGAATACTTCAAGTTTCCAAATTCCTATAAAAAGTTTCTCTTTGTCCAGAAACTGTGTTTACCTGCTCTATCAGGCTTCTATTAGAAAATTGAGATACCTGGGCCTCAGTGTCCCAAAGGAGCTAACAAAATAGGAATTAGTCATCACTATTAACACCAACTTCAATGATGCAAGAATGCTCAGACTGTCTATCCCCATAGGCCCATCATTTGCACTCTAAGTGAAGTAATAAAGGAAGTCTGAACAACTCCCCCCACTGGAAGTCTCTATGTCAGCCACTTGTCCTGGTGATCCAAGACAAATCAGGGATTCAGTACCTACTCAGACATTATTCATACATCAATATTCCCTTAGCACTTACCTTGCGCACATTCTGTTTAAGGCACTAAGGATACGTCAGTGAATGGAACAGACAAAACTGCCTGCTTTCAAGAGTTCTGAGCAGATCGTGGGGGCTCTATGGGCCATTAGAAGGACTCTGGCACTTAATCTGAGAAAAATGTGAGCCACTATAAGGTCTTGAACAAAAAGGCATGAGCTATCTTACGTTACAGTTCATGATCTGGTTTCCGTGTGGCTGTTAAACAGTGGAGGAGAAGAGGGAGAGCAGGAAACTAGTTACGAGGATATTACCATAGTCCCAGTGAGAGAGCATCAGGAAAAAAGCAGTAAGGAAGAATAATCATATGGGTTATATTTTGAAGAAGTAGCCAACAGAATTTTCTAACAGACTAAGGAGAAGTGTGAGGGAGAGAGAGAGAGAGCTGGAAGTAATCCTGCCTTCAGTAGAGGGATGAAAAGAGTGTGGGTGATATTTAAACATGGCAGAGCACAGGAATGGAGAGAAAATTAAGGGGTAGTCAAAAATCCTTTGACCAATCGTTCTCAGCACTTTAAATTTGGATTTCATGTTATTTGTAAAAATCAAAGTCCTGGAGCAGAAACAAAATTGACTCAAAATTTGCTCAGTTTTAATATGGGATCATATTCATCGTCACCAGAGAGAGGACGCTTAAATATTGAAAAAGAACTACAAGCAACTTTTAGACACAGTAGTCTATTGGCAGCAAGAAGAAAGTGGGTATTTTATGAGTAAGGGGACTCTTTGCGTTCTGCCCACCAAATTCTGATGTTGGGGCAGGCAGGGAGGTTTCTCCACACCAAGAAGCAGTTCTCCAAACACCAACTAGGTGTCCTCCTATCTACCTGGAGATAGCATCAGATTCCACAGGTTGAGTGTTCAGTCCTACAAAACTGTCCCTTTCCCCTCCTCTTCAAATGCCAGTGGCAAGTCTAGGTTGCCACCTGTGATTCTGACTGGCTGTCTAAAGGTTGGAGGTTCTCATGACACTTTCCTTGGGTTTGATTAATTTCCTGGTGCTGCTCATAGAACTCAGAGAAACATACTTACTAGATCACTGGTTTATTATAAAAGGATATAGAAGAGATGCACAGGGCAAGGTATGTGAGAAGGGGCAAGGAGCTTCCATGCCCTCTCCAGGCATACCACTCTCCCCCAATCTCCACATGTATGCCAACCTGGAAGCTCTCCAAACGCTGTCCTTTTTGGTTTTTATGGAGGCCTCATTACAAAGGCATAACTGATTAAATCATTGGCCATTGGCAATTGATTGCACCTCCAGCCCCTTTCCCCTCACCAGAGGTCAGGAGGGTGGGACTGAAAGTTCCAATACTCTATCACAGGGCAACCAGCCCTCATCCTTAGGTGCTTTCTAGGTCATCTAATTAACATAACAAAAGACATCTTTGTGGCTCTTATCACTTAGGAAATTCCAAGGGTTTTAGGAGCTCTGTACCAGAAAAGGGGACAAAGACCAAATATATATATTTCTTATGAAGCACAATATCACAGGAGCATTTTAGTTTTTCCATAGTAAGAGGCATATGGTTGTACTCTATCATGTCCACTATGTGTCCTCAGAGAGATGAAGTCTTGTAATGAGTGCATAAAGCTCAAGTTTTCTCAAAGAAAGCATGCTAATTTCATCATGTTATGCAATGATGCTGAGAATAAATTTAAAATTTTCATAGTCTGTAAGATGTAAACAAAACAGGGAGGAAAATGTTTTAACAGCTCACCCATTCTACCTACTATTCACTACTGGACAGTCTTGTAATCATTGTAGGGATTTAAGGCTAACTATTCCTGCAATCATTATAGGGGTATGAGCTGAACTGGTAAAATGATTCTGTCACTAATTCCTTTGTAGGAGCATAACCCACTTTTCACTAAAATGTTCACATCAATTACAATTTCTTTATATCATCTCAGAAATTCCAAGACAATCATTCTGTCTAGCACTGAATTTATGTAGCACATACTGAATAGATATGTGCCTACTTGGGTTTAAGTATATGTCTCTCCATTTCCAGAAGCATAAGAATGTACTATGTTACTTTTTGAAATATAGTTTAGCCCTATAAATCAGTCATTACTTCTGTGTGTAATTACCCAATTAATAGTCAGTCTGGTCATTTCAACCACAATTTTTCTTAAATCTGGTTACTACTATAAAATTGTTTACACTGATGACTCTCCTAATCATTTAGATACCTCTAAGAATTTGACACAAGAAGGCAATAAAATCCAAATTCCTTAGCTATGTAGTCTCTATTTTAAAAATCTGAGCTAAAATTTGATTGGCTTTGGGGAATGGTGGAGCTGAAAATTGGCTTAAGGAAAATTTATAATCCCACTTCCTCATATAATAAACAAGAAAATTGAAAACAAAAGTGGTTTGATTTTGAAGATCTTTTCCTAGCAACTGAGCTTTGATTATGGAAGGATATGGCTACCCTTACTTCAATTCAATCTTTCCTCCATCTTAGGTTGATGATAGTAATAGGAGAATCAGACCGTCACATCCTCAAACACACTGTGATGAAAGAAGTCCTAATCCCTTTTCACATCTGCCCACGGTTGAGAAGAAATATTAATGTGACAGATATATGGCACAATACAGTGGCTAGTAATCAAACTGCTGATGTGCCAAGCCTATGAGAAATGAATAAATGAATAAAAAACTATAGCAGAATAAACAAGTCATAGATATCTGAGGTGAAAGATCCTTAGCACGACCTATATTTTTGTGAGTGCTGATGGCTACAGGCTCCCAGCTAGGAACCCAAAGACCAGAGAAGTGGAAGAACACTCCCCATGCCAATTAAGCCAGAGTGTGCGGTAATGTGATCACTTCTTGGAGATTCCTCCGCTGTCATTT
The DNA here is from genome assembly GCF_021613505.1 of Equus quagga. Classification (NCBI taxonomy): domain Eukaryota; kingdom Metazoa; phylum Chordata; class Mammalia; order Perissodactyla; family Equidae; genus Equus; species Equus quagga. The sequence goes on from NC_060273.1 coordinate 107,957,809, forward strand.
CACCCACATCAATGTGGCCTTATGCTTTTTCATAATATTATGGCTACTTAAAACCCACCAAGAACCCAGATCTTACTTAGCAAAACCATTTTTGCTATCAATGGCCATTAGAATCTTTTTACTAGTTACACCCCATTGAAACTATTTTATATGGCACCTTTTGTCTCAGATTCAATTTACTTTTTATGCAGAGAAAGGGTTAGTTGGATTAGTCAGAGGAAGAATCCGTCTGTTATGTAAAACTTAGATCATATAGAACCTTGGATAACATGTGATATAAAATAGACTTGAATAAGTGACTAATAATTCTGAATGTCTGTCATGGTCTATAACTTATTACTAAAATAAACTATGGAATCTTGTAAAAATAGTGCTTTCTTTTTGACTCTTGGGTTTAGGGGAAGGGATTGGGTAAATAGTTTTTGAAGTTACGTTGAGAGAGAAAGGAAAGCCATCCAATGTTCAAGAAGTTTCCAGCTTTTATATTTGTTCTCACCATTTTAAAATGACTTTAGAACATATCCATATACAGCAAAATATTTTCTATGACTGTGAAATATGGGCAAATAATTATTCACATCTATTAGTATCGCTACAAACCAAATCTGATTACCTTGACCTATTGGTGATGCGATTTGGTTAAAGTGTTCATAGCTCTAATAGTCAGCTATTTCTGCAATAATGTTTAATAAGCAACCCTAAACTGTCAGTGGTTTTATAAAAGCACGTGGTTACTGTCCTTGCTCTTGTGTTGCTTGGGGTGGCTCAGCTTCAAGATATAGATTGGGTTCAGGTCTTTTCTACATGTCTCTCATTCCGAGACCAGTGACTATTTCTCAAGGTAGATGGCAGAAGCATAACAGGGGTGAGCAAAAACATAAGATCTTGGGAAAGAGTGACTCAAATTTCTTGGACAGTGAAAAAGTATTTCACAAAGGAGTAGTATTGATGATATTTAATCAGAATCTTTAAAGATAAATATAATACTCCAGAAAGAGAGAAAAAATATATTTAAAATTATGAGTATACAACCTGTCTCTAGTATTTGGATAGTTTTTCTTTGACTTTTAAAATAGACATCCAATTTAAACTTTAAATCATTAATTTATTAATTCAGTCAAGGATGATTGATTGACAACTATGTGCCAGTCAGTGTGCTAGAGATAGGAACAAAACGGAGAGAAATAAATAGTCATGGTCCTTATTGTCTCAGACTAGTAAGAGAGACAATCAACCACATCAATGAATATCCAGTTATAGACTCCATAAGGGTTCTGAAGGAAATTATCACAGCTCTATGACAACATGTAAGACACAGCTTGTGGCCTGGGGGCAGCAGGGACCACTTCCCCAAGGATATGATGCTTCAGGTAAGGATATGAAAGAGTTAACTGGAGGGGAGGGAGAGTTTAAAGCAGATAAGAAATGTGTGCAAAAGGCACAGAACTTAGAAATAATTGGAAATAACATGGTATAGGAGAGTAAAGAAAAGAGAGGCTGTATGCTATTTTACATCTTTTCTCAGGTTTTTTTCTTTCTTAGTGGTATGCACATGCTCTCTTAATTACTCATCACAAGATGAAAAGATTAGACAAATCATCCTCTGAATAAAACCTTTGTTGCCTTTACTTTATAGTTTCCTGCCATCATTCCATTAACAACTGATTATGGAGGATATCAGAATATAGAATCCTGATTTTTTTAGTGTCTTGAAACAGGCAAATATTTATTATAGCTATGTTTTTCCTTCTCCATAAACATCATACCGTGGATGTAATTAACGTCTGAAAAGGGAAGCATTTACTCTTTTGGGTGAACAGGTGACAGCACTTTTTGTTTGCTACCTGCATGTTCTTTTTTACATTTCATTTACTATAATTTGATAAATGAATAAAGATGTAGTATAATAGACAACATTTGGACCAACCAATGAACAAATGATGAAGTATCATATCCTTGTAAATAATCTCTTCCAGAATAAAATGAACTTCTCAAAAATATCTACTTTATTTAACTGAGTATTCCAGGATTGAAAACAAGAAATTTCCCTGGGCCATGGTGTGATTCTGTCTATGTGTCTGTGTTATAACAGAGCTTCTCAGTCATGTGTCTCTTAATACCTGCCAGTTGACATCTATAATAGTGAAAATTAGCTGTATGTGTTCATGATATAGGCTGTACCCATGTTTTATATAGTAAATACTTTTCATGGGTAAATAGTATTATGCAAACATAATGTTGATTCCAATTTTTTTTCACATCAATTTTTAAAACCAGTGGTCAGACATATTTGATTGCACCATGTTCTTCTAAATTCCTCTTTTAAGTAATTGATTTTTCCAAAGTCTAATCCTGACACATATGATATAGAGGCATCGAAAGGCTTATCCAAAGTTAAGCAGAAATTCAGTGAAAGAGTTAAAAAATAATCCTGTGTAATACAGCCCAACATCCTTGATGTTCAAAGAATTATTAAAGATTTTATCATAACTAATCTAGTCCAAGTCCCCTTAATAAACCTGGATCTTGAATTCTGGAACAATATAGAAAGTCTTATAAGCCTAGATTTTCTCTGTTCTTATGAGTCCTGAGAATTAAAATAAAAACGGCAAAGCCACTAGGAAAGCAGGATGGCACAGAGGCTCTGGTATCAGAAAAATCTGCATTTAAATTCCAGCCCTCCTCCCTACTAAGCTTGACCCTGAGCAACTGTCTTAACCTGTCGGTGTCAATTTCACAACTTTTAAATTGAGTATTGTATTTCCCTGCATAGGAACCTGTTGTGAAGACCACAAAATGCAATGTATGTGGGCCAGGCTGGTGGCTTAGTGGTTAAGTTCAGCACACTCTGCTTCAGTGGCCTGAATTCGGTTCCAGGTGGACCTGCACCACTCTGTTAGTGGTCATGCTGTGCTGTCAGCCCATACACTAAAAATTAGAGGAAGGTTGGCACGGATGTTAGCTCAGGATGAATCTTCCTCAGCAAAACAATAAGAAATGTAATGTATGTAAAGCATTTAACACAGTGTCTGACATTTGATGTATGTTCAGTAGTAGTAGCTAATATTACAGCAATGATATAACAGAAATTCAGGTGTGCTCTGGTATAGAACTAGTGTATCCTCAACCTTAATCCCTAGTACTTTGATTTCTCTGGGGCCTCTCAGGCTATTGACGACCCAGAGGTTATGTAAAGTTTACTTGATGGCGCGAAGATGTTTCAGACGCAGATGCTCTCATGGATTTTCACAAGATATCTTTGCAGTCATGTCTTAACATCAACTGCTTGATGCTGGCAGTCACAACTGTCAGCCTGGCAACTGACGTCCCTGCCTATAGCCTTGTGGGAGTCTTCTGGCACTCCTGAACCCCATAGTGCTTGCCTAGGCAGGGACATACTGTTGCCAGTGAAAATCCTGGGCTTTCTGGCATGGCAGATGCTCAACTACTATTCCAACAGAGCCCAAGGCTGTGACACCCAAAGCCCCATAAACTGGGAGAGTCTTTTGCCAAGAGCCCCGATGTTATGGCAGGCAGCGAGCCCTGACTATCAAGGGACATCTTTAAGGGGCTGTGAGCTGAAGCCTGGCAGGCAGCCACTTTGAGAAGGTTTTTTAGACCTGATTGTTGTATTATTCCAGAATTAAAGAAAAACTCACATACTCACAGTTTGAAAACCATTTTATCAGTCATGTTCCCTTTCAAAATATGCTTTGTCACACGAGTTTAATGATACGAATACCTGAAGCCTAAAAATAGTTTGGTTTTTATAAGAGAGAAAGAAAGAAAGGAAAAAAAAAGACCTAGCCCACTTCTAAAATTCAGCTTTCTTTGAGAAAGAGAACTAAGAATAGAGGCAAAACTATAGTTCCTATCTACAAAAATAGCAGCGAAATACTGACACATTATTGTGGACTGAATCAGGGTTACATACCAGATATTTGGCTTCATGTTCCTTTTAAAATAGCATTCCTGTCCATTTTTATTGTTTGGATTGTTCCCAAGAGTTCCTTTGTGGCTAATTTAACACCTGTGAAGTCATGGTGATACTAAATATAAATTCATTGCCTACTGCATGGATAATTTTATTTTACTCCAAAGTTATTGCAATAATTAGTGAAATTTCATAAAATTTCATATTGGCTTAAATCATTTCATTCATTTTTTCCATCAATTAATTAGAGAATAATTTTACGACCAAAAAACCTTTGATTTCGCACATTAAAAAGCTAGCTTGAAAACAGAAATGTTTAACCATATAAAAGGCAGCTAAAATAATACCTTGAAAGCACTGAGTTCAAATTAAAACAAGTGTGAAGTCAAATTAAAACCTACTGCCTTCTTTCAGTCTGCATTTTCACCTTTCACCTCCTTTTACCTTATCTAATGTATTTTGTGAAACATTGTTGGGATGGGTGTTGAAAAATTACTGTATTAGTTGAACAAGTCTATCAGGACACATAACTGTATAGCAGTGTATATTGAACTATATAGACTAGGTTTTTTTTCTACTACGCTATTTTACATATGTAATATTTTGGACTCGGAGTAGAAAGCAGCAAGATAGAACCTGGTTAAAGCCTAATTGAGTAAAATAAAGTTGGGAAAAGCTAAACACAACAAATGTTGAAAATGCAAGTTATTCTAGCTTATGGAATTTTAAGTACATTCAAAGGATTTAAAAATATGTTCTTATTAGAAGCAAACTAGAATTAATAACGCATCTCTAATGCATATTTAATATGTCAAAGTCTTTAACTGGGAGTTACATAAATTAGAAATTGTAGTTTAAAAATAAAACATGCCAAGCATTTAAGCATTGTGCACTATGACACAAGATATTTTAAACTTAAACACATATCTCTACGCATCTGGAATTCAAGTAGTAGTATATTCTATCAGAGTTTTCTTTACCTGTAAGAAAAATAAAGAAAATCAAATGGACGCTATTTACAATTAATATTTATTTTGTGCCCACTATGTTTCAGATACTCTTTTCAGTTAGGCTAAATGTAAGTATCATCTAAACTGAAATTACTAAATTATATCAAGAATCTCAAACACCTACAAGGGCCATAGAGGTGACGTAAATGAATGAAGCAGGACTGTTATAAAGAAATAAGGACTGGTCAGAATTTGTGAAAGAGACTGTATGTTCATCCAAAAGCATTCAAACTTACAAAAAAAAATTATAAACACTGTATGGATTAAGACTAATATACTTTGAGGCCTATGTTGGTTGAAAGGACAGGAAAGAGCTCCTCTTTAGCATTCTAGAAGGAAATCATACAGTTATTAATTCCTCATTAGGAAAGGAAAATACAATCATTCATGAAAAACGATTTGCAGATATGCAGCCAAACTTCAATTGAAGCAGGGCAAATAGTTCAGTCTATATATTTATTCAAAATACCCTTCACTGATTTCTGGGGGCTAGACATTGTGCTACACAAGGCACAGAAGAGCCAGATTTGGTCCTTAATATTTTAAGGATAATAGTTAATAGATATGGTTGCAAAAGAGAGCACGGCATGCTTAAGGAGGGAAGTTAGTTCCAAATGACTCTCTGCCATTTCCGTGGCAATACTAGTTGACTTTTCCAGGAAATATTCTGTCTAAACGAAACTTTTTTTTAATGTCTTTTCTTCTGTTAAGCTTTCAATACCCCTGATCTACTTGTTCCTCTCAAATGATGACTTTATTTCCTGATTATCTTAGAAAATGAAGGTGATAGGAAGATATCTACATTATTTTCCTACCAACAAGTGTGCATCTATAGTTCTCCTTATATTTAATTTTTCTCTGGTTAAAATTGACAAGCAGTCCCTTCTCTCTCCAGGTCTAAACTCTAACTTGTATCCTGGATCTCACTCCAATTAGTCTGAATAGAGGGTTCTTTGTTCTTCTAATGTTCACCTTCTCTAATCCGCTAACAATATTCCCATTTGGATGTGTTATTTCTATTAACATATACACATAATGCAAGTGCTCTCCCCAGCTGCTACCTCACTTCTCTGCAGCCCTTTACAGCTAAAGAAATATATAATATTTAATACCTTCTCAGTCTCACCTCCCATTTTCTCTTGATCACATTCCAAGCATTTTTCCTCAGGACTCTCTTAAAACCACTCTGCAATGTCACTAGTATTCAATTTGCCAAGTTCAACGATTCATTGTCCACATTTTAAATTTTCAGCAACTTGCCATATTTTATCTCCCTCCCTCTCAAAACATGTTTCTTATCTATCTTCTAGCATACCCTAAACTCTTGTTTTTTTTTCCTATCTCAAAAAACAATCCTTCCTGGATTCCTTTTCCAGCTTTTTCTTTCTTCCGTATTTTAAATATTTGAGTGACCCAGTACTCAGTCTATGGTCATTTTCTCTTGTTCATCTAAACATTCTGCCCAGTTAATTTTATCCAGCCCCACTGCTTTAAATAGTATCTATATCCTGATTACTATTAAATTAATAACCTCCAGATTAGAATTCTCCCTTGAGCTCCAGACACATATATCCAACTTCTTACTCGAGGTCTCCTTTCATATGGATGGTTAGGAATCTCAAACTTAAGGTCAAATAACTTGTGATTCTCCTTCAATCTCACCTCCCAAACTTGTTCCTCTTTAAATCTACTCATTTCAATTAATAATCTTACCATTTACTCAATTACTTAATCCAAAATGAAAGAATTAGTCTTGAGTTCTCTCTTTCACCTCCATATTCAATTCATCAGAGAGCTTTGCCAACTCTCCTTTAATTCTTGCCTCTCCCATCCCTTACTCAGATCATTTTAAGTATCTCACATACAAATTATTGATGTCTTTGCTCAGAAATCGTCATTTAAAATGTCCATTCACTGTCCTCCCTATCTAATGTATTCCTTGCCACGGACACTCTGTCTTCTAATATTTGACACTATTTGAAATCATCTTAATGATTCTTTTCTAGTTTACTTTTTTATCTTCATTCACCTCCTCTAGCTTAAAGATCCAATAAAAGAATAGCAGAGGTCTTATCTTCTGTGTCCATAATATATCCCAAGTGTTAGGAACTTCATCTGCAAAGAAGGAGTAAAGGGCTGTAAACTAACATAATGGATTGGTTTGTAAAATCGTTCTTACGTGAATGAGAGATCTTAGTCATTACCAAGGTTTATCAACACTTTTAAGGACATAAGCTATCAAGAGACTCAATCAAGCAGAGAGGTCAGGAAGATTGATGACAGCTCCCCAAATTCTCCATCCCTGCACTGGAAATGTACTTTCTGACCCAGTGTAGACAAAGTCACTACGTGAATTACTTAGGTTCTTAACTCACATCATGGGGAGAGGTTAGTTTATGAAAAATCGTCATTTTATGCTGCAGCTTATATGACCTTTTCCAGGGAGCATGAGTCATAAAGCCATAGATTCTGGGTTTTAATTACTATAAGTAATGTTTAAACAAGGACATCTTGTTAAGAACATTTCATGAATAAAAGCCCTCCTCTTTATAAATATTATTTGACCATTTACCTGGAGGTCCAGTAATCATGTTGACAAGAAGATTAGACTGGTTTGTCTGCCTTCTTTACTTTTCACTGGCAATGTACCAGATAATCATAGGAGAAGTGGATCACACTCCAGCTGCTTTAGCTCCCTCCTCAGTATGCATGGCTATGTCATAGACAATGAGGGCTTGATTAGAGGGTGAAGAGAGGTAAATAATTCCCAGATCATGAAGGGGTTTGTAGAGCAGGCTAAGGAGCTTAACTTTTATCCACTGAAAGGTTTTAAATAAGCAAATTATTTAATCAAGCTGGCATTTTTTTTTTTAGAAAGATCACTTTTAGAGACTTCTAGTTGGCTTCTCAGCCTTGAATCTTGTCCTGCTCTGTAATGTTACCAAGCTCTCTAGAGCATGTTCCACAGTACTGGAGTCTAGGAACATTCTGGTCTCAATCTCCATCTTAGAGGAAATCTTATATAGCAGGATGTTGGCTATAAATTCAGTGCAAGTATTCTATCTTAAAATGCTTATAAAATGTTTATAAAATGCTCCCTCTTTTTCCTTTTTTGTTTTTTTTTTTCTAAATTAGCATTATTTCTTCCTTATATGAATCCACTGAAAAAGTCATCTGAGTTTAGGTTTTTATGTTGGGAAATCTCCACTGAAAAATTCGTTTTTATTTGTGTGAACGTTTTCTATTAAGTATTCCATAGCTTTAATAAGTATATGACCATATAAATTTCTATTCCTGCTTATGTCTGTTTTGGGAAGTTTTGTCTAAGAGTTTTCCATTTCATCTAAATTCTAGTTAATTAATATAACTTTTTTTTTCTTTTCGGTATCTGTGGCCTCATAGCGACATCTCCTTTATTCTTCTATGGGTTTATCTGTTTTATTAATTTTTTCAAAAAAACAGCTTTAGTATTGTTGATTTTCTACATCGTACATATGTTTTCTATTTCACTCATTTTCACATTTATCTTTAATGTTTCCTTCTGTTTTGGTGGGGTGATTTATTAGCTCTCTTCTGTAACTTATTAAGAAATAAATTTAGATCATTGATTTTCAGCATTGTTGTTTCCAACAAAACTGCTTAATAATAAAAATTTTCTTGAAGTAAGGTATTAGTTCATTTCATTAATTTGGATGTGTCATAATATGTGAACACTAAGTTACACATATACATACGTATATGTATTATATATGCTACTTATGCATACATATATATGTTTAATTCAAATGATAATTTCTACTTTGACTCAGGTTATTTGGAAATGTATTGCTTAATATCTAAGTATTTGTGGATTTTCCACACACCTAGACTTTCTGTGTGCTCATATTCAGTGAATTTTTTTATTTTATTTTAAGTAGTATGTTAGTTTTTAGAGAGCTAATAATATTTGGTTTTTTATTATATTTAGTGCACTTATGTTGTTGTAATTACTGATTTTACCGCTATCGTTTACTATTTGTTTTTTGTTTATCCCAGCTGTTCTTTGTTCAGTGTTCTATCTTGGCTTCTTTTGGATTAATATTTTTTCATCTTTCCAATCTATTAGATTTTAGTTATAGTTTATTATTCTTTCAGTGGTTCGCCAAGAGATCACAACCTACATCCTTGACATATTAGCATCTAGTCTGAATTAGAACTTCACCATTTCTAAAACAATACAAATATCTCAGAACTTCTTACATCTATTCACTATTTGTCCTTTTGCAGGAAATAAACAGACTTGATTGCACATATATTTTAAATTTCATAAAATGTTAACACTACTCTTTCATGATACCAATGTTTTTGTTTAATTAATCTTCCTGTTTACCTTTTGCAAGGCTGTTTATCTCATTCTGCATTTTCATGCTTCTTTTTAGGAACATCTTCCTTCTACCTGAGGCATATTCTTTAGTATTGCATTTAGTACTAGTTGGTTGCGACAAATTCTATCAGAATTTGTCAGAAAATGTTTCTCTTTTGCCTCAATTTTGAAAGAATTTTTCACTCACCGCAGAATTCTATGCTAGTGTTTACCTTCTTTTCTAGAAGTATGAAAGATATCCCACTTCCCTCTACTTTTACTTTGTGGCAAAAAAATCCAGTCATATTTTCTATTGCATCTTTAAAGTTACTTTGTTTTTTCTTTGGCTGCCTTTATGATTTCCTCTTTATCTTCAGTTTTCATCCACTTTATTATGATGTGCCCAGTTTTCTTCCTCCTTTATTTACATTTGCCAAGATTGTTATATGTGTGTGTGTACTTTTGTCGATGAATTCTACATTTTTTCTGTTCTTTCCTCTCGTTTCTATCTTTTTGTCCTCCTTGCTGCAGTCTGGGTAACTCTTACTGATACATGTTCCAGTCACTAATCATCTCTTCTCTTCTTCCTCTTCTGTTGTAAAGCCCATGTGGTGCTCACCGAATTTCAGTATTTTATTTTCCTAGTTCTCTTGTAAAATATTTCATTTGTCATATATTTTCTCGAATATATTCAACACCTTTATTTGAATGTTATTATTGTGTAATGTGCATACATATACTTCCTCTGGATCTGTTTCAAATTTTCCTTATTTTTTCCTCCTTTGGTTTTTTCCCATCATGTCTTTCTGCTTCCTATCATACCTGATAATTTTGTTTGAACATTGGACATTGTATATAAAATATTGTCGAGATTCTGGATTATGATCTTTTCTTCCGGAAAGGAGGTGGTTTTATTCCATCAGGAAGTTAGAAGACAGACATCGTGATCAGTATGATCTTACCTAATTTCTTATCTAGTGTCAAGCTTTACCAACATTTTCAAGGATATAGGCAATCAAGAGGCTCCGTGAAGCAGAGAGGTCTGGGATAGCGAGAGTGACTCTCAGATTCTTCATCCCTGCACTCGGCAGGTATACTCTATTTAAATCAAATTTTAAACAATTATTGTTCTTTTTCATAGAGGCTTCTTTTGAACCTTCTAGCTGGAAAAGGTCTTCTCATGAATAACATAATTTTTGTCATAGCACTTACTACAACTATAATTTAATAAATAGTTTTATAACCATTTGTCTCTTCTGCTAAACCCCACGCATCTTTTGTGGCATGCAGGATTCATTACCTGCTTAAAGAAGAATTCTACATCTTAGATTAATTTTATATGTAAAACCCATTTGTAAGTAAGGCAGTCAATTATATTAGCATTTAGAATATAGATATCAAAGTACCGGTCTGTATGTCAGCACCAATTAAGACTTTTCCCAGGACTGGATATTACTAGAAGAGAGAGAAGATGGACAGACATTGGCAGTAAAAATGTTCCTGTACAGAAATTTCTCTAGTGAGCAGAAGGCCAAGGATATAAAAGAGAGTATTTAAATGCATGTTGTCTTCACAAAGCTGAAATGTGGGCAGACAGCTTATAGCTGTTTTAATGGCACCTTGCCGAGATGAAATTAACATTTGATTTACATGAGTGTCCTTGGGCAGAGGCAATTGTGACTACTCCTATCCACTGATAGGAGCTGAATTAGTTTTAACCTCTCAAAGAAATAATCTAGAAGTCATAATGAAAAGCTAAATGCAGATGTCCACTTAATACACAGTGGTACTTCAAGCAGTAAGAAAGAGATTGCAGCATAATAGTATTTTATACCTATTAAACAGCTGTGCTTTAAGGAGTCAAACGAATTTATAACACTTTCAAATGTGATAAACTAGTCACAGAATGTGACTTTATAATTTTAAAAGTAATCTATGATTTAGGAATCATGCGATTATACAGTTAGAAAACTTCAGGGCCACAAACTCAGATGCATTCAAGGGTCATGAAGGTTCTAAATATGAAGTAGCCAATATAACACTTTAAGAAATGATAAGGACTATGATTAACTGGAGAATGCAAATCTTGCATAAAGGAAATCAAATTAATTGTTTTAAATTATTCTGCTAGCCAAAAAAAAAAAAAAAAATGTATATAGATCAAACTGATCCATAAGCTATTATTTTGTTTTGTTTTTCCTGAGGAAGATTGGCCCTTAGCTAACATCTGTTGCCAATCTTCCCCTTTTTGCTTAAGGAAGATTGTCCCTGAGCTAACGTCCATGCATATCTTCCTTTATTTTACATGGGATGCTGCCCCAGCATGGCTTGATGAGCAGTGTGTAGGTCAAGGTCTGGGATTCAAACCCATGAACCCCAGGCCGCCAAAGCAGAGCAGGCAAACTTAACTACTATGCCACTGGGCCAGCCTCTAGTTTTTGATCTATGATTCTAGTTCAACTTCTTTACTTCATGCAGGTAAAATGTAATTTTTAGATGGGCAAGTGACTTGCCCAAGATCATATAACAGATTACTAGCAGATATGAGAATTATTCTTATTCTGTTGATATTAAGTTATTAACTTCCTTAATTCAAATATTTATAAATTCCTATTTTGCATGATCTAATTAATACTTGCAATGTATAAGGAAATTTCTATATTCCATATTCATAAAGAGAACATTGATGCTCCAAAATTAGGTGAATTACTGGTACAACCCAGGATACAGAATAACATATTTAATTCATTGAGCACCAAGTTCTATGTGGATTATACCATCAATAGTGACAAAATTCTCTGGTACAAAGCCTGAGTGTAGTGGGTGAAATAGTGTCCTCCCCAAATTTATGTCCACCTAGAACCTCAGAATGTGATCTTATTTGGAAATAAGATCTTAGCAGATGTAGTCAAGTTAAGATGAAGCCCTACTGGATTAAGGTAGGCCCTAAATCTAAGGACTAATGTCCTTATAAAAAGAGGACAGACACAGAGACACACAGAGAGGAAGGCTATGTGACAAACAGAGGCAGAGACTGGAGTGATGCAATTATAAGCCAACTAATGTCAAGGATTGTCAGTAACCACTGGAAGCTAGGAGAAAGTCATGGAACAGATTCTTACTCAGAGGCTCCAGAAGGAAGCAACCCTGCTGACATCTTGATTTCTGACTTCTGGCCTCTTGAACTATGGTAGAAAAAATGTCTATTGTTGTAAACCACCAGTTTGTGGTACTTTGTTACTGCAGCCCAGGGAAACTGGTATCCTGAGGAAAAGTACATTCTATTTTACTAATAGGAATATTGAATTAAAAAATGTTATAGCAGTCCCCGTACCTAATTCAGGAATCTCAGGAATACATGTCAGAAGAAAAGAGCAAAATGTATCCAAAGACTGCTACTTTACTTTTTCACCCTATTAATTTATTTCTTTATGTTAAAAGGGAAATATTTTACATTGATTTCAAAGCCATCTTCATTAGTTGTAAGGTTTATAGTTTAAATACTATTTTAGGAGGAATATTGCTCACCAAAATAAAAGAAACATTTGCATTTTAAGTGTCTTAAAAATTCTCGCAACCTACAATGATGGTTTTGGTCCACTAGTGTACAGGTATTAATAAGCCACCAAAAGCAGGACCACATTTTCTTATATTTTCAAACCCTTAAGAATTGGTCTAGTAGAAGGATAAAAGCCTTATTGTGAGTGACAGCCAACACAGAGTCTTTGTCAAGTCAAGTGGTTGGATCTTTGATTTTTGAAACTGAGTCGTCCAAGTTCTAGATTGGTTGGCATGCTTCCTGTGTGCATTTCACCTGAAAATGGTGCTGTCTGTATGCAGAAACCGAAGTGATCCAGAGAAGGAGAACAGGTATCAAAATATATGCGTAACAACATTTTTAGTGAAACAGAAAAGGAAAATAGCTACATATTTGTCATGGTGATTGCATATTGAAATTGAATATACGAATGGAAGCTTGACAGATGATCTTATTAAATCTTTCAATTAAAAAGAGAATAAGACTATTCAGTATGTGGTTATAACAATCTTAAAAGATATAAAGTAAATATTAAATGATTACTTATACTTAGTAGACACAATAGGCCCATTAGAATTTTTTAAATCTACTAACAACTATATAGTATTATATTTGAAAACCTCCATATATGGAAAATCTTTTGATTACTACCTATACTATAAAATCACATCCACTCATTTATTAATCTTCAGCCTATATATATTTTTAAATAATTGATTTAGTTAAAAATATTCTGAATTTGAAAAATTGGAGTTATTTTAGATGGAATTCCTTTTTAGATGCAGATTATCTAGTTTCATGATAAATTTGGATTGTAATTTCAGGAATTCCTTGAGAGTGGACCAAATTTTATATATAAAATTATTGTTATCATGAGTAATACTCCAAAAATGAAAAAATTCCCACCCAGGAACAGATCCAAAACATGGCTTACAACTCACTTAGAACTACCAAGATTATTCATAAAATCCAACTTAATTCATAAGGGAAGCAAAATATAGAACACAAAATGGTATAATGATACTATAATATCACCTCCTAGGGGAAAAACAACTGTGTGTTTCTAGTTGATAAACTTGTCCCTTGCCCAAACAAAGTCCTCTCTGTGGTAGGTATTGCCCCTGGGAGCCTTCCTTTCCCATTCTCAGCCATGTTGAAGTCTCCTCAAGTTTCCTGCTATGGGCAGGACCCAAGAAGGACTAGAATTAAGGCACCTATCAGAGTGGGCCATTTTGAGATTTGCTTAATAATAATAATAATAATAATAATAATAATAATTGGCCTTTATTAAACAAAGAACTCCCCACACGGAACTTTCTACAGTAAGTTATAGTCCCATATTAGCAAAGCATTAACATTCCAGGGACATTTATATTTTAGCTTTGGTCTAATGCCAGGACTTTTTATAAGATAAATTTTAATGCTTGCATTGTACATCATTACTAGATGATGGTTGAAATCAACATGTTGGTTTGTCTATTTTTAGACTTGTCAAATAATCTATATACAAGTTCCCTGAATAAGTATGTGCCCTACGGTTTTATCTAGAATTTCAATTGGGTGTAAAAAGTTCAGTTAGTTGACTATTAGAAATATTGAATAAAATAGTCAATGAACTATCTTAGTTGAGAAGATTATTTCAGGAAAAAAAAAGGTCAACAAGTATTTTGTATATAAAGAAAACAAATAATCATAAAGGAAACCAGCCAAGTCTTAGAGGCTGTAAAATGGATACTCCAGAAAAGAGTACATCTTCAAGAGAGTACAAAATGCACATTGATTTAATTTCACTCCTACTTTAAATTTGAGGTTGCCAGCTTTTAAAAAATGCAATCCACTTTGCTCCCTATTCATCTATCACCTGAACAAACTGCCATTATATCTACAATCTCTTTACTCTAAATATCCTTTTCCAGCCATCTTCCTCCATAGGCATCTAATAATACTCAAATGTGGAATCAAGGCATTGTAGCAGAATGAAATGAAAGGAAGATAAAGCAAGAAATTTTAAGTGAAATCTCTAGTGGGGCAATTATTATAGTGGTCAGATGGTCTCCACTGAAACCTGGGGTAAACTTGTAACTTACTATGTGACGCTGGTGGTCTAGTGGTTAAGATTTGTTGCTCTTACCACCCTGGCCTGGGTTCCTTTCCTGGTCAGAAACCCACACCACCCATCTGTCCTTTGTCATACTGTGGTGGCTGCATATGGCTGTGAGGCTGAAAGCTATGCCACAGGTATTTCAAATACTAGTAGGGTCACCCATGGTGGACAGATTTCACTGGAGCTTCCAAACTAAGACAGACTAGGAAGAAAGAACTGGCTGCACACGTCTGAAAAAATTGGCAGTGAAAACCCAATGAATAGCAGCAGAACATTGTCTAGTATAGTGCTGGAAGGTAAGAGGATGGCACAAAAAGACCGAACAGGGTTCTGCTCTGCAGTACACAGGGTCACTAGGAGTCAGAATTGACTCAAAGGCACTAACAAAAACTAAGCGATATGAGCAAGTTCCATTTTCTAATATCACTTCCCCTTTTTCAAGTGGGAAGAATACTACTCCTTTTTTATAGATTCATTTGAGAAATAATCAGATGATCCATGTAAAGTACCTAAAATTATTCCTGCTGCATATTGCAGGCTGCTATATTACCTGGTGAACAATTGTGTAGCAGAGGAGAGTAAAAGGTTATTTCAATATTTCAAGTAAGTGCCATTAACAGCGATATGGAAGTGTAAGAAGACAGGTTTCATTCTTTATGTCCTCAGTCTATGTTAAGAGTGGAGCATCTGAGTAGAATCTACTGAGATACAACTGGGGATTGACAATCAAAGCTTAGCTGAACATAGAGTATCAGAAATATGGTAGCATATTAAACACTTGTAGGATGGAAGAATGAACACTGTACTAGAAATGAGACATTGCTCTGGTTCCGTTAGCCATTTATAATTCTTGAACCACAATTTTTTTCAACTAAAAAGTATAGACTATACAATCTCTGAGATCTTTTCCAGCTTTAAAACTCTATGGCCACATAGATCTTTACAGCCATGTATGAACAGTATTCTACATTATATGGGAATTGTAAGCTCTTTAATTTAGAGAATCAATTTACTTGCCCTAATGATATAAAATTAACTTTAATGTAATAAAAGCATAGGTGTGGTTCGTGGCAATTATATCTATGAAATTATTGCTTGGGGGATCAAATATTCAAAAAAATTAATCTCTTTGTCACGAATTCAGTTTAAATTATTATTGTTGAACCAAAGTCTGTAGAGGGAGCATCAAAATTAACTTAATTAAGGAAAAGAAAGAAGATGGTTGGAACAAGTTTTGGGAAATAAATATTTGAATTTCAGTATTTCAAGTGGAGAGGTACTGATATATTAAATTGGGGGAAATATTCCACTCACATTAATTTATCTGTTATGAGTCCAGGGTCTTATAAAAACGTAGCTGCTTTCAGCGAAATTATTAGGACTAAGAAACTAAGCCAAATTTCACGTTCTTAAAATAAAAGATAAATTTGTACCTCATCTCACTACTAAAGGGAAGATTTTTTTCTTGTTACGTAGAACTTTTTCTAATTAAAGAAAATTATATTACTGATAGTTATGAAAGTTCAAAAACAAAGAACAAATCACTTGAGCTTACAACAATATTTAACAAGCTATAATAAGTAGACTTAGATAATCCAAACAGAATGCAGATTTAAATACATTTCATTTGGTTATAGATTTAATTTCATGTTGTCATTTACTCTCAAAGTGATATCTGAATTAATATTAGAGTACGCATACTTTATACTAAAGTTTGATACAGGGGTATAGAATCATTGAAAATGTGTAAATACTTATAAAATTAAACAATCTTTAAAGATTGTTAAAATATTGTAGATAATGTTCTGAAATCATTTAAGCAAGATAGTCAGAAATAATTTTTCTCTGTACCCTAATATCGCTACATAATAAGTCCCCTCATTCTTATACATTCATTCGCTGACATTTTTGTGAATATAGTTTCAAATTCTAGCAAGAAAATTTATATTTAAAGTATAAGCCACAGTGTACAAAAGGCCAGTAGATTTCCAAATATATAACAGAAATCTTTTCCTAGGTGATTAAGATAATGTAAGTTATCAAATTGTCAAATTTTTTTAATGGTCCCATGCTTCGTTTTTTGTTTGTTTCTGTTTTTCCAGTTCACTACAACTGTTAGGAATAAGCAGTCACATCATCATCACAAAAAATATTCAAAAACTCTTCCTTTTCATTTATAATACAAAGTAAGAATGACTTTTACTGCTGCCAGTTTCAAACCTACTTTTCATATGTTCTTAAGTAAAAGAACGTTAAACCACACCAAAACAGCCTGAGCATAATTTCCCAAAAGAATCATTTGTAGAGAAAACAAAAAAGGTACTCATACTCAAATTTACACACATATACCCTTGTTCAACTGTAATACTAATATATTTCCCATTCAGTTCATTCTATAAATATGTAATGAGTGCCAGGCACTGTGATTGTGATTGGGAATATGTGATGCTGAATTAGCGATGAAACCTGCCCTGTGTACGCTGATACTCCAGCAGGGAGGACAGACAAATGAGCTAGAGATTACTGACCACTGTGAGAAATTATATGATAAAATCAGACATCTAATTAATTCAAGAAAGGCTTTTGGAGAATAGCTTTAAATCGTCACAATTTATTTTGTGTTTTCAATTGGTTAAAAAATCTTCACTATTTGCTCTTTAAAGGTCACATATAAAAGCTATAAAATTCTTGTTCATTTTTCTTACTGCAATTTTTTTTCTTGAGGCATCTACTCCCAGGGAATTCCTTAAAAGATTGTCACTGGAATACACTCCACATTGCTAAGTCCCTCATGCTCATGCTGCTATAATTGTCATGCATCTGTAGGCCACCTATTTCATCTCAGGAAAGTAACAACAATCCTTTCAATAACAACTCAATCTTTTATCTGAGGATTATAAAGAAAGAGTATTAGAAGCTATGAAATGTACACAGAAAAATACAAGAATAGTATCATGTACATCGATTTTATTTGATCTTATCCATTGTCACTTTGGATAGTCAGTGATGTGACAACAGATCTCAAAAGCTTACTGCATAT
Organism: Equus quagga; assembly: GCF_021613505.1. NCBI lineage: Eukaryota > Metazoa > Chordata > Mammalia > Perissodactyla > Equidae > Equus > Equus quagga. The sequence goes on from NC_060273.1 coordinate 107,975,777, forward strand.
TCTTACTGAGGCAGAGTAGTAGGCTTGTATTTCTTTTTTTTTATCACAAATATCTTTATTTTATAGATTTAAAAAAAGTAAAAACGATGAATTATGTATCGCCTTAAAGCTGATTTAACACATTGCATAAAAAAAGCATGACCGCCTTTTTATTACATCAGACAGGGCTATTTCCCCATTATACTTAACTGTACTGATTAGAATTTATGGTAATTTAGGTAGAATCTGAATTGTAATTTTATCCTTTCACAATTCTTGAAGAAATAGTAAGTTTGTATTATTTTATACATGTTAAACAGTTATTTTAAGCACAAAACACATTTTGAATTTTTGATTTCAAAACTTTGGTCAACATAAATTAAGAACCCTGAATAATTTCATAATACCTGATAGGATAGAATATGTCCATTTAGAAGTTCTGGCAGAAAGCCTTTACTGACAAAATTTTACTAATGAATTTGATTGAACCGTGTGACAACATTGTTTTGTCATTTAAAAGACAGTCAAAAATACTAGATTTTTCCAAAATATATTGGTGAAACGATCTATTATTTGCACTGGATACTAAAAAGCATATATCCATTTACTGTATATTTATTTCATGAAGACATATGCTGTTTTAATCTTTTGGAATATTCTTTACATAATTTAAAATATTTTAATATCTAAATATTCTATTGACATCTTAAAAAAAGAACGGGGGTGGAGTTCATGGCATTTGTTTGGTTTATTAACAGTAATTACCAGATGTTTATTCATGAACTACTAAAACTGTAAAATCATATATCTCTGGACATATTAAAAATATAGCAAAAAGTATTTTGTCTGTATTGTGGATTACCACATCAAAGCTATTGCCAACAGTTCAAAATCCTGCAAAATCTAAGATTATCCACTTAACTCCTCACTAATCTCTAATAGCAAGGACAGAATTTCGCATTTTATGTAAGAAAACTTATTCAGAGGTCAGATTACTGAGAACCTCAGGAAACTGAAGCTGTGCCAAATTTGTACATTCTTTTCAAAAGGACGACCCTTATGCTAACTGCAAAACTAGAGCGACTGTACCTGATGCACCGGGGCTGTTCAATTCCCCTGTCTGAAGGAAAGAGCACATTGTTTCTGTTGACAGTGGTAACTTGCAGATCTCTTAACGCAAGAGAAGAGGCTATTTAGAGGAGGCAGAAGCTACACCAAATGATTCTGCATTCTGGGAAAGAAAGTGTCCTTTCACCCTTAAGTGACATTTTAGAGGATCACTAGAGGGATCATCATAAAGGTACTGAGGAGCAGCTCCCAGGACTAAAGACAAATGCCCTAGCAGCATCCCCCTTGTACAGCAAAGATGCAGTAGCTCGATTGTTGCTCCCTTACCGCCGAACATTCACCTGCCATCAAGCTACAATGAAAAGTACTTGCTCTTCAGGTGCATCTCCAGTTTGTGACTGTTCGATGCTATCCAATTTTGATGGGAAGAAATAGCATTCACATAAGATATCTGATGTATTGTACATTCAGTCCTTAAATCGGTCTTCAACACAGGAGAGGCACTCGTGGTAGGATAGAAAGAAAATATTAAAATTTCTATTTCTATTTTTTTATATCATCCTGTTTAATTTATATTTTGTACATGATTTGCAATGTAAAACTAATGAGTAGAGTTATGCACGCATAAAATTTTTTCAACTTTAATACACTTAAAATTGAGATAAGGCCTCAACTCTAGGTATCACACTCTTACTGAAAGAGAAATAGTATCAAAAGAGCTTGAAATTGTCTCCTCTGGTTCTCTAAAATCTAACTATGGCTTAAACTAGGCCATTGGATACTTGAGTACCTGGCCACTACGTCACATTTTTAATGGCCTTTACTTTTGGATAATATCATTTACCGCTGTGAAGAGCATTGTATACAAGCATAGCATCCCATCTCCTCTTGTGTTAACTGTGCCTCAATTTTCTTTAAGGGCATCTACCCTCCCGTGATAGATGGAGAATAGGTGGGCTGTCCTTCAAGTTTTCTTGCCTTCTCCTGGCTAAAGAGTGGGCACATGACCAATATTAACCAGACTCCCTCTCCCTTGTGAAAATAAATCTTAAAGAGAAAAATAACAAAGGCTGAAGATAGCTGCAGTTGACCCATCCAGATAATAATCTACTGAAGAGCTTACCCCTTAGTTCTTTCACTCAATGGGTTTTCTTTACACTTAGGATAAACTCATTTCATCTATATTTGATCAAATTATTTCTATCTGACAGAACATGGAAAATCAGAACTGAAATGGATGCCAGTGATGGAGAAATATATATCAGTTCTTTCCACTTGGGCTAAGAGGGTGGTGATTTCTCTAAATGAAGAAAGTATAGAATTTTATTAGAGAGCAAAAATTTCTCAGAAGTGTAGAAATCCATATATTCATCCACATCACTTCTTTGTCAACTGAATAAGATGATAAATAAATAAAATGATCAGTGGCAGCAGGTATAGGACTCTTTCAGATGACAAAAGCATGTATCAGCATTTGGTTAATAATAAAACAAGCTGACATTTTTCACATTATTGCTACTTGCCAAATGCAATTTGAAGTTTTGTACGTGTATTAATTCCATTGATCCTTATAATAAGCCTGTGAATTAGCTATAATAATATCCTCATTTATACACACAATAAAATCGAGGCAACTAGTTACGGTGTATATAAAATACCACACAGCTGGGAGGGTAGTAGAACACGTATATAAACCTAGGCACTTTGTATCGAAGATCTGTCCTCTTTTTCTTCCATATTGCCTCTCAGGTAGTATTGAAAGTTAAACCTTTTGGATTTTGTTTATTGGTACAAACAATTCAACTAACATTGAGTGTAATTTGATCCATCCCTTCATCCATCCTTTTATCCATCCCTTTCTGGCAACACAAGTCAAGCAAAGCAAGATTTACATGTGCACAAGAAAAGATTAAGTCAGTAAACCTGGGTTGTCCAAATCCTGTACATTCAAAAGAAAGGTCTGGGCCTTGACCAGCTCCTGGGAGGTAACTGTAGCCCTTGGAATATCCTATATACTAAGAGTGTCCTTGTTTACCTGGGACCTTGGGCCATGCCAGGATCTTTTATACTAACAATGTGATTTATCACAGGAGCCTCGGGCCATGCAGTATCAATTTGATGTCTGGAGGGACTGGAGATTTGAATAACTAAGGTCAACCAGGTGGGTGGTCAGTCATGATTATTGACCAATGCTGGGTAAAAAACCTGGACATCACCGTTCTCAGTTGACAAGTGGAGCTTCCCTGATTGGTAATACTTTGTGCATGTTGCCACAAATGTGGAATTCTCTGAATCCTCTAGATGATGAAATTAAATCTTGCTTAAAATAATATTTGTCTTTGTTATTCTGATAATATGAACTAGGCAGTCATGTTTTGCTTTTTGCTGAAAATGTAGAAAATACTGAAAAAATTATCATGAAAACAAAAATCACCCATAATGCAGCAAGCAGGGAAAAGCACTATTTAAATATGGAGAAAATGCTCCTTTCTTCTACTTCCCCCTTTATTTATTTTAGGCTGTAAGCTCATTTTCTACTCGGAGTATCACCTATTCTATCTGGTCATGTGCAATAAAAAAGTGCCAAAGAATATTAGGAGAGGGGTGGTCATGTGCCCTAGGGTGCAGAACCCCAGTGAGACAAAATCACCCTTGCTCTTTTCGTTTTGGGGCAACTCTACCAGGCAAATGCATCAGACAGGGTTTCAGAATCTTTAGATCTTCAAAACATAGCTCCATTGGAAAAGGCAGCCTGCCTAGGTTGTAATCTACCAACTGTAAATTTTTGGAGGGCTGAGGTGGAGGACAGAGTGCCCAGGGCGGTAATTCCTCAGCGAGGTTTTATCACAACAGGTGCCTACGCTGTCCTAATGACCTTGTGAAGGAGCAAGTGATCAGTGTCACCAGGACAAATCAGACCTTAAAAATCATTTATGCGACCAGATCCTCTAGTCAAACTCCACCCCAGGCTTCAGACACCACCTCCTTCCCTGCATACACACATGCACACACACACACGTACACACACACACAGGGTCAAGACAGCATTCAGATTTGCCAGGGGTTTCCCACAGTTTGGTTTGCTTTGCTTTGGTTCATTATTTCAAATTGATGTTTTCTATTACTATATTTTCCTTAAAAATGATTATGAGGAAGGCAGTCAGGAGTTTTCAATAGCATTAGTTCTCAATATTGTCAGGAACAAAAAACATTCATAAAATTTATGAAAATATGTTATGTAGACATATATTTATGACAAGAATTGTGATAGTTTTATAATTTGCTTTTCCCCAATTAACAATATGTGAAAATTTCCTATATCTTTAAATATTCTTCTATAGAAACTTCTCAGTGACTCCATAATACTATATGGTATGAACATAATGAACAATTCTCTATTTGGGGACATTTTTATAACCCCTCCTTTTTAATTATGAAAGTGCTCCAATTAACATTTTTATAAGTATTAGTGCAGTTCTTTGATAAATATTTGGAGTAAATTCCTATAATTAGACATAATCCAGTGAATATGAATATTTTGTTTGTTCTTTCACAAGTACTTTGAGAAATTTTTAGTTGCTTCAAAACAGTACATTCTATATGTCATTTTAATTTTATAAACAATGCTTTCATAATAGCCTTTTATAAAATCCTTTCCTGTACCAAATAATTTAATATAAACAAACTTAAACTTAGTAAATTCCTTGAAGTTAAATAATATAAAAAAATTTTAAGGCATTTGATATATTTTCTCAAATTATCCACCAGAAATGGTAAATTTGCACTCACAAACAAAAATTCAATTCATTTTAAATTCCAGCTGATATAACTTGGAGTATTTACATATTTCAGTTGATATTGACAGGAATAATATTTACTACATATTGAGCACTTATCTTTTTATGCCCTGTCGCATTTGATCCCCACAGCAATCCTAAGAGATAGGTATTATATTATTCTCATTTTGGAGAAAACTGTGGTTTAAGAATATTATTTAATTTGGTTGAAGTCCCACAGCTAGAAAGTGGAATAAATGTGACACAAACATTCTGACCCTCAATTTCCTCTAGAGTCCTCTGAACCACTAACAAGACAATATGAATATATTTAATAATCTAACATTAACATCATAGAAAAAATAGGTATACAACTAAAATTACTTTCACAATTATGTGTGTGTGTGTGTACGTCAAATCTTCCTTGGAATTCACTCATAACAAAAACACATCAAATCTATTTTAAAAGTAACATTTGTATGCAAATTTACTGCAAATAAATGAAATTATAAAATAATTACAAATAAATATATCTTCTTATCAAATAAACAAATACAGATTTGACATTTTTCATAATTCCTAATACTACGTGTCTTAGCCTAGCAATATTTATTAGTCTTATACTTTAAAAATTTCACATTTCCCATTTCATTCAATATAAGAATCTGTATTTTGATGTTAATGCAGTATATTTTCTACTATAAAATATTTTTTGTCTCTTGATTGATAAAAGCAGGCTGAGACACAAAGCCAGTAGACCAAATGTAAAGTGTTTCCACGTGAAGCACTGCTAGTGGGTTCTAGCATGATGAATACACTTACACGCAAAGATATATTCCATTACAGAGCTACAATAAAAAATTGTCCAAAATATCAGACAATACTATTTATTTTATTCTCATAATGACCCATTGTCTTTCTGCTCATGTGGAAGAGTCTCTAATCTACACATTTTTTTTGTAATAATACACTTCCAAGTTTTACTATGGAAAGGGTAGAAAACTAGTTTAGAAAACTAATTCTAGGCTTATTTCTGCTACTTATTACCGGCGTCATATTAGGCAAACGAACTAGCCTATTCGACTCTTGTTCTCTCACTTATAAAGTAAAATGATGGCTGTATTACATTATCTAATTCTATATGGTCTTTCTAGGCTCAAATTATCTATGAATAAATTACTCAGCAAGTGATTTGTTTCTTTTAGTTTTCACTTGACTTTTCTCACTGAGAATTGTGACAAGTTGTAACAAGAATCAACTACTTTCACTGTAACTTAGTTTAAACACCATCAGGAATTTGGGGGAGTTTGTGGTCTTTGGAGATGTGGATTGGAAACCGTTATGAGTGTGTGTTCCGAATCCTCTGCAACTAGCAATCCTATTCACCGGTATAGATCGGTCATCATATCACCCTTTGTGCCTCCCAAAATGAGTTAATTTAAGATGTGTTTAAAGTTTGAAGCATGATTAGAACAGGTTAAACGGTGGAAGAAAGGTCAGATTTTTGTTTCGGAATACCATCATAGAAATATCTCTTAGAAAATAGTTTTAGAGGTTATCCCGCATTACAGTCCTATTCATCCTGAATGGATTCAAATAACCCTTTTTTTAATCCCTCTTCCATGTTTTGATTTTAAACTAGATTTATTTATTATGATGATAGCTATTTATTAAATGCATATAAGAATAAGGCACTGGCCTAAATTCTCTCCATGCAATATTTCATTGCTTTTATATCAGTTCTACAAGATATACAATTTTATTTCCATTCCTATTTCACAGAAAGGATAACAGAGATTTAGAAGGTCAAAATGACTTGCCCAAAGTCACATAGCTAGTAAGGCATTGATAGCCAAACCCAAGTCAGTCAGCCTCTAAGGCCCATGCTCTAAAACACTACATTTTATTTCCTTTAAAAGAAAGCATGTACCTTAGGAGACATGGGCTGACTAATCAGTCTTCTCCAGCTTTTAACCTGTGTCATGATGTCCAGGTTCACAATCACAGCCCCTTATAGACAATAAAAAAACGATGTTGAGAACAGAGATTCTAAAGGAGAGATTTTTCTTAACATAAGGCATTAAATTTGAACTATATTGAAATTATCCTGAATGAAATTCTTGGGGCAAATATGTCAGAATTTGGATTCATTATAATTTCAGAAACCTAGTAAGGTATGTTTACTATTTATTACATAACATCTTAATGTTTCATCAACAAAATTTATGAACATTCACATTAAGTGAAATAAACAAAGCTTTTAAATAGACTTGTATTGGCTCAGGTCAAGATTTATAACAAAATAAGTTATGAAAGAGCTTTCCTTTATAAAGCTCTATAAATTTTAGAATCATAGATAAGAATTCATAGATCTAAACTTCTTTTCTTTCTTTGATTTAAAAAAAAGCCAACAATGTGATCTTAAATTACTACTACTTATTCTATTTTCATGTTATTTTTTTTTAAATTTAGCTTTATTTTGTATGCAGTGCTGTGTGCACTCTTAACGACATTCTGTGTAGGCAAAAAAGAGAGAAGTAAAAGTCAAGAATTTCCTTAAAAATAATTACACCAGTAAATGTCTTACTTTCTATAATTTGGATTTTGTCTAAAAATTCTGACTTTACATTATTCAAAGTCTGTCTAATTTCTGTCAATTCTTCTACTGTTTTACAGATCTTTCCCTCACTATGGATTCTCAAAGCCTTTTTGCTAATTCATATTTTTTCAGGTTTCAAATTTTCTTAAAAGTCCTCCTAAAAGTTTATAAATGTCTTCCGAAAAGGAATTATGTTCATTCTTTTCTTTTATCACAAAAGGCCCCTAAGAATGTTGGGTAGATTGTGATTGCTTTGCAAAATAACTTATTGGCAATTTAAAAGTCTTGAGCCTTTTTGATTGCTTCAGATAAATTTGAAACTATATATGCAACCATCTTTCTTTTGAAGAATTCATTTTACAATGCTAGCAAGAGATCAATTTTGTAAACCTATACTGCTCCATTAATTTGAGTAGCTTAGAATAACTAAAAGCAAAATCAAATTTGAAGATGTACATTGTCTTCTCCATAAATTACCTGAATTGTATCTCATGTCTTTGAACTGTGGCCAAAGAATCAGATCTTTCTCTTCTAAATTCCTTTCTAAATATGAATAAAAACCTTGAAATTAAATTTTGCCATAAAATCATGGGCTACCACTAATTTACTTGTAGAAAAAAGTTAAGGACGTTTTGCTTAGTTGATAAAAGGGGGATTTTCATAAAATCCCCAAGTTTATGGTTAATCACCAAACTCTCTAACATAAATCATATCCACATGCTGCCAAATAATACAAAGGCAAATTCTGCTCCAAGGAGGAAATAGAACAGGGAAAGAGGAAATATACCATTTCAGTGGGCTAAACCACATAATGTTAGTATTTTATGTCACTGCATCATACCGGTTCCTTATTACGACATATCATACATCAACATTACAAGCTGGAAGGAGAGAGTAATAGTAGCAAAGCCATTTGATGCCATCTTGAGCTTTTGAATAGTTTTGGACCTCATTCTTGATGGCTTATAACTAAAGACATATGCTTACTCCCCCTCTCCCCAATTTCATTTATTTCAACAGATTTGTAACCCAAAATAGCCACTGAAGTCTTAAAGAGGCGCTAACATTTCTAAGAGTATCAATGCTTTAAGGTGAAATCCAAGAAATCTTTTTTTTTAATATCTATGACAGGCAATTAAATAGTTTTGTTTAATATTGTCAAAAGGGAAAAAATTCTCAACATCCATCTATTTTAGAGACTGAAAATGTGATGTCACATATTGAACAGATGTCACATAAATATATTTAAGATATTTAACTAAATTCTTCCCATAAAATATGAAATATTTAAACACACAAAAAGAAAAAATACCTGTCTTAAGTGGGTACAAATGTGTTTTGTGGGGTTCGGTTTGTTATTTGAAGACGACTCTCTGTGGAAATAGTAATAGTCATTTCAAATATTTACTATAGACAATAGGAACTACAAATGTGGTTTCTCTAAAGAATAAACCTGTGTATTCTGCAAGGATCAGTTTAAGTGTTTTTAAATGGCTTACTGTCAGAGTTTAGTTTTATTAATATGAAAAATATATTTATATAACATCTAAATGTCTTTAAAAGATCTGTGGGATGATTTTCATAATTGGTATTAAATTTCTTGTAAATAAGAAAGCAATGGTATGAAAATTACAGAAAGAGTCATCAAGTTGCATGTTCATAAATAATGCTGTTGCACTTGAGAAATAAGCTTCCCACAGCATTGATTCTATCTCAGCAGAAATAACTCATCGCAAAATACTACATACTTGCCAGGCCTGTTTTCATAGCCTTTGGAAATAGAGTGCTTAATAACTAGACTCATTAATGCTAATGGTAAATCAGTGAGATTAAATATTTCTATAAATCATTTCATTAATAAAACAGAGGGCCCATTAAAGAGCTATTGAACTGCTAAGCTGTAATATTTCAGAATCAGCATTTTATAAACATTTCAATTAGCACAGGTTGACAACATCCATAAAAGGCACAACACACCAATGCCACAGGAGAGAAAAGCGTGCACTGGCCAAGCAAATCATGTAGAATGCAATTTTCTTTGGAATATTGTAATGTAGAGTAGCAATACATAAAAATATAATGAATATTATATATATATATATCCATATCCATAAACACATTCTGTCTCATGTAGCTTTCAAGAACCATCTGATGGATGGTATGCTATGATATTCACTAGCACACGCTATTTTACTATTGCCCTTAGATGGATCATGGGCCATGAATGATATTTGAGCAGTTAAGACTAAAGGAGTGAATACTTAAATACAAAAAGAATAATGATAGCTTACTATAGCCCTCAGTAAGAATATTCAACATACATAAGAGCTGAAAAATGAGAGTAGACAGTATGCATTTCAAATAATGCTACAAAGGCACAATGCAGGAATGACCACAGACTTAAGTGGTACATAAAAGTATAGAGTGTTTGGGGTCCCTCATACCTGAAAACTCTTCACTTAGCTTCTATTTCCTTTTTTTAACTCACAGCCAAGCCTATATATATATATATATATATATATATATATGCTTTAAACCTCCAACTGCACATTTTGATGAACAGGGGAACCTATTCAGTTGGTAGAGTTAATTTTACCCTCAAGCCACAATCTCTGCTCCAGTCCAGAATGCTTCTAATTTGCCAGGAAGCACATATTAGCTTAGGGGAGGTGAGGAACCAAAGTGTAAGAAAAATAGCAGAATTCCTGGCAGATGATTGAGGCCAAAAAGAGCCCAGGATTCAGAGAAGCTGGGTAAATATCTAAATTCAAATCCCTTATTGACTATAATGTTTTGTGTGTTGGGAAAACAAGTCCATGCAGCTTAGGTTCTGTGCATCAGAGAGGAATTCAGGTGACTTTTTGCCAGGCTAGTGTTTGTACTGGCACTTGGGGATTGAGCTCTTCGAAGTTTTCTTACTAGAAAGTGCAAGGCAAGCCATATGTTAAACAATGCAGCACTGGTTTGAAACACAGGAAGCAAAACGAAGTCAGAAATATTTCAGAAATGTCCTTATAACAACCATATATCTCAAATTAAAGATTGCCACAAATCCATTGACTCTATTCCCATAAAGAGGTGGGGATCTGTTTTTTCCCCCCTCTCCTTGAGTCTGTGCTGGATCGAGACTGCTTTGACCAATAGAATGTAGTAGAAGGGGCACAATGCCATATTCTGGCTTAGGAATTCAGAGGACTGGCACATTTCACGTTGGTGTCTGAGGGTCTGGAGCCAGACTGTAAGAAATCCAAATATCCCAAGGTTTCCATGCTCTGGGAATACTAATCCACAGGAGGAGACTTAAAGAACAATTTATCTTTCTAGAAACTGAGAGAAAAAGACCAAAGACCATGGAGGAGTCACACTTGGAAGTAGATTCTCTAGGACCAGACGCCTCAACTAAGCTACATCCATCAGAGACTAAGCACCCAGCCAAATTCTTCCCAAATTTCTGACCTAAAAGTCATTAGCAAAATGAAATGGTTGCTTTAAGCCATGTGGTTTCAGGGTAGCTTGTTACACAGCAATGGATAACCAAAACATGAAGTTAGCAAGAGAAACCTCAGACTTCCACAAATTTGAACTTTTACAAAGAAAACCAGTGTATCAAAGTTATTTTTTTTCTTTTCTTTATCCCTCCTGATTGATGTATTATTTTGGTGTTTTTAATAAGAATCACTAATTGTAGCAAGACAACCAAAGTCACCCAAAGAGTTTGGCTTCCAATAAATAAACCATGCAATAATTTATGCTAGTAAAATACTCCTGCGTAACGAATTTTACGAGCTAGGAAAATTACTCTGCATATACCTGCTCAGGCTTTTAAAAAACAAGCCAAAAAAAAGTGTCTATATCTCAGGAAAGACGTCAATAAAATTTTCCTCTTCTTTAGCTTAATCTTTTATAATGAACTATATTTTTTAATAGAATAGGCTAAATTTAATGATAATCCCTATTTTGGGAGGGATAATCTGGTATATTTCAATATGGGTATATGTTTCTTTAAGGATGTTGTGGGCATAGAGATCAGATTAGTTTTATTAATTTAGAATATTTGTGCTCAGTGAAGTATTTATTTCAAACGATTGCCCAAATATTAATTCTGTTTGCCACCACACTGACTGATTGCCCACCTATTGTATTTATAAATGGATTAAAACATTAGAGAGAAAGAAATAAAACTGGAATAGATCAAAAAAGTGTTTTTGTGTTAAGGATTTGCCATGTGAAAATATGCTAGAGCTTTTTCAGTTACTGAACGGAAAGAAGAGAAATGTTTTAGCTGAGTAGAGGGACAACATTTGTAACATAGTTAAGTAAAACACAGATGCCAGATGTCACAAGAAGATAAGATTTGTACTCATAATCTTTTTATTTTTAAATCTGCATACCTAAATTAATACATTCAATAACGATTACTAAATTTTGTCTAAAATGCTGCAGCTTTTTTACAAATATCTTTCATTATTAAGGTTTAGTTTTGTAAGTTTATGATATATATATATTTTCAAAGATAACCAGCTAATATTATCTAAATATTTGATGCAAAAATATATGTGTGAGTATAATTACATTTTTATCAATTATAAATAATATAGATGATTTCATTAAAAAGTGAACATACTGACCAATATAAAGGTGTTATTATTTTAATTATATTTTACTTAGTATGAGGTAATAATATATTACCTCTTAGTAAGAGGTAAGAGGTTAAGATAGGAGGTTTCGGAACCAAACTTCCTGGATTCAAGGACTGATTCTACTGTTTCTTAGCTGTAAGATTTTGAGGAAGTTACTTAACTTCTCTCTGTCTCACATTATTCAAGTGTAAAATAATTTTAATAGTGCTTCCTCAGAGAGTTACTGTGGAGATTAAACAAATTCCTTCAAAACATTTAAAACAGTTCCTGGAAAAGAATAAGACTTCTATAAATATTACATTATCATCATCTTTTCATTACTATTATTATTATGGTCACAAGCCATATAAGGATGTTTTGGTCAACGACGGACTGCATATGCAACAGTGATCCCATAAGATTAGTTCTATATAGCCTAGGTGTGTAAGAGGCTATACCATCCAGGTTTGTGTAAGTGCACTCTATGATGTTCATATAACGACGAAACTGCCTACTGGCACATTTCTCAGACCATATCCCTGTCATTAAGCAACACATGATTGTCTTAGCACTTATAAATCACAGCCAGGGTCACCCTCATCCAGGGGCAGAGTTGCAACTTGTCTGAGAAGCCTGCTTGAAGTATACCCACAAACTCCTCTGTCCTAGTTTACATTCTTGCCTGAAATTCCTTCAGTAATAGTAACAACAAGATTTTTGAAAGGACATTTTCTGATATCTCAGAATTTTAGCTATAGCCTCCGAAGCTGAAATCAGATGCCAAGTATATCCCCACATTTGGAAGAGGAAGGGAAGAAAGACATCTCCTGCAGGGTTTGGTAAGAAGTGATTTAGCACACTGTACTGACGTCAACACACCCACCCCATGGTCTGCATGAGCAAACATCTGGGAAACATGTAGAAATGGGACCTTCATGGACAGTGATCCTGACTAAGTCCTGACTAAGTGCTTTTTGCTTTTGAGATCTGTAGAAAATACTGATCTGCTGGGGAAGAAGCATCTAAAAGGGTGGAGCTAAGCACCTGACAGGGGAAAAACCTGAGGAAAAGGGAAATCCATAGGAAGCACTCGTAGAAATTGGGGCTACCTGCTGGAAGAGGAGGCTGGCATTGTTTGTCTCGTTTTATACTTAGATGTTGCTGTTCTCCCCTTTGCTCCTATTTGGGCAGGAGGAAATTGAATAAAAGAGAAGTAAAAAAAGTGTTTCAACTGAGAAGGTCTGTAGTGATGCAGCCTATTCTCTCCATCTTTGGCTCAATAAGGCCATGCAATTTCCTGTGGACCCAGTGGATACTGTTGATGACCCCTAAGACTGGCTTGCCATTAGCCTGCCAAGAGGGCTACAGAGCAGGCAAGATTTTAGGCAAAGAGGGTTTGGAACTCCAGCAGAACGTGCCTGAGGACTTCTAAACTACTCAAATGTGTGGCTCACAAAAGAGCCTCTTTGGAATGCTGGAAACTCAAGGAATTTCCTTGAAAGAGGGCATAGCAGTGCTAATTAAATAAAGGGTTGATGTTTATTACTTGTTTCCCATCAAGTACAGATTATGAAATAGAGCAGTTAAATTTTATTTTTTATAAATTTACTGTATATGAAGCACTTTTACAAAGTCTCATAAAATCCTCCAAACAATCTAGAAAACATACTCTATTTTTCAGAACAGAAAGCAGAAGATCTATATTTCTTGGAGTAACGAAGGTAAACTAATGTAACATATGCATCTCTTTTTTCTTTAAGCCATGTTCAGCCGCTGATATCCATTACTTTAGCTAGCAGAGTAGACCATGGGGCACCTAGACTCAGCTTAAGTAGGTATTGACAAGAACTGCAAAATTGTCACGGGGACAGAGAATTGCTTCCTAAGGGATGGGAAACCGGGAGGCAAAACAAGAGCAATGGTCTCCTTAAAATTTTATGTGAAAGAGTACTGAAAAAGCCTGAGATTGGGCAACTGGCAAATTAAAATAGAGGAAAATTAACTTTATCTTTATTGCCCAATCACAGGCTCCAATATACGAGATGCCTTATTTTTCAACTGCTAGAATTAAGGATGCTACAAATAATAGTAGTGATTAATGGAGAATCCAGGGAATCATGTATGTTGCAAGTAAGGCTCCAGTCCACAGTTCTTATTTAACAGTGGAGAAGTGACTGTGTAGTGCAATTTCATCATAGTTAAAAAAATACATGATAAAGAAATTGTCAGGTCTTCTTTGAGTTCTCTTTGGAAAGATGGATAACTAAATGCTCCAAGTTTTTAGTTGTTAGTTGAGTAATGTAACTAGCTTTGTAAAAATAACCTAACAATTTGATTCTGTCAATTGTCCTTTTACATATCAATCTTTAAAGAAAAAAATATAAAGAGAGTACTAGAAATGTAGCAAGGAAAAATGTGAAGGCAAATAGCACACTGAAATTAGAATTGATATTCTTTGCTGCAAAAGGCCAATCTAAAGCAGAAAAAAAAATCACAAGAAAACAGAATGCTTTTCTTTAACCTATGTTTAATTACATATTACTTAGGGGAGAAAGCAATAAAAGAGAAAAATACCATAAAAATATAACATTTCTTAAAGATCCGAAAGTGAGTTGTGAGAAGGCTTTCAAATTCAGATCTAGAAAAAGTAAAGTACCAAAACTAACATAAAATCCTGTTGTTGAAATCATAGGGTGGAACTTGCCAATAGGGTGGCAAGGAAAACTATTCCTTTTAAATTTAATATATATATTCATGTGAACAGAGGAAAACAAGTACTTTCCAATAAGGCTGCTTTCTCAGGGGAATTATGTGAAAGGAAGCGTTGGGCTTCTGGCATCCAAATGACAAATGAAATTGAGAAGATGGCAGCTTCAACTTATAAAATGTGCCATTAAACATTCAGTATGAAACCATTAAAATGCATGATGTTATTTAAGAGGAAGAGACTAGTCAACTGCAACTGAGTTGTGCTATCACATTCCAAATGCCACATCAGCTGCCACCTGGCTTCGATTCCTTCCTGGATATGGGTAGTTGTGTATGAGAGTTTTTGTTCTGCAGATCCAGTTCTTCTGCTGACCCACATTTTCTATTCTCTCCTTGCACTCACTGTCCTCATCTTTCCTTTCTAGTGACTTCAATATCCATTACAATTCTCTTTCCAATGCCAGCAATACATACATGCCAACACAGAAAACGCAGGTGAACAATTCTGTATGGTTAAATATTCATTAACTGAAATACTCAGGAAATGGGGCGCCATAATTTACTGAATGGTCTTGTTAGTATGCTATGGAAAATACTTAAATAGTGCTTACCGTGTGGCAGACATAACTGTCAAGTTTTACATTTATTAACTCATTTGATCCTCCCAACAACCCTAAGAGTTGAGGACAATTGTCTCTACTTTGCAGATAAAGAAGCTGAGACACAGAGAGATTAATAACTGAGCCAAGGTCATATCCAACAAAAGAGGCAGGATGTGAATGCAGGCAATTTGGTTGCAGAGGTTGGACCCCCAAACACAAACATCCCATTGCCTTTCAGTCTCATTAAGCGTCTTTCTCAAGTATTTGTTTATTTACTGCTATAGTGAGCCAATGAACTGTTTAATTCTATTTAACTACCTTGATAATCATGCAGCATTTTGGGATCATTATGCTGACAATGAATTCTCATTATGTAATTCAATAAACACTGGAAAGAAAATATAGGATATTGAACACACACTTATTCATGTTCTCAACAAACTTTCAGTTATATTATGCAGGATTATAGGACATGAAATAATAAAAATGTAGTATTTTGACACAAATGCTTACAGAGAATGAATAAAAAAATATTATGAGAGACTCAAGAACAAAGCAACAAAATATTTGAGGACTGATGAGAGAAGACTCCACAGAGAAGACACATTTGGGCTGACCATAAAATGATGACTATTCTCCAAAGTCTGCAGAGCACACAGGATAATTTAAAATGAAATCTCCATAAGTTGATCAATCAACAGATATCTGTTAAGAGTTTGCTATTGTGAAGAAGGCAAAGGACACCAAAAAAGAATATAAGTAATTGTCCACGGTCTGAAATGTAACTTCTTATATTACAAATTAAATTTCTGAATCAAGAAAGAATTTTGAAAAGCCAAACAATGCTTTGGGTGTTACATTTGTATCCCTTTCTTCTAAATGTTGAATTAATTAAACAAACATATATTAAGTCACTACTATGAATGCAAAGTGTTAGAGGTAAATCATAGATGGAGAAATAAAGCCTGCTTTATAAGAGCTCACAACCTCATCAAGACCACAGATACATGCACAGTAACCTTGATAAATGGTGGACTCTGATAAGTCGCTTAATAGAGCTTTGGCAAAGCACCATGTGAGATTAGCATAGAATAAATTAATTCTAAATGGAGATATATGTGATTAGTTAGTTAGGGTAAGATAATTGTAGGCAGAGGGTATAATAATAGCTAAGATTTATCAAGTGTTCATGTTCTAAAAACTGAGTTAATGTACTTAGCAATGCTATGGTATAGATACTACTAAAGTCTCTTTTACAGATGAGGAAACTGCACCACAGAGAAGTTTTGGTAGCCTATCTAAACTGTGCAGAGGATGAGGGAGTCCAGGAAGGCTTGCTACACTGCCTCACTCCTAGCCACGAGCTTTAATACCTCACTAGTACAATGAAAACAAATAAGAAAGTGCAGAACATGCTTGCATTCAGCAGGAACAAAATGACTGCACTGTATTTGATAATAATGATCACAAAGAAAATCTATAATAATAACATACATTATTATAGTATATCAATAATGATTGAGTACATAAAATACATTTTTTTAGAAAGTTTGCTACTGTATAATAATGTGGATCTGTATGCTATTCACTATGTTGATAGAAAGACAGTATGCCAAATCAGAGTACTCCAGACCATTCAGGAACATTTTTGGAGGTCTGAGCACAATCAACAGGAAGAAGCTCCGGACTGTTTTTATTCTTATGATCAGAAGAGTGAGGTGAGGGCTGGCCCAAGTGGCCCAGTGGTTAAGTTCAGCATGCTACACTTCAGCAGCCCAGGTTTGGTCCCCAGGAGCAGACCTACACTACTCATTTCTCAGTGGCCATGCTGTGGTGTCAACTCACATACAAAAAGAGGAAGATTGGTAACAGATGTTAGTTCAGGGTGAATCTTCCTCAGCAAAAAGAGGAAGGTTGGCAACAGATGTTAACTCAGAGCAAATCTTCCTCAGCAAAAAAAAAAAAAACAAAAAGGAGAAGAAAAGTGAGATGAACTAAGATCTCACTTGGAATTCAAGTCTGATTTTTATGTTAATAACAAGTACAGGAAAATGACATAACTACTAATTAGGAATAGACTAGAGCTATATTCATTTCAGCTAACTCCACCGAGCAGGAGTTCTCAAGTGGAATTTCTAAAGGATTTAAGTAGAGGACATCAATGAAATCATGTGAGGAATGATTGCATAGTGAATAAAAGGATGAACAGATACTGAATTCTTAAGAACATCCTAGGCCCTATAACTATGTTCTATTTCCTGTAGATATGCTTAAAAAAAGTTTTCATAAACTATTTAGTCTTATCTATTCTAGCAGGCAACAACAATACTTGGAAGAAATCCTGGACCAGGAGGAAAGTAAGTTTTTGTGAAGGTTTGTATTACAGAAAGATTGGCAATTTGTTGCCTACATATTTGGCTTGATCTTTGATGCCCTCCAGGAAAATTGTCTCCACTTAAAAGAGTTAATATGTATAGACGTGGAGTCAAGAGAACAGAGTAGAGATGGGATAGTATAAAGGAATTGTCTGTTTCTCACCCCAATACTCATTTTCCCTTCCATACATAGTCATTGACTTATAGTGTTGTCCATGTACACTTAGAATGAAGACTCAGTTTCTAAGTTTCTTTTAAATTGGCTATGTTCTTATGACTGATACATAGCTACAGGGACAGAAGTAGAAATGTTGTATAACAGCATCTCCTCTTTTCTTCTTCTTTTCTCCTTTCCCCCAATTCTACTTAGAACACAGACATCAACACTTGAGCTTCATTTTGGATTATGAAGATGAAGGCCAAACTTTAGGGATGGCAAACAATAGAGCTGGAAAGAGGTCAGGTCCCCGATGACGTTATGTAGCAAAGCCGCTATGTAATCATCTGATTTCTTGCCTTGAGAATTGCAGGTGAAAGATAAATAGAATTCAGTTTTCTTTCAGTCACTGATATTTTGAGCCTCCGTTTTTCCTAAATAAAACTTAGCTCTAACTGATACAGTTGGTATGTTATGGAAATGTTGGAAAGCTTAATCACTGTCATATCAGAAAGAATTTTGATTGCTAAACTTATGTTTCTAGAATTTATGTCCTGGAGAACCATTATTACAAAGACAATCAATGAATGTTTCAAGGTTAATGGGGAAGATCAAACACTTGGATCAAGTAGCAGCCAAGAGGCTATTGTAATAGACCAGGAATAATATAATAAGAATTTAAACTATAGAAATTGGATATAAAGAATGGCATTTTAAAAATCTCTCTATTCCAAACCTACCCCTCTCCTTGAGTCTTGATTTTAGTTTATTTACTAAATGATTTTCTTAATCAGTCCAAATATCTAAAAATACTTTCTTAAAACTAACAAATTTATTTTCCTTCTTGAAGCAGTAGAATTTTCTCCAGCTTTCTCTCAGACTTTGAACCTCATCCTCTTTATTCCAAAAACAACCTGGTCTAACTTGCCCAGGATGCAGGACTTAAGGAGAGTGGCAAAGATAGTAGTATATTTGTATACAGGATTAGCAAATCTTGGGCAAGCTTAAGGGCTTAATGGCCTATTTAAAATTCAAGGTTGGTTTGTGTGAGAGTAGTCTACAAAGTATAAATAACTAGGTTTGCTTTTTTTTTTTATTGCAACAACATTTTCCCATAGAATTGTATTAATGCCAGTTTAGGTTATTCTAAGACCTTGTAAGAGACTACATTAAGAAATCCTTTTTTCTAATTTTTTCCTTTAAATAAAATTTCCCTATGACAGGAACACTGTCTCAATTTCCTAAATAGTTATTAATACATTGTAGATTTTTTTACTTAGGTGACTATATAAAATATATTCCAAAAATTTTAAGTGGAAGCAAAACTTTCTTCCGGCTTAATAAGCGCACACATTCTGCAATATTATATCTGTTTTAACCTAATGATTTTTACACTAAATTATTCCTTCATAGTTTTAGATACGAAGATGTCAGTCTTGAAAACCAACCTTAGTAGGTAAATAATTTACTTATTTGTTCCTTTGGCAAATGCTTACTATGTGCAAGGGTCTGTGTTAAGAATCATAAAAAAGGAAGACTAGGATGTAACTCCTTCTCACTACAGTTTTATAACATAGAAAGAGATAGATTCCATAACGGAGGTAGGAATAAAGTGTTGCGTCAAGTCTTTAGAAGGAAGAGGGGGATTCTAAGAGAAATTCATAGTTGTTTGCTGGTGCCTGAAGCAGGAGTTGTTTTGAGAATAGCAATAGAAAATAAAGCTCAGCGTGGCCAGAATTTTGCTTCAGAGTTTTGACTTGAAAAAGAAAGAGAGAAAGAAAGAGAATTGGTTGTAGTGTAGAAAATTAACTGATAGGGAAGGAGCTGAAAAGCAAAGAGAAGAGTCAAGAGGCTATTCCAACCGTCCGCATGAAAAATATGACCTGAACAAGGGCAGTGGAAGAATATGGACAACGGATGAGACAGATGGGAGAGATATGAACGAGGTGAAGTCAAAAGAACTTAAGCTCAACTGAATATGCTGTGCACATTGGGAGCTAGAGAAGTAAACAATATCATTAAGATTTCTAATTTGCTAAAGGAATACACGTCATGTCATCAATGGAAATGTAAAATTAAGGAAAGGAAACAATTTTGAAGATTAGGTGGAGGATGAAAACTTAATGAATTTTTTTGACATGTTGATTTTGAGGTACACGCAAAACATCCACAAGGAGATATCTAGTAGGCTGGTGGATACATGGATCTACAATAAGAAAAAAAAGTCTGTCCTGGGAATATATAAATTATTACAGCTTAAAGGTATTAACATCTCTCCTTCCTAGCTTTCCATGATACTGGGCTCACTAGATTTCGTTTATAACTCTGACTTCTCAATTGTACAAGTTTTTATTCCATGATCTACTTGTTCAAATATTAATATGACTTAATATTCTATCCTAAGCTGGGGTGGTTCTCTTACTCACATGCTCTCTCTTCAAAAATTGAACTGCATTTATCACTTTTAAATTATTATTATAGAGACAATATTAGGTTGAACTTGCCGATATTTGACTATTTTTGACCTACAAAGATGGCAATTATATATGGTTGATTCTAATACATACATATTATAGTATTAAACCAATTGCAAAATATATAAATTAAACACTACAATTATTCATAATTCCACTGATTCAAGATCATAATATTAAATGGATGATGATATTTTCCAGGTTTTTTTCTATTAATACACATATTTACAAAAGTGGTATTATACCATACATAATATATGAACTTGCTTTTTTCATCTAATACATTATACTCATCCTCTCTTATTAATACTTTTTAACTTTTGCAAATAATTCCAATATTGTCTTTCTTCATTATTATATGAATGCATCAATCAAGTTCTTTTATACATTTATATTTTGTGCATTTGTCCAATTATTTCTCAATATAAATTCCATTCTATTAATGAACTTTAGGCAAATCCACTGCTTTCTGTTTCAACATGCTGAAAAGTTGCAGATAAGTACATCTATTCTAAGCACATCTATTACCTGAAGTAGGCTCTGAGTACTTCCATTTATTTTCACTTCTCTGCCTTTATGTCTTTAAGCTTCTTCAGCACAATGTGTCCTAAACAGAACTTCCTCTCTTTCTTTCCTCACTCCTCTGTTTCTTTCTCAATTTTGAGAATTTTACTGAAGAACACCATCCTTTTACTAAAATAATTATACACAAACAACAAAAATACCCTAAGAATCATTCTAGAATACTCCCTTTTCCTTAGCCATCCCACCTCCAAATCGAGGCTTTCTTGACCAATTTCTGTATATTTTACATCTTTGGATTTTCATCAAACTATGCCCTTTATCTACATCCCTGCTGTCTTATAAGTTACTTATCAAATCCTTCCCACCTTCTCACCCCCTCCACAGACTTCTCTTTCTCAATGCTGTCAAAGTGATTTTTGCATAATTAAAATAATTATTGGCACCCTGTTTGCTATAGGATAAAAGCTAACCTCTTTCAAATCCTATGTAAGATCTTATATTCCCTTCCTGGACCCTGCCTACCTTTCCATACTATTCCTTGCATCCTGACTCTTTTCTCGTCACTCCAGTTTTATTGAACTGTTAGATATTCCCAAATGCTGTCATTTCTTCCTCATTCAATTTTCATTGGAATTTCCAGCCCTTCTTGACCACTTGGATAACAAATAACTGCCCTTCAGTAATCAGCGCATATAAAATATATGTATGTATGTGTGTGTGTGTATATATATATATATATATTTAATCTATGTATCCTTTTACCTTCCTGGTAGAATCACTTCCCTCTTAGTGCCTGGCACTTTGCATATACGGTTTTATATCAAGCAGGTATCATGAACATTTAATTGGCTTTTTTTATGTATATAATTTTTCCCCTTCTCTAGAATGAGGAAGGAATTACATCTAAATTATATCCATATCTCTAACATCTAACTAAGTGTAGGTTCTGAATGAATCAGGCATTGATGGATGGATGAAAAGATGGGTGGAGCAAGGAAAAACTTTCATGCGAAGTTGCCTAGGGATGAAACTTAAATGAAATCTATATTTTAGGGTTTGTAAGAAAGGAAAAGGGGAAGGAAATTAATTAAGGGGATTGGTCAGAATAAAAGAAAAACAGCACACAAGGGTGGTGTATCACACACAAAGGAAGGAGAAATTTTGCGAAGAGAAAATGGGCAGCAATTTGGATTGCTGCACAGAGGCCCCCGAGGATGACAAAACAAGAGACTTTCTAAATAGTCACTGGAGACTAACATAGTGAAGTACACATTTGTAGTGAATGTATTCTATTACGAGTCTTAATGAATATTTTAATCAATTGGTAAGATTAAAAGACTGCCATAGACATTGTCTCACTTTGGGGAAAAGAAGGTAACAATATTTTGACTAATATGAAAATATTTTGTAATTGTAGTTTTAAATATATATCACTACAAGTCCACATTTCTATTGTCTATTCTTTAGAAGTAAGGTCATTATTTCATTTCAAATATAAAAAAATCCCAATACGTATTCTCCTATATAACGATAAAATTTTGGCTTTGGAAATTACTGCATATTTACATACAGTAATTTAGTATTTTAAGAATTGTAGTTTTAGAATATATATGACATATATATATTTACCTACCCATTTGTCAATTTATCTGTCCTCTCATCTTGTATGCATTCAATCTTTCTATTATTTTATCTCTCTGTACTTTGAGAAACATTATTTTCTCCCTGCACATTATACTAGTTTTTTCAGTCTTCGGGGACATTCCCCTGCTACCTCAGCACCGTGTGTTATTAAATATTCTAACAATTTTCAATACCAATCTACTGACTATGTGCTCTAGGCAAATTTGGCTTGTACAAAACCGAAGTTCAGGTAGACATTAATTCGCTGTTGATTCTCAACCCTATGCTAGAAAAGATTAAATTATTCCAATAACATATTTAAGTGATTTAATGTAAAAGTGTGTCAATTTATTTAAGTATTTTACTAAATAGTTTAAAATTAAATTGAAATGGAAGCATTGCATTACAAATGAAATTCTCCTTCAGATAATTAAACATATATAATAAATAAATACATATATAATATATACAAATATTTTATATATCTACCTCATTTTGTGAGCACTAAACAAAAATTTGTAGAATAGTATCCATAGGATACCACCTTCCATAATACTTTAAAAGAATAAATTCTTTGAGAAAGCCAGTCCATTACTTACTTCAGAGACTGACTTAGACATTTGAAAATTCATGTTTTATATGAAAATTCAAATATACAAAATGCAAATATATATATGAAATTGGTGTCCATACTTTGCACTAGAAAGATTGACTGACAAAGGTCACAAGTATTTTTTTTCTCCCTAGGTCACTGATTTTAAAATATTTAAATTTTCACATTGAACAGAATTTAAGCACAATAAAATATATCTTCTTTCTTTCAGTAACCTTAGTCATCAACAAAGAATACCAAAGAACAAATCAAAAGAAAAAATAAGTCAACGTTTTCATTATTTTCCTTTTTTTGTTGTTTTCTCTGGCAATAGGTAAAAGTTTTCACTTTGAAATTCCTTCATGGCTTTGATTTGGTGATTATGGTCATGCTGAGGGGAGAAAGTCACTTTTTTCTACACTGCTCTCATTTCCGTTTACCCCTTGACTAGACATCATTATCATTCCGATTACACCACCACAGAAGATTTACCTTTGCTGCTTTTTAGTTTCCATTTCTCCCAGTCTCTCTCTTTCTTGACATAAAGAAATCAATATTGGAAAAATATCAGACTAGAAGTAAGAAAAGGTTTGACGTAGGGAGGGAATAAGAGTATATTCTCACATATTTTGGCCACCTCCTGAATATGTGACCTGAGATAGATATAGATACATATATACATATGCACGCACATATACACACATACATCTCTTGAGCCTCAATGTCAAGATCTAAAAATTCAGATGTAAAGCACGTGGCTATGATAGATACACAATAAAAGTTTCCTTTTTTTATTCAATCTATAGTACTTATTTCATAAGCTTTCCAATAGTTACAGATTCATGTTGTTAGACACCAGGCTCAATAGTCCTGACCTGGAAACCTTGTTCCAGTGTACTGAATAATATTGAACTTCCAAAGATATAGTGAAAATAACTGTTATCAGGAGCCACTTTAGTTTCATTTTTTATTCACTCAATATCAAATTTTATTACTTTTTCTGCTACTATATTTTGATTTAAAAAAGAATGTTTCAAAGTGCAAGGTTTAAAAAGTTCTAACTGCTTACAAATTATTTTATAAACAAGCTAACCTGTCAGTCAGATCTAAAACACTACTGGAATTTCTTAGACTCCTTGAAAACCATGATTGACTCAGATCCAAGAGCTTGAGAGGCCATTCAATCGTAGCCGGGGGATTGTTTATGGTTGCCATCTACATGTCTGTAGCATGTTAATATAGTTTAAAGATCCAGCAGGGACTTTTCTTTCTATTATAAAATCTTTCCAAGAGAACTTTATTTGATGATCTAGGTTTCTTGGATCTAGTAATCAGCTGATTGGCCACCAAAATGGTGAAAAGGAAGCAATCAAAGAAAAGAGGAACAGATAAGAGAAGGAAGAAAGAAAATTAATTTCCGTTGTGCCCCTAGTTTACGTCTGGTAATAGCCTTTGTGTTTATAGATAAAGAGATTAAAGCTCCTAAAATTTCAGAATGGTAGTCTGTAATCCCATCAAAATTCACATGGCAGGAGACCAGGAACAATCGGACTTCAAAACTGGGTGATTATGAACTAGTCTTTTAAAACAAAGAACAAATGCTTTTTTGTAGGACATTGTAGATATTCCTACAAAAAGCTTTAACTCCCATGATCCTTCTGTGTGCTATACAGTACAACCCTCTCATGGACCCTGACTTCCAGTCGCCGAAAATCGGCATGAAACAAGGGAATTAAAATTCTTTTTTTCTAAACTGCATTGGTTGCCACCCCTCTGCCCCAGTGTCTCTCTGCTCACTTTTACCGCAATGATTTAAAATGAAGAAGGCCAAGTCCTCACTCTGAGCTTTTTGAACCATATGCTAAAAAGCACAGTATGTTTCACAAGATATATTCTTGTGTGAAAATTTCCATTATGTTTTTCTATGGAGTAAATAAGCTTATTAGTTTCTCAAAAAGAAGAAAGTCGGTCGTCTCAGTTATAATAAAAGCTGTGGCAGCTTTTCTTAATTTATTTTGTAAACACTGCTGATTATGATTCTTTAGGGGCATGCGACATCACCTTGCCCAATAACACTGCAACGAGGAGAATTGGGAAGTCCTTCAAGTAATCTTGTCTTTTTGCTTTGCTATGTGGAGAATAAATCTTCAAACAATAGTTTTTCACAGCAGCCAAGTGAAAAATACCCTTTGCCTATTATACTCTGGAGAAATAACAGAAACTTCCTATTAAACCTAATTAAACTATGCACTAATATGTTACTCACATTCAGGAAGGGGCTATATATCCTCTTATTTTGTTTGATTTTTCACGTCCTTATATAAATAGTTTCGAGAAAAATGATTTTATAAATAGCCATTTAAAAATTGTGGGGCAATTTATTTTAGCTTTCAGTTTCTAAATGTCAGGCTAATTTGCAAACCTTGGGTATAAAACTATGCCATCGTTATTTTGGTTTTACTCCAATATTCTCCTCTATTAGGAAAAGTAAGATATTATTCTACTGTTTTTCTCAGTATTTAGATGTCAGTAGCAGTCTGACAAAAGAGGTAAAATAAAAACAAATATGAACCTGTACCAAGAAGAGGTATATATTTCCAAGAGGAACATACGATAACCTGTGGATATAAACATATTTATTTATGCAGAAAATATTCTTTATGAAACCCATGGACAGAGACATAGAAACAATTTAACACTGGATTCAAAACTTATTACATTAAAGCATGACATTTACCCTGTGTTTTATGCTTATCATACCTATAAGAAATAATGAAAGTATACATAGAATATTTGCAGAGTTATGAAAGATATAAAGGTCATAAAACCACTAGTGAACTAAAATAACCACTAATATTCTAATACATCTTCTATCATTTATTTCTATGCGCATATATTGTTAACAATGTAGAAAATTTGACTTGTTATGCATATTGTTTCTATTTACACTATCCCAAATTATTCTTCAAAATCACCACTTTAATGACTACATTAGATTCTGTCATATAGATGTGTCATAATGTATTTACTCATTCTCTTTCTTTTTGGCCCTTTTACGTCTTTTATAATATGTCATAATTGTAACTCACATGACAAGAAACATATGTTGAGGTAAATCTTTGCCTGTGTTTCCCCCTTGTTCAGTTACAAAGTGCTATTTGTGTTTTCATTGTGGAAATTACTAAATAGTTCTGGGAACCTGCAAGATTATCAGATATTAATCCTAGTTTTTGGTTGCATTGTAGTTTGAAAACATTCCTTACATAATTTCATGAATATTTCAATAGGAACTTGAGTGAGTGCAAATTAGGGGTAACTAGCCAATATCTTCATTTGAAATCAGTTTCTGTAATATCAAACAATTTGTACTTATTAACTCTGTTCTAGTCACAATACTTTAATCACCTTATTCTTGAAATATATACAACAAATTCTTACACAGAGCAAGACATGCTTACACATAACTTATAAGACCACTCTCTTGCAGTTTCTAATAGTTGGCTGCCTTTTGATTACAGTAACTTTGATAAATGTTACACTAACAATATTAATACATTAATGTCAGCCATATCAATCACATCTAGCTTGAAGGGTCATTTTCAAAGTTAACAGCTTAAGGCAAAGTCACCAACTATTAATGCTCCTAAATAGTAACTGTTCAGAAAACCATGGACTTATGCCAAATTTAATCATATTTCAAGTAGCTTTGGAAAATAGTTAATAAGATTGTTCCAAAATATTTCCAAAATACCTAAATATATTTGCATGTGCACTTTATTACTATTAATTGTACTTATTCCAAATCCAAATCTTCAGTTGATTCTCTGCTCTTTAAACGTTTTAATACCATGTCCAAATTTACACAAAACACCAACTTTATACGTAATGTACTACAATTTCCGAATAATTGTAAATTTTCAAATAGTAAGTAACTGGTAGTTGAAACAATAATTTGATGTAACACACAATCTGGCTGTGCAATGAAAAGCAAAGTTACATGGAAAATGCATTTTAAAAAAGAAAACAAGACATCAAAATAAAGTACTTTGCAGATGCCATCTATCATTGCAGCTTATATTCTGTGGAATTAAACTAGTTTTAAGTATTATTGATGGGGTTTTATAAACCAGATTTTACTAAAACTTTTGGAGGAGAATTTAAAAATTAGAAATGTGAATGCCAGTTTAAAAAGGAAAACATGAAAATGTGGAAACAAAATTGAATCTATTTAGAAAAATTTTGAAATCCAAGTAATTTGGATCCCCCAGATAATCAGTGGTTCACATCCTGTTCCAAATGAGAAGGCCTGCTCTCAGCCAACTGCTGCTGTACTAGTCAATGAGCTCAGTGTCAGACCACCATTGTGTATTTTTGCCACAACTTAAATAGGTTTAGCTCTCAAGCATAGATGGAGAGAAAAATTATGTGGAAAAAATACTTACGAACAACTTCAAAGCATCACAACTCTTGTTTTACAGCATAATGATAAAAACTGCCTGAGGCGAAATCCTACAGTGCTACTTACTAGCTCTGGGATCTCCCAAAAATTACTTAAATCCTCTCTGTGCCTCAGGTTTTTCATATGCAAAGTGGTGATAACAACAATCGTTCAGGATTGTTAGGATAATTAAATGTCATAATATGCAGGAAGCATTGAAAACAGCCATGGCACAGAGTGAGCGCTATATTAGTGTTAGATGTGATTATTATTGTGTGGATGGCTTTCCATTATGCTCCATCTACAATTGACTACCATGTACCAATAACATGCAACAGAACAGGAGAAGAAATATGGACACCTGAAGCTTACATATATTATTTACAATGTCCACAATTGATGTCAATGGAGATAAAACAGTTGTGAAAAACTCAAGTTCTTTAGCTTGGAGGAGAACTTTAACATTTATTACTCATAATCTCCATTTTACTCCTCATTTAGTCCTCATGTCACTCAATATTCTGCACCAAGTCCCACCCATCCAGATCATTGCTCACAGTGGTGCATTCAGAAACGTTTGTGCCATTTTGCTCCATTTCTATTTACTATTTACATTGGTTTCCATTTGCTTTTTCCAGTTTCTTAAGGTGGATATTTACATTATTAGTTTGAGATCTTTCTTCTCTTCATATAAGCATTTAGTGCTACCAATTTCACTTTCATCAGTGCTTTAGTTGCCTTCCACAAATTTTGAAATTATTTCTTCTTTTTTAATGCAGTTCAAAATACTTCTAAAATTTCCTTGAGACTTCATTTGGTCCACAGGGTATTTGCAATTATACTGCATAACTTCCCAATTCTTAGTGATTTTCGAGATATCATTCTGTTATTGATAACTAGTTTAATTCCGTTACAATCTATGAACATACTTTGAATTATTCCTATTCTTTTAAATTTATTATTTGTTTTGTGGCCTGGAATATGACATATATAGATTAATGTTTTATGTATTTTTTTATTAAGGTCATAATATTCTGTAACATTGTGAAATTTCACTTGTACATTATTATTTGTCAGTCGCCATATAAATGTGCCCCTTCACCCCTTGTGCCCACTCCCCAACCCCCTTGCCCTCTGATAACCACTAAACTCTTCTCTTTGTCCATGTGCTAGTTTATCTTCTATATATGAGTGGAATCATATAGTGTTTGTCTTTCTCTCTCTGGCTTATTTCGCTTAATGTAATACCCTCAAGGTCCATCAATGTTGTTGCGAATGGGATGATTTTTGTCTTTTTTAATGGCTGAGTAGTATTCCGTTGAATATATATATACACCACGTCTTCTTTATCCAATCATAGTCGATGGACACTTGGATTGTTTCCACTTCTTGGCTATAGTGAATAATGCTGCAATGAATGTAGGGGTACATAAGTCTCTTTGAATTGTTGATTTCAAGTTCTTTGGATAAATACCCAGTAGTGGGATAGCTGGGCCATATGGCATTTCTATTTTTAACTTTTTGAGAAATCTCTATACTGTTTTCCATAATGGCTGCACCAGTTTTAATCCTCACCAGCAGTGTATGAACGTTCCCTTTTCTCCACATCCTCTCCAACATTTGTTATTTTTGTCTTCGTGATTCTAACCATTCTAACAGTGTTAAGATGATATCTCAGTGTAGTTTTGATTTGCATTTCCATGATGATTAGTGATGTTGAACATCATTTCATGTGCCTATTGGCCATCTGAATATCTTCTTTGGAAAAATGTTCATATCCTCTGCCCATTTTTTGATCAGTTGTTTGTTTTTTTGTTGTTCAGTTGTGGGAGTTCTTTATTTATTTTGGAGATTAACCCCTTTTCAGATAAATGATTTGCAAATATTTTCTCCCAGTTGGTGGGTTGTCTTTTCATTTTTTTTCCTTGTTTCCTTTGCCTTGCAGAAGCTCTTTAGTCTGATGAAGTCCCATTTGTTTATTTTTTCTTTTGTTTCCTTTGTCCAAGTAGACATGGTATTCAAAAATATCCTTCTAGGACTCATGTCAAAGAGTGTACTGTCTAGATTTTCTTCTAGGAATTTTATGGTTTCAGGTCTTACCTTCAAGTCTTTGATCCATGTTGCGTTAATTTTTGTGTATGGCAAAAGATAATGGTCTACTTTCATTCTTTTGCATGTGGCTGTCCAGTTTTCCCAACATCATTTATTGAAGAGGCTTTCCTTTCTCCATTGTATGTTCTTAGCTCCTTCGTGAAGATTAGCTGTCCATAGATGTGTAGCTTTATTTCTGGGCTTTCAACTTTGGTCCATTGATCTGAGTGTCTGTCTTTGTGCCAGTACCATGCTGTTTTGATTACTATAGCTTTGTAGTATATTTTGAAGTCAGGGATTGTGATGCCTCCAGCTTTGTTCTTTTTTCTCAGGATTGCTTTAGCTATTTATTGTCCAATATGAATTTTAGGATTCTTTGTTCTATTTACGTGAAGAATGTCATTGGAATTGCATTGAATCTGTAGATTGCTTTTGGTAGTATGGATATTTTAACTATATTTATTCTTCTAATCCATGTGCATGGAATATCTTTCTATTTCTTTATGTCATCATCAATTTCTTTTAATAATGTCTTATACTTATCATTGTATAGGTCTTACACATCCTTGGTTAAGTTTATTCCTAGATATTTTATTCTTTTTGTTGAGATTGTACAAGGGATTGTATTCTTGAGTTCTCTTTTTGTTAGTTCATTATTAGCGTATAGAAATGCAACTGATTTTTGTAAGTTGACTTTGTACCCTGCAATTTTGCAGTAGTCGTTGATTATTTCTAATAGGTTCCTGATGGATTCTTTAGGGTTTTCTATATATAAAATCATATCATCTGCAAACAGTGAGAGGTCACTTCTTCATTGCCTATTTGGACTCCTTTTATTTCTTTTTCTTGCCTAATTGCTCTGGCCAAAACCTCCAGTACTACGTTGAATAAAAGTGGTGAGAGTAGGCACCCTTGTCTTGTTCTTGCTCTCAGAGGGATGGCTTTCAGTTTTTCCCTGTTTCATATGATGTTGGCTGTGGGTTTGTCATATACGGCCTTTATTATGTTAAAGTACTTTCCTTCTATACCCATTTTTTGAGAGTTTTTATCATAAATGGATGTTGGATTTTGTCAAGTGCTTTCTCTGCACCTATTGAGATAATCATGTTGTTTTTATTCGTCATTTTGTTAATGTGGTGTATCACATTTATTGATTTGCAGATGTTGAACCATCCCCGTCTCCATGGTATAAGTCCCACTTGATCATTGCATATGATCTTTTTAATATATTGCTGTATTCAGTTTGCCAACATTTTGTTAATGATTTCTGCATCTATCTTCATCAGTGATATTGGCCTGTAATTTACCTTCTTTGTGTTGTCTTTGTCTGGCTTTGGTATCAGGGTGATGTTGGCCTCATAGAATGTGTTAGGAAGTGTTCCATCATCCTCAATTTTCTGGAATAGTTTGAGAAGGATAGGTATTAAATCTTCTTTGAATGTTTGGTAGAATTCCCCAGAGAAGCCATCTGGTCCTGGACTTTTAATTTTGGGGAGATTTTTGATTACTGTTTCAATCTCTTTACTTGTGATTGGTCTATTCAGATTCTCTATTTCTTCTTGGTTCAGTTTTGGAGGTTGTATGAGTCTAAGAATTTATCCATTTCTTCAAGATTGTCCAATTTGTGGGCTTATAGTTTTTCATAGTATTCTCTTATAATCCTTTGTATTTCTGTGGTATCTGTTGTAATTTCTCCCCTTTCATTTCTAATTTTATTTACTTGAGCCTTCTCTCTTTTTGTCTTTGTGAGTCTGGCTAAGAGTTTGTTAATTTTGTTTATCTTCTCAAAGAACCAGCTCTTTGTTTCATTGATCCTTTCTACGTTTTTTGGTTTGAATTTCATTTATTTCTGCTCTAATTTTTATTATTTCCCTCCTTCTGCCGACTTTGGGCTTTGTTTGCTCTTCTTTTTATAATTCTGTTAGGTGTAGTTTAAGAAGCTTATTTGAGATTTGTTTGTTTGTTTGTTAAGGTGAGCCTGTGTTGTGACAAATTTCCCTCTTAGGATCACTTTTGCTGCATCCCATATGAGTTGGTATGGTGTACTTTCATTCTCACTTGTCTCCTGATATTTTTTAATTTCTCCTTTAATTTCTTCAATGATCTGTTGGAAATTCAGTAGCAAGTTGTTTAGTCTCCACACATTTGTCACTTTCCCAGCTTTTTCTTGTAGTTGATTATTGTAGTTTCATAGCATTATGGTCAGAAAAGGTACTTGATATGATTTCAATCTTCTTAAATTTGTTGAGACTTGCCTTGTTTCCCAACTTATGGTCTATCCTTGAGAATATCCTTGAGAATGTTCTATGTGCACTTGAGAAGAATGTGTATTCTGTTGCTTTGGGATGGAATGTTCTATATATATCTATTAACTCCTTCTGGTCTGGTTTTTCATTTAAATCCATAATTTCCTTGTTGACTTTCTGTCTGGATGATGTATCCTTCGATACAAGTGGGGTATTAAGGCCCCTTACTATTATTGTGTTGTTGTTAATATCTCCTTTTAGGTTTGTTAGTAGCTGCTTTATGTACTTTGTGCTCCTGTGTTGGATGCATCAATCTTTATAAGTGTTATGTCTTCTTGGTAGAGTGTCCCTTTTATCATCCTATACTACCCCTCTATCTCTCATTATCTGTTTTCTCTTGAAGTCCACTTTGTCTGATGTAAGTATGGCAACACCTGCTCTTTTTTCTTTGCCATTAGCTTGGAGTATCTTCTTCCATCTCTTCCCTCTGAGCCTGTGTTTGTCTTTAGAGTTG
This sequence comes from Equus quagga, assembly GCF_021613505.1. Classification (NCBI taxonomy): domain Eukaryota; kingdom Metazoa; phylum Chordata; class Mammalia; order Perissodactyla; family Equidae; genus Equus; species Equus quagga. The sequence continues at coordinate 108,008,164 of NC_060273.1, forward strand.
TGTTTCCTGGAGGCAGCATATTGTTTGGTCTTCTTTTAGAATCCATCCTGTGTCTTTTGATTGGAGAATTCAATCCATTTGCATTTAGAGTGATTATTGATAGATGAGGGCTTACTGCTGCCATTTTATCACTGGTTCTCTGGTTCTTTTGCATTTCCCTTGTTTCTCATCTGTGTATTTTGGACTACCAATTCAGTTTGTTAGTCATCTACGAGAATTTTCTTAGTTTTCTCTGTATTTATCAGTTGTATCTCTGTCCTGATTCTTTGTTTAATGATTAGCATGATCTTTGTATAAAAAATGTGGTGGATGAGATAGTCCATTTTCTGATAGCCTCTTATTTCCTTAGACTAAACCAATTCCATCCACTTCCTCCTCCCCTTCTAAGTAATTATGGTCATAACTTGTTCAATCTTGTATTGTGAGTTTCTGGTTAAAATGATGAGATTATATTTATTTTTGATGTTTTCCTTCCCTTTATCTTTAGTGTTATAACTAAGTGTTTGCTAACCTATTCTGCTAGAGAGCTGTAATTTTCTGATTTTGTCTACCTATTTATCCCCTTGCTCAAAGCTTTGTAAACCCTTTATTTTTCTCGAGGTATGAGGCCATTCCTGAGCATTTCTTGGTGCTGGGGTGGGGAGGTCTTGTGGCAATGAACTCCCTTAGGTTTTGCTTATCTGGGAAACTTTTTATTTCTCTATCATATCTGAAGGATATTTTCACTGGATGGAGTATTCTTGGCTGAAAGTTTTTGTCTTTCGGTATTTTGAATACATCATTCCACTCTCTCCTAGCCTGTAAGGTTTCTGCTGAGAAATGTGCTAAAAGCCTGACAGGGGTTCCTTTGTAAGTTATTTTCTTCCACCTTGCTGCCCTTAATATTTTTTCTTTGTCCTTGGCTTTTGCCAGCTTTACAACTATCTGCCTTGGAGAATGTCTTTTTACATTGCTATAATTAGGAGACCTATTAGTTTCTTTCACTTGTATTTCCAGTTCCTTTTCAAGGTTTGGGAAGTTCTCAGCCATTATTTCTTTGAATAAGGTTTCTGTTCCATTCTCCTTCTCTTCTCCCTCTGGAATATCTATAATCCTTACGTTGCTTTTCCTAATTAAGCTGGATATTTCTCACAGAATTTCATCATTTTTTTTTAGTCTTAGTTCTCCCTCCCCCTCCATCTGAAGCATTTCTATATTTCTGTCCTTTAGGCTGCTGATTCTCTCCTCCATAGTATCTGCTCTCTCATTCAGGGAGTCCAGATTTTTCTTTATCTCATCTATTGTGTTTTCATCTCCAACAATTCTGTTGGTTTTTTCTTTATAGTTTCAATCTCTCTTGTGAAGAAGTTCCTGATGTCATTGAACTATTTATCTGAATTTTCTTGTAACTCATTGAGTTTTTTTATGATAGCTATTTTGAATTCTCTGTCATTTAGATTATAAATTTCTGTGCCTTAAGGATTGATTGCTGGGTGCTTGTCATTTTACTTCTGACCTGGAGTATTAATATATATTTTCATACTGTTTGATGATGTGGATTAGTGCCTCTGTATAGTAATAGGATTTGGTCACAGCTTCTACCTGCCACCACTGGGTGGGGGTCAAAAGCTGTGTATTCTGAACCTGCTGCAACCTCGTCTCACTCACAGCTCCTGCTTTTCTATCATATGCACCCTTACTCTGGCTGACTGGTGGGGTTGGGGCACTTTCTTTAGCCTGCACTATCCTGCATGCATTCTCACTCTGCCCTTGCTATCTGTTCTCCTGGGGTGCTAGCTTAATGAAGATACCTCTGTAATAGCCTAGCCACTTCTGTGTGGGGCTTTCCCATGGGCTGTGAGGCAACATGGAGTGTGAAGGTGTTCCCACAGAGAGCCACTCCTCCCCCCTCTTCTCAGAGCCATCCATGGTCCTCCAACCTGGGTCATTGCTTTTGGGGGAAGGAAAGGAGATTCTCTTACCTCCATCCTCTTCCTCCAGGGGTCTAGCACCTCCATGTTCAGATGCATGGCTGTGTGGGTCTCTCAGACTTCTTTTGTGTTGTGTGAATGCCCCATGTTGGTTTATGAATTTCCTTTTCATTATTTCCTAGGGAGAAGAGTCTAAGGGAAGAGCTCATTCTGTCATGAGGCTGACATCACCCTTATGTATATTTTTAAATAACATGTATTTGGCTGTTCTTGAATGGAAGTCTGGCTTACTTGGCAGACACTGTTGGCCAGTTCTTTTATGACATCATTGATTTACTGTCCACTTTCTGAGAGAGTAGTATTCAAGTCTCCAACTGTCATTTTAGGTTCTCTGTTTTCTTTTCAATTCTATCATATATTTCCTCATGTACTTTGAAGCTCTGTTTTTAGGTATAAGCACATTCAGGATTTGTATGTCTTCTTTGTGAGTTGACCCATTCATCATTATGAAATTATTCTTTCCATGACCAGTATTTTTTTATATTCTGAAATTTAGCTTGTCTGATATTAATATAGATGCTCTAGCTATGAATTTTGTAGATGATCTAGATTCTGATTGTTAGATTGGAACAATATACCATTGTGACTTTTTATATCCTATATGGAAACAGAATCTCTAACACTAATTGTTTTTATTAAAAGCACTGTATCTGAAATTCCATCTTCTAGAAAGTCCTCCAGATTCTGATAATTACTTGCCTGTCAAGTTTAGTTTCTTTTGATCCTGTGAACAGTTATCTTTTTTATCTATTCACAGGTCTTTTGGTGGGTAATGAGGGTTTGATTTAAGAGCTAGCCCATTTTAAACCAGAAGCCTGACAATTGACTTTTAACTTACTTCTCATTAGAACCTGATTTTGATGATATGTCTTTATTTTATGAAGCATATGTGCCATTTTACATAAGGAATAAATGTGAACCACAAAAAACTGAACATATTAGAGTGACCTTTCACACTCAGTTTCACATGAGTACAGCCTTAAACAAAATGGTTATCAAATGTGTCTGGCTTTAGATGCTTATAAATAATATCATTTAAAAGTCTACTTAAATAGGAGCATAGAGTAAAGGAAAGCAGACAGAACTGAAAATGGGAAGACATATTGAGACCTGCTTTCATAACTAATTGATAAACTTAGGAAGACACTTAGTAGCAAAAAGCCTCAGCTTCTTTGCAATAAGAAATGGATACAATAAGACTACCTGACTTAACTACTAAAAGACTTATTATTAGGCATAAACGAGATATCTGATGTGAGAGCACTATAAAGTGATACACAATTATTTTCTTTTATTATTAGTTACCTTAGTTTTAGACTCTTTGACAAATGCTGTAAAGTGCCAGTTTCACCCGTTTAGGCACCAGAGTTTTAAATTGCAACCGCATATTGAGGTACATAATAATATCTTAGATATGATAATAATAAGCATTGGCAACCTCTGTTTCTGCAACCCATGAATTTAGAAAGGCATTACTTATTGTTTTTTCCTTGTATGGATAGTAACAAAATCAAGCGTTAATAGGTATTTTTTTCTCAGTATCTTCATTTTAATATTTTGTAATCCCCTTGTCTCTCTTAGGATGTTATAACTTATAATTTGACATTGATGGGTAGTACTAGGATCAGGAAATAACATGGTTGGTTTTCTGGCAGCTTCATGCTGTTAGTCCCATCAGTTAATCTCTTTTCTCACATGCCAGCTTAACACTGCACAGTCTTTTGAAAGCTCCATGTAAGAGTCTCCCACCTTCTTTCCTTGTTATAAGTTCCCTGAGTTTCTCTGTCATTATACATTCTTTAATCTCTTTGAAAGTAACATGACCCACTCTATGGTTTCCCCTTTATTAAATCAAATGTTCCAGACAGTGTCCTTAAATGCCTGGAATTAAACATTTTCTGTCAATTTCAGAAGATGGAGTTCTGTTCAGGTAATGAGAATGCTACTACAAACCTTGCTTTAATTGCTGCATTATAATCTCCAGACCTGAGAAGCCCTAGAGATCCTGATACATAAAATGCCTTTCAGCTACGCAGGTGTGGAATTCATTACAAGTGGGTTTTAAGTTGGAAATATATCCTGAACTCATTGAAAGAATATCAGTGCCCTTGGGGTATTTGATAACTTGAACTATTATTTAAAGTGTAACGATGGTGATATAACAAAAGAGAATAAAGAGTAAGAAAGCATGTAATTATAACTATGAGGATACACATACATGCACACACCTTTAAGAGAAATAAATAATATTAGCAGATCTTTGCAAATAGCAGGGACAAAAGTGAAATCTCTCTGTAAGCTAAAAATTATCAGTAAAATGACAGTATTTTAGCATTGTGGATTAATCAGAAGGGTAAAAGTGAAGATTCCACCTAGCATAGCATTAGTGGTTCACTTTATTATACCCATGTTTTACATGAAATTTTCAAAAAAATGTAAAGTGTAAATGTTGTCTAATAATATAAGCCTACAATATAAGTGAAACACATTTACACATCAAACCTTAAGAAACTTTTCTCCTCAAAATACCCTCATCACGAACATAAAAATGTAACCTTTGTTTTGCGGTCCCTATGCGTTATATTCATAACTAAATCAATGGCACATGCACAGACTGCACCAATCAACAGATTACAGAATAAAATTCACACATTTCAACAATAACAACAGTACAACACGTGGCATGGTGTTCTCATGCCATTGAATCATGCTGAAAATAATTTCTGAGGCCAGTGCCAGGGCAGTCTTAGACTGTGGATTTCTCTTCTCTTTTTCCTTAGTCACATATTAAATACTTGTCCTGTAACTTAACTGCATGGGTCAGGATAAAAGAAAGAAGAGGAAGCACAAGCCACGTCAGTGAGTGTATTAATTGGCCTCTATGCATTATTTTTTCTTTGATGACTTAATTTAAAACCATTTTTGCTGAGAAATCTTTTGAAAGGGAACATGCAATTTTCAAAGAAAAGTTGTGAGACAAGCTGATCAAAGTGCCTATCAGCTGGAATAGCATTTAACTGTGGGTGACCCGAAAATCCTCATAATGGAGCTTAATCACATAAAATGGAAAAACAAAATGAACAGCAAGTATGAACATGGTGGGAAAGCCCTGCTTTGCCATCAAACAAACAGAGTCTTAATGCTTCAGAGAAAAGACACCAATCAGTCTGCTGATGTGACATCCAACTTGGTACTCAGGTTGACATCCTTACCTCCTGCAGAGAAGAGGTTTAAGAACAAACCATGGCCACTGAAGGAAAATAACAGTAGATAAAGTATTATCAAGATTCTCTAACACTTACATTTATGTTGACATACAAGGGCACAAAAAATTTTTAAAAATTACATTAAGTATAACTCATAAGTAGAAAGTGGCAAAAGCATATATCATGATTTGGAGTGCACGAAAATGGTTATCAACCAAATTCACTTATTTTTACATTACAGTGTTTCTAACAGTTTTCGTACAAGGCACTTGGTTGCAAGATTCTAGCACAGGTGTTTTTTCCCTTTGTTTTTGTGTTTCTATGGAGAAAGTTTCAAAATTAAAGTTATTCTTTATAGAAAATTATGCTGTTTTCTCCTTAATAATACAGTCAAGTGGAAATTCCCATCACAACGTGAAAAACAAAAGTCCACCTGCCAAAGCCCATAAACTCAGCAAGAGAAGGGTTTCCTAGTGTGTCCCCATGGGTATGTCCTACACATAGCTGGAAAGCATTAAATGACTTCTTTGAGAAAACTTTATTAGTATTTCTGTGTCTCAAGTGCAGAATACTGATAGAAAATACGTAAGACACAACACATTAGACCGACTCAACCCGCTCTGCATAATGGATTGGGTAGAAATTGCATGGATGCTGCCCACAAGTTCTTACTTCTATGCTCAATCAGAACATCTCAAGTTTTTTATAAACTAAATATATTTGATTATACTGTTTGATTTCTATAAAAACAATATCATGTGGGAAGGTTGTTTCTGTCTAAAAGATTTTTTTTTAAATAAAGAGATTGTTGTAACATTTTCCGTAGACTTGGATACACAGGAATCAAATGACGTGCTCAGAGTCTTCTGAGCAGTTACAGGTTTCCTGCTGGTTCCTTGCTGTGTTTTAGTCTGAAGGCCACGTTACCACACTGACTCACTTGGCACGGTCTAGCAGAGAATCAATAGCATCAGCGACATGGAGATTTAGTAGGTATCGACTCTGAGTAAATTTTTCACTGAATAATAGAACCATAACAAAATAAAATTAGAAAAGACAAATACTATTTTTGGTAGTGCCATGATGGCTAAGAGGTTTCCAATTAAATGAGATTTAGAAGGTTAACTGAGTTGTTAACGTAGGCAAAATAATTTTCCCAGTGTTTGTTAATAAATTTTATTAAATAGAAGAAATGATGTGGGACAGGACTTGTTTTAAATAAAGTTTAAGTAATAATTTGGGATCTCCATGTATTTACAAAATGGATTCAGTTTTTAATATAATTGAAGAAAATACGACCAATAAGAGTAATGTTTAAATGCCCACTCATCACAAGGAAATTTTACTTTGATTCTTTAAGGGAAAAAGAATAAAATGACAGACACAAGCATTGATTTGAGGCATCCTTTGGGAGAAAAAAAGTGGCCTTCTTGTATGTGGTTGTGGGTTAAAAAAGGTGAAGTTTCCAAGCCACAGTGACTTTTTTTTAGCTGATTTCCTCCTTTATGAAAAGAGCCTGTTTCATATTTTATACTCACAGACTAGAGAAAGCATGCTTGTGGTAAAGCCATAGCAATGGGAAGTAGTTTATGTTCTATGCTTATGTGGGAATAACAAATCAAAACCAGACATGTGTTTGGTTTCAAAAGTATGGTTTTGTTATAGAAGATTTACTTAATGCTTGAAATATTGAAGTGCTATTAGCCTGGGGTTTGGGTAGGAATAGAGAAAAGTTAACAGGTTATATTTTTGCCAAAGTATTGATTTACATTCCACTGAAAGCCTCTTGCTTGTTTTATATTTTTTTCTGTATTCATGGAAACAGAAATCTGTGCTCAGTATAAATATCAAGCTATAGTAAGAATGATTAATATAGGGCATTGAGAGACTGAATTTCCAAGAAAATTGGAATTTACTTCAGTTCTAAGACCAAGACACTTCTAAAATATGTCATATGGTCCTTTCTAGGCATGAGTAAAATTAGCAACATCTAGCTTAAAAGTTCACCCATATCCTTTAGACCGAATTCAAAATAGTTTGGATCCACACAGAGTTTCAGAATCTGTGTTATTGGTAGCAAAGTTAAACTAAACTTCAGAATAACATCAATTGTTTTATTTATAAATAGCAAATAAGGCACAATTCGAGGAAATCTTTCTATTCTCTCCTGATGTTAACACCTGAATTATAGATTAGAATTGTAGGTTGTCTTTCCATCTTGCTTGCTATTTTACCTTTTTAAAAAATGATTTCCTAAACAAATTACGAATAGCAACATTTTTTAAATTGTTGAGAAAAACTCATTATTTTGTTTCCTTTTTAGTGTAAATCCTTCATTATATTTTCTATTTTTCATGTATGAAAAACATGTGAAAATTACTTCTCCCTATACCAGTCACTGGATTGTGCAAGGTGAAATGAGGTGAGGATAATATTTGTGTTATTGTGATTCAATGAGAAATGTCATAATCACATTTTTCCCCTTGTGTGGACCATTTCCTCATATGGCACCAGCTTGGTCTCATATGGTTGAACTGAAAAATCTAATTTGGAAATGGATCTTGTTGATCTCCATTTACTGTGCTTTTCCAGTGCACTCATCCATCAGTACTGACTCTTTGTGATATCACTATTTCCCTTTAAATGGGCTTTTATACAGGAGTCATCAGACCTGTTCATTAAATGTCTCATCATCTAAACTTTGAATACTGATGAGACTCAAAGTCATCTAATTTGCGATTCATCTTTTACTGGCATTAGGCAATACTAACAAATTTGGCCCAAAGATAATTGAAACATTCTGAATTTTTATTCAATAAATCTTAAAAAAAGAAAAAATTATTGTTATTGTAATAATTTATTGAACAAAGAAAAAGTAATTAGATATGAAAATTATGTGAGAAACTGAATCTGTTAAGAATAATTAAAATATTTGGAAATATCTTATGGAAAGTCTTTTGTATACACAGACATAGTGTAGTACCAGTAAAAGAAATTCTTACAGGCTTTTCTCAGATGAAAACAATACAGACTGAGTTACACCAAACAAGAGAAAAATTATGCTGGGTTTGTTGTGCCAATTCAAAAGAATACTGCTATTTGAATGCTTTTAAGGAAATTATTGGCAAATAAAATGGATTGACAATGTATTGATTCTGAATTGGCTAATCTTAATTCAAATATTTCATCAGAATAAGTGCTATTCACTAATAGAGATTTAAATTTCATCTGCTGATTAAATCCTAAAATGGTCTATTATTGGGATATAAAGTAAAGAATCTTTTATAATATTTTAGCATTTTTCCTTCTTTACATTTTCATACTTCTTTATGGTAGGATTTATAATCTGAGTGAACTACCATTGAACTGAAAAAACAAAATACAACTACTTGTTGCTGATCTAAAACTTCAGCAAAAGTTTGAATATGGTGATATAAACTAGAATATCATATATTTTTCATAATCATTTTGATGTGTTGCTTGATGGAGCTATTGCTGTTAACTTTCTTTAGGATTCCTATGAAGCTTTATATAAAACATGATTTGTTTAGGTACAGTCTTGTCTTTAAACACATAACTGTAAGTTTAAAAAATGGATGCTATGGTCTGAATGTTTGCATTACTCCCAAAATTCATATGTTGAAAACCTAATGCCCAAGGGGATGGTATAAGGAGGTCGGGCCTATGGGAGTTTATTAGGTCATAAGGGTAGAACCCTCACAAATGGGATTAATTCTCTTATAAAAGAGGTAAAAGAGAGCTCCCTTGCCCTTTCCACAATTTTGGAATGAAGTCAGTAGTCTGCAACACTTAAGAGTGCTTTCACCAGAACTCAACCACGCTGGCACCCTGATCTTGGACTTCCAGCCTCCAGAGCTGTAAGAAACAAATTTCTGTTGTTTATAAAGTACACATTTTTATTTTGTTATAGCAGCCCAAATAGAACATGGTGATCGACTGGACATATACAATTTCAAAAAAATGTAATTTCATGTAATCGAAGATTGACAAGTTGACTCGTGAAAAATGTATAACTTCATAAAATATTTAAATTTTTTATATTATGCATATCTCAAATAGTTATATAGTTTTTTCAAGTGGTTTAAACCCATTGATGTAGGTCTCAAATTATTTTACTACTTCTCAAATATTTGAGATAATACGTGATTTTGAAATTCACATATTTGTAGAGTGAATCCAGTCTAAGCCTATACTTAAAGACAACCTGATCAATATCCTGGTTTTCCAGAAATCTGTAGTAGTCTCTTAAGCGGGTCAGATTATCTAGGTTTCTGTGAAGGCATGGATTTACAGTATGCGTTTTCAGATTTCATAGGGGGATCGCATATATGATTGTCTGGAAAAGTGGAGCTACTATTGTAAAAATACTACCCTTAGTTAATTTTCCATAGAATAGTTTTTATCATCATACACACTTTTTTTTAAATCTTGTTGCTGTTTATATATTTACATAGTACTACATTTCTTGGTATTTTTAAATGAGTAAATGGCAGTTTGTGGTTTTGGCTTTTGTCTTGTTTTGTTTTACAAGAAATAGTAGAAATGCAAGGTAGCGTATTTTTGGATAAAAATTAAGCAGCAAATTTGTATGCAAATTCTCAGAATATTCTGCACATTACAGTGATTGGTACTGTGCATATAATCAAGTTTACCTCTGGCTGTAGTTTTAATGCTCATACTTATTTTTTCTAAGAATACTAAGCAGTGCCAAGAAATATAAAAAACAAAATATGTAATAAACTGTATTACTATTTTATTATATTTTAAGAAGAAAAAGACAAGGGTAGAGTTATTTGAGAAATTAACAGCAGAGGAGAAAATTTACTCAGCTAGAACCCGACTTTTAATTAAAACCATGATTGATGACAAATGCCATCTTGCAATGTGACCTCTAGAAAGATCTACAGCTGTTGAATCAATTGAGAAGATGCTCTCCACTGTTTTCAAAGTAAAGCACAAAGAATATAAATCATATTTAGAATTATTAATCACATGAACATTATATTAATGATTTGGAAATCTAAAGACAGGCAAAAAAGTAGTCCTAAAAAATGAAGTAAGGAGCTTTGGGGATGCCTTATTTGGGAAGCCATAATTTCCAGATTATTAACCTACTCATTTAAGAAGAACTTTTCACTGCATTAATCCCATTTAAATTTAAGATGGAAACATTGAACAGAGATGAAGCTCTATTAGCTGCACAATGTGAATCAAATGGGACTACGGACAGGGCTGGAGATAAAAAACGAGACAGTAAGCAGACTTTCAAAAGACATCCTTAGCCAATAAGTATCCAGCTAGGAGAGCGATTGCATTGGAGAACTTCCTTACCCACCAAGAGTGGCTATAGGTATAACCACATTTGATTAAGTCTTTAAAAGAAAGCAAGCGATCGAATGAGAATCACACACACACACACACACACGCAAAATGCAAGAAGATGCTCTCAGTGTTTTGACATTGTTGATAAAGACCACAGAGCAGCTGTGGAATTTTTTAAAGGGATTTAAACAAAAGTCTCCTAGAAAAGCCAGTAAAACCAAGGTCAAAACCCCTCTAGAACTCACTCATCTGGGCCTATTAATACAAACAGAAGGAAAAGAACTCTAACATGAAGAAAAATAAAAGACAACTAACGTTGTTGAAAAATAACTGTTCTTAAGAAAAGTTAAAAGCACATGAATTACATAGTTTGAAAAAGAGATTTTTAGTATCCATCTTTAAGTATAGGAAATTCTGTTATTTAGACATCACTATGTGTTCTCAAGAAGCAGAGCAAAAGGCAACAAGCTTAAACAGCATCGAGTGGGATTTATGCTATAAAAAAAGATGAGATTTCCTGCACTAGGAGTTGTTAAATCCAGGAATAAGAGACAGAAGGAAGCTGTACTTTCTTTTGAAGGGGTAGAGAATTAAGGTAGCTCCTCATCTGTCAGAAAAGTTTAAGACAGGGTGAATGGATTAGGTGACCTTTCAAAATTACTTCCATCCCAGGATTTATGATGTCAATATAAACCAGCAGCCCCAAATGGAAACTTGGGAAGGAACCACTGATTTCTGAACTTGTTTCCGCTGCTCCTTGAACACAGGCATAGTCAGATAGCCAACAGTGCAAGCTTTGGAGTCAGAGAGCTTGGGTTCCAAGACTGCGAGTTTCAGCTTCTTCAGCCACAAAAGGTGGGTAACTATTATACTTGTATCACTGGATTACTGAGAAGATGAAATGAGCTGATGTACATAAAGCAGATGATATGAAGCAGGTATACAATAAAAGTCAGTATTCTCATTAAACTCAATTCGACCAATACATCAACCATTGCAGTCTAAAATGGTGCTACTCCGGTGACAGCTCCACCTTTCTTCCTTGTCTATTTCCCCCTGGATTTTCTGTTCTTCCCGACTTCTACTCTCATTAGAAAAGCCCTGTGTCTATCAAGAAAAACGTTTAACTAGTAAATTTCACCATTAGAGCCAGACATACAGACTCTGCTGATATATGAGGGGGAGATGAAGTGGACAACCAGACAAGTCATTGAAACATTAGAAAATGTGCCAAATATCAGTAAACTACAGTTTCTTTTCACTGAAATTTTATGCATCTATGAAAATGCTTTGTGAGAATACTTAATGATATGGGAAACTGCTGTAATGTAAGCAGATAAAACTGAATAAAATATCAAAATAATATAAAAACACATATATCCAAATAAGTAGATTTTGGAAGATAAAGTACTTCAAAATATTACAATATATACCTCTATATATCTTTTTTTAGGCTAGTGATTTGAGTTTTCTCCTAAAGTTTATTTTTCCTACTTTGAAGTTTTATTATTAGAAAAATGAAGTATTTTTTATTTGTTTTGTTTTATAAAATACGGCTTTTTATTCCACCTCTTGTTTTTATAGTTTTCTCAAAAAGTTATCAGCTACTAGTTCTGATTGTTCTTTTACCAAGGAACTAGTCCCTGCATTTTATTTTTGACATGCCATTTTGATATAACTTGTAAATATACAGATTTAATAATTTTCAAATATTTACAAAGATGTCTATTTATACATATGCAAGTATCATTTGAAGATGCTATGACAAGATGTTAGTGGTGAAATGACCATAAATCTGACCTTGATTCTCTTTTATCAGACTTTTACTACAGCTCAGTATAAAAAAACAAATCTTCTGGGCTGGCCCCATGGCCGAGTGGTTAAATTCTCAGGCTCTGCTTTGGTGGCCCAGGGTTTCTCTGGTTTCGATCCTGGGGGTGGACCTGGTACTGCTCATCAGGCCATGCTGAGGCGGCATCCCACATAGCACAACCAGAAGGAACTACAACTAGAATATACAACTATGTACTGGGGGGCTATGAGGAGAAGAAGAAGAAAAAAAAAGATTGGCAAGAGATGTTAGCTCAGGTGCCAATATTTAAAAAAGCAAAGAAACCTTCATTTTCTTCTTTCATTATTCTTTTGAATGAAATCTTAGAATTCATTCAGGATTTTGCAAATCAATGATAGATTATCAAATAAATCAATAACTACATGGATATAGATATAAAATCATATATGAAAATCCTACACATAATGTTGTTTTTAAGGTATAGAGATATTTTTGGCAATTATCATGAATAAATTCATTCATTTCTTGTTTACATGTACATTTCTCCCAAACAGTCAATATTTATTTATTTTTCTGCTCAGTATATAATCTCAATAAGAACATTTTCTTCTGTGTCCACTATTTTAAAAGTGAGTCATAGAAGTTTCTCTACCCTCATTCTCCACTGATAATGCCTCATTCCCAGATATTTCAGAAAATATTGTAATAATCGAAATGATAAAATATGAGTGATAAGAAAAATAAAGCAGTGAGCAACAAAAAGGGCCTCTTTTTCTTTTCTTTCTCCTTGAATCCAGAAATGCTAAAGTTTATTCACTGCTTCCTTCATTCCAGGCACCACATTGAGGACACAAGGTCAAATATGACATCTGTATTCCCACAGCACATTGTACATTTTTTTTAGTATTTCCACATTTTATTATAGATAATTATTTCTCCCAACTAGACTGAAAGCTATTGGAGGGCAAAAGCTATATTGACTTTTTACTTTTGTATCTCCAGGGCCTGTCAAACATTCAGCTTTTTTGAGTGACTGAGTCAATGAATGGACATTGAACTAAAGGCATCTCTCTTCCAAGAGAATTCTTCTCCATTCTTACAATAGACACTAAAAGCCTTAGATAAGAAGGTTGAATTTCTTATCCCCTACAGGAGTATCAGACCTTATTTCCTTTCAGTCTTTGCCTATAATCTTAAAAATTTAAAAATAAACAAGAGGACCACAGTTACCAATTGTTTAATTTTCATTTATACGGTGATTGTATTTTTTGGTATTAAATGACTCTGGAGCAATCATCACATCATTTAAGTTGTTCCCAAATTACTTTGTCCTTTCTGGGTTTTTGTTTGTTCATTAGTCTTTATTAAATAAACTCCAAGTAAATACTCTTCAACCATGTGCCCACATCTCTATTGGTTGTCAATTTGTAAAAACATTTTCTTTAAGCAAGACAAAAATAATTCATCAAGTAATTCTTGTAATGCCCCTCTTCTTGTTAATAAGTTCCCCAGATAATCATACCACTATTGCTGTTTTCACAATGAGACCTAACACAGTGGAGCAGCTGCGTGAATACAACTAACTGATAATAAAAGAGCTGATGAAAAAAACAAAACAATTTTGTCAGTCACCTTAAGAAATGTCACCCCCAGGAAAATAAAACTGAGTATGTAGCACGTACTGCATATATCTGCTTATATCCCTTGGGCCAAAAAAAAGTCTTATTTATGTCTTTCACAGCTCCGGCTTACTGATCTTCTCTGGACCTCTTGACTGTCAATATTTTTGTTTGGAGGGAATACTTTTTTTCTTTCCAAGCTGAAAGAAAAATACAAGCTTGTTTTCTCCTTCCCTCCAGGATATAAAAGGAGAAAAACAACAGTTAAAAAGAAACTCTTAAAAAGCAACTGCCATAAAAATAAGAAGCAAACACATGGCATGGGAAGAATTCAAATGTTTGCTTATTTCACGAAAAAAGTTAATGCCTCAGAACATTGACCACCTTCACCAAAGCACTCTCACTATATTTATCATGAAGATGAATCCTCCCAGATTAAAAAGGTAAAGGAAACCCCAAGATCTTAATAGATTATATTAAACAGAACCATCTCATATATGCATAAGGACTTAAGTTTGATTTTCAGAAAGAGATGATGGTAACTTTGATGAAGACTGCCCTAAGGACTCTTGTTGATTGGCTAAGCATTGTCTTTCTTCCCTCTTCTCCAATCCAAACCAATTAAGGCTGTGGAACTGCCATATGACATCCTCAGCAATTGTAAATGCATCATCACAGTGTGGATTCACAGATTCCATACACCAATTTACTTCCAGTTCACACACAAAAAATGTTACTTGAAAATCCCTATCCATTCTAAATTATCTTGTTTGCTTACTGATTGTATTTTTTATAACGTTTTGACAGATCTTATATAATCAAGAGAATTGAGCCTGTTTATTCTGCTGCCTAGAGTCAAACTAGCCAACTCACAAAAATAGAATTTATAATCATGTTTTTACTTGACTTCAAAGATCTGAAAGTTGGAAAAAATTATACATAAATACACATGAATCTGCCATGCAAAATAATAGGTGCATCCACGCTTCCATTGTTTGAAACTGGCATGCTCTGCTAATCAACCAGAATTCCCCATGTGATGCATTCATATAGAATACACTTTAGACACCACTGGATTCAAAACGTGGTTTTTTTCCACTAGTTTCAAAATGTCACAAAGCTAGAGAGAAGCTCTGTGATTTGAAACAGAGACGCTTTTTGTATGTGCCTCTTCCCTCAATCCATCGTATCATGTGGAAGCTTCCATGTTCCTTATAATTACCTAAAAGGTACAGGTAAACCCGGTGCATTTGAGTACATTTCCATCTTATGCATATGTGTACTGCTCTGAATTATAAACCAATTACATACTATAAATTTGAAAACCTGCTGTGTCAAGAAACACTTTAAAAACCTCCAGTTTTTTAATTCCACAATGTACTTGTCAACAAAAGTTAGAATCTAAATTCTCATGATAGAGAGCATTATGAAGAAGAAAACAAAGTACAGTAGCATTTTTATTGAACACTTTGGTTTTCATGAAGCAAACACAAATATTCTACATTTAGCTCTCTACATCTATTCAAATATTGATTTAGAAATTTTAAGAATAAGTTCAAATCACAGAGGAACAATTATAGCTAAATAAAGTGGGCTATAGCTAGAGCTCTGTACCTGTTGAAATTATTTGGTCAGGAGTTTAATGAGCACAATGAGATTCTTACATGCCCAAAAAAGCACACAATATCCAGCACTGGTGGTTAGAATGATAATTCAAGGTTTGCTCCGAATGTTATGTAAAAAAGCCAGCAACCTAATAACATCTACTTAAACAGATAATTATAGAAGGTATTAGAGATATGGAGTAAATATTGTCCCCAGTTTCAAGTCCAGATAATACTCATGTTTTCATTTTCAGAAATGCATATATAGATTATTGACCCTTAAGTTCTCCAGTTCAGAACCTCTCTTAGAATGACATTTCAAAAAAAGTAGACAAACCAATCTGACATTTCTTAGCCTCTGGTAGCTTACATTTAAATAGAGTATTCATTGAAATAATTGTTTTAAAAATACCATTAAGTATGAAATTCTGTAGCAAGACAACAAAGGTGAAAAATATATGCCACTGGCAAAATGAGTGACTGTTTACTGGAAACAAGAAAACATTTTCAGCACAACTGTAAAATACATTTAGAGAAATAATCTATACCTAGACTACTTAGTTGGAAAATTGAGTAAGATAAGGAAAAATAATGTTTCCTCTTGCCATCAGGACTATCATTTTTGCTTCTCTGAATTGGCTGCTGGGTTTATATCTCATTAACCAACCCACTCAGAATCATTAGGGTTGGAGGCTGATAGATGCTTCTCTGTCTCACAATACCTATTAAAGCAGTCAACACATCTTTAATGTAGTGCAACTTCCAATTAATTTTTGAAGGTCAGCCTGTCACATTGCAGTCAGCAGTGGTATTGTCAAGTCTGCCAGCTTGTGAGCCTACGTCCAGAAGACCTGTGTTCTGAGCCACTCTCAAGCTTGGAAGCTACAGAGGCCGTGGCTATACTTTCCCTCATTCTTTCAGAAAATATATTTGGAAATATTTTACAATAATAATATATCATGTAAAACATTAATGTAAATATATATCAATATAATGTATTTTAGGATTTAGTGCCTCCATTTTTATAGCCTAGAAGATTTAATAGCAATTCAGTAATATTGATTTTGTGTAGTAAGTGATTTCTTTAATTTTTTTTAAAAAGTAGAAAAATTACTACTGTATTATACAACTTTCTTCCTAGAATGTTTTTGCATTTTAGTTAATAAGGTGTATTGATGTGTCTCTCTATAAAAGTGCGTAATCATAAGAGGTAAAATAATTAGGCTGATATCTCATCTGAGTACATGTTTGACTATTCAAGTTGAGTAACTTAAAAGACACACTTCTTAACTGCCAATCTTGGCGAATACAGTGTCAAAATAATTCTAATTTCTTGAAAAATAATTACTGCAAAAGCATTTTTGGAAATCAATCACAAAAATGCATTACATAAAAATAGAAAATAATGAACAATATCTATATGATAAGATGTTTTCAAAAAGTTTGTGGTTATGATCACCTATATAAAAAGCGACATCAAAGGCCAAAATGTGTAACGAGATTCAGTAACACAGTTGATAATTTCATGGCAAACAGTTTTTTACCTCATTTACCTGCAAGATAGCTAAAATCTTCTCATTTAAACACGTCTTCTGCCAAATGACAACACGTTTGTGATAACCACCACAGTCAAAGCATTACTTTATATATATTTTTCTATCTTGTTTTCCTGTATCAACACTCAAATTGATTAACAAAATTGTTTTCATACATTTTTGTTCATCATGTATACAGTGTATTCTTACACCAAAAGTTGGGATTCTCTTTGTGGGAGTCTTTCTTTTTCTTTGGGGTTCTTATCATGTTGTTTTTTAAATCACAACTAATTCAAGTTGTATTTAGTAGATTATATGAAAATTAAAATGATCAAAAGTTTACAAAAAACTTGGAAGATTTTACTTTTGTCCTAAATGTGCAAAAAGTCAAAATGGTACTTTGTAATATCAATAATTCTATACTCTTGACTAGTAAGCATTTGTAAATCTCAGGGTTACATCCTTAGGATTTAGACAGATTGTTATAACGAGTCCCTAAAGCATTTATCAAACCTTACATCTAAATAATATTTATGTGGAAATAGCAATATTGCCTATATAGTCTGAGTGAAGGGAGAAATTGAGGTGTGCTATAGGATAAATGGGAGACTAAACATTCCAGATGCACACATCTACTTAATATAATAAACAAATCCACTCTGTATTTCACAAGTACAGAATAACCAATTCTTCTACTCAATGTGTGAAAATAACTCTATGTTTAAAAGGAGGCCCCTCTTTGGTCAAAAATACATTTTATATGCAAAGCAGTAATTAAAATAGTGTGAATGTTCCAGCTTCTCTAGGCTCTGAGTAAATGGTGACTAAAAAACCAAACAAACAAATAAACAAAAAAATTTGCTGTAATTTAAACACTGAGAATGTTCTAGTTCATGATGGGTATAAGTTATAATCACCCCTCACATTCAGGAAAAAAAAAAACCCTATATTTAAAACAATTCCCTGATTTGTCTGCAAAACAGGAAGAAGTATTCTCAGTGAACCAGAAATCATGAAAAACTCCTGTAAGATCACGAACAGATAGAATTGGATTATAGAAGGAAGGCTCAATTCAAAACAAACAAGAGAACACTTTTGAAATACGGCAGAGACTACAAAAGGGGCTCTCTTCTCTGTTGATCCAAGTAGCCCAAATCCACTATGTTTATGATCAAGCTGTAAAAGTGTTTATTTTAGTATATACCATTTAAAAAATCTTGATCAAACTTCCTTGGTGGGTAGTAGCAGGGAAAAGGGAGGAGGAAATGGAAGAAAGTGAAATTATGCTTTATTAGGGAGGCTCGAGATCTTACTTGACACTAGTCATTGATTGAAAAATTAAATATTGAAAAATGAAATATTTAATATGTGTTGGAACATAACGATGAGATTCCACTTTCTGCAAAGTTAGAGTAGTGGGCTAGTGGTTTAGAACAATCATCCCTTATAAAGAAACAATATCTTTGTATCATTTATATATCTCTAATAGGTATGAGTGTGCGTGTACACATACACACATATGTATATGCATACATGTATGTGCACATACATATACATGTATATAAGTGAAGGCAATGAACATCTTCCAAAGCAGTAAGAAATTGTGAGGCAACGATCTATGAGAGTAGGGATGCACACACACGCAACCAGGATTTAGTTCTGCCTTTCTCCCACAGATACTTGGCTATGCATAGCAGGTGGCTGGCAGGTTAACAACCTGAAAACAATTTTGAACAGAACACATGAGAATAAGTAGTGGGGAGAATTGGACAAAGGCTTATTCATTCCATAGGCTTTGGCTGGGAAGCTGAAGTGTTAAATCCTAGGAGTAAGGTTAAACAAGAAATAAAGCGTTCTTCCCTAAGATAAAAATCCGGTTTCAATTTACCTCAAATATTTTAATTGGATTACGGTGATCTGGGATTTCTTGTGGCCAATCTCAGCCATGATCAGAGGAAGATAATTGAGAATTTCAAATAACCTTTAAATTTTTATTTAAAATTTCCAACACCTAAGGAAATTAAACTATGTGACTGTAAATCACGAAACAAAGCAGAGCATATAAAGAAACCACCTGGATACAGAAGATCAAGATGTCTGCCATAGACTTTAAAACAACCATACCACATATAGTATACATATACTAAACCACATATAGTATACATTAAGAATTTCATAAAGGTACTATAAAATAAGAAAAAAGAAACAAATGAAAATTTGATAACTGAAAAATATAGGAATTGCAATTAAGAATAAAATAGAATTGTTTATAGAAGATTAGACACAGCTGAGAAGAGAATTAGAATTAAAAGACAAATCATGACAAAATAATATCCAGAATGAAAAACAGAGAGACAAAAGGATGAAAAATAAAGTAAATCCCATAACAGAAACACAGGATACGGTGAGAAGTGTAACAAATGTGCAATCAGCACCTCAGGAGATAAGAAAGAGAATGAGGCAGAAGCAACGATTGAAGAGATAACGGCAGGGAAAATGGCAAAACTGATGGAAGACAACAACCCATATATTCAAGAAGTCCTAAAAATCATGAGAAGAAAACCATACCCAGGCGCTTCATGGTAAAACAACTGAAAACCTAAGACAAAGAAAATATCATAAAAGTAGTCAGAGGAAAAGAAAAGTCATGCCAAAAGAGCAACAATAAGACTGAAAGTTGAATTCCCAACAGAACCAAGAGAAGGCAGAGGACAGGAGAATGATATACTCAATATGCCGAAAGAAAATAATTTCCAATTGGAATTCTATATCCAACAAATTGCCAATTTAGAATTCTATATACAGCAAAAATACCATCCAAAAAAGAGGTTGAAAGAAATTTCAGAACAAAAACTGAGGTAATTTATCATTAGCACACCAGCACTAAATATTGAGAATTTTTCTCAAGCAGAACATTGTAGAGATAGAAAGAAATAAAGAGCAATTTAAGAAGAGCACATATAAGGATAACTATAAGTAAACGTTAACTGTCTGAGATAGAAACAATATTGTTGAATCGAGTTGAAAGAGAATGAAAAAGTATATCCTGTGAATACATTAACAAAAGAAAATTTGGTGCCACTATACGAACATTAGGAAAAGTAAACATTGTGGTCAAATGCATTACTAAAGAAAAAGAAGGACAAGTTAGTGAGAAATATTTGAATCAAAAGAATCAGAATTCAAAGGAGAAAAGACAAATTTGTATCAATGTAGGAGATGTTAGCACATTTTTTTAGGAATAAGACAACCAGACAGAAAATGCACATTCCTTTCAATTGCACACAAAATTACCACAATTACCAACATTCTGAGACATAAAGGATATCTTTCCAAATCCAAAGACTTGAATCAGTAAATATCACAGAAAAATTAAGCTACAAATCAGTAAAAAGAAAAGGTTATTAGTAAATAATTTTATGCTTGGTAATCAGGAAATCATTGCTTAATTATTCATAGCTCAAAGTGTAAATTCAAATGAAAATGGAAAATAATGAAATAGTAATCATAATATGATATATCAAAACTTGTGGAATGCAGCTAGAGCTGTATTAAGACAGAAATTGGATCCTAAATGTTTTCAATTAGACAAAAAGTTTCCAATCAATTATATTATCATCCATCCCTGTGAGATAGAAAAATGAGAGCAAATATAACTCAAAAAAATTAGAAGACCTAAATATGAACAAAAGCAAAAATTAATAAAATATATTTTTAAAAAACTTTCAAAGGAGAGGGTCAAGAAAAATTACTTTTTGTCTTTGTGCCTTTGCAAAGATCTGTAAAATTGTTAAAACTTTGGTAAGGATAATTTTTAAAACCAGAACTTGTAATACCAATTTCAAAAGGACACAGTAAAAGGGAACAGCATTAGAAAATTTGTGGATATTAAAAAAGAATCTAAGAAGATATTATTAACTACTTTATACCAATACATTTGAAACTATTAGATGAAATGAAAAAAATAGCAGCAAAGTTCAATTTCCAAACGGCACAGGAAGAAATAGAAAATCTAAGTAACGCTTTAAAGAACCAGAGTTTGTAATTAAAATCTCTCCCACACAGAAACATCCAGCCAGACAGCTCCAGCGGCAGACTGTACCAGATGCTGAAGGAAAAGATAAGAGAGATCTGACACAAATTCTTCAAGAGAAAGGAATAAATGCAGATGGATCTCAATTGTTTTATGAGGCCCTCATTGCCTTGGTAACAAAACCTGACAGAGACATTAAAGGAAAGGAAAACTATATAAATGGCTCTCCTGTACATGAACCCAGAATTCTTAAACCAAATATTAGCACATCACATTCAACAATATGTAAAACACATATTACATCGTATTGCAGTTGGGCTGATTCCAGAAATCAAAGGTACTTTAATTTTATAAATTGAGTATAATTCAAACAAAGCTAGATAAGAAGGAGAAAAACATATGGTAATGTGAATAATTTTTAACGAAGACAACTCACTATCTCTTTATGAATAAAATTTTTATACACTAAAATGTCATCTTTCTTAATTTTAAACAGTATCTACCAAAAAAAATTTTTAAAACATAGAAAATATTAGCTTCAATTTTTAAATGTTGAAATCTTTTTCTCTTTCCTAAAGGAAATCTAGTGTCGGCATTTGCAATTCAACACTGAAATAAATGCTCCAACCTATACAATTAGGCAAGAAAAAGGACCAGATATATAATGCTAGAAAGCAAAAAACAACAACAAAAATATGAAACTGTTATTATTCTCAGATGACGAAATTGTGTTGTGGAAAATATAAAAGAATTTATATATTACCTATAAAAATTAATAGATGAATTCATCAGGATTCCTAAACACAAAAAATCTATATCTGAAAGTCAACTGTACACTACATTTTAGCAGCAGAAGTATATACACACACATACACACTTGCATATACACTTGCATATACATATATATACATATATGTTTTATATGTAAACAATACACATACACACAATTTAGACATATAATGTAAAATGTCTAAATAAATTATTGTATTATATTTATATATTTGTTTACATGCAGTCTTAAGAGAAATTAAGAAGATCTAAAAAGTCTCTCTAGATGTGAGGACAATTGTGTCCATTTTGCAGATAAGAATGTTGAGAAGTAGGCAGGGGAGCGACTTTGGCTTAGCTTGTGATTCAGGCTGTCACCTCTCAGGGTGGCAGGCAAAGTCCTGTTTAGTGACTTATGTGACAGTTATCAACATATTCTTTAGACATATAATAAATTCATTAAAATAAATTAATTTTTTGTTCTGTATCTTGCTGTATTTAACAATTTTTTTAATTTTAAAAATTTCTTATTGGGAACAGGAACCTTCTAAAACATTGAAAACTACACCTTTTGTTTCTTAATCAGTGAAAAATCACTGAGTCAGAGCATGGGTAGGTTATATCTGAAAATAACTCCTTTCAATTATGCCTATTCGTTGTGCACCAATTCTTTGGAAGAATCTGGTATTCTCTACTGATTGTACCCTGAAAATATGATTTGTTCATTGAAATGTTTGTGGTGATGGAAAAATGTAGTATAATGAAGTCTATATCCAAGCAAACATTGACTGTTGAGGTTGGAAAAATCTGAGGTTAAATATTTGGCATCTAGGGAAACAGACTGAATAATAAAAAGAAATGTGCATTAAAATGAGCAAAATGGGTAATTCTGACTCCTATTAATAAGAATTGCTAAGATTTGCCCCCTTTCCTCACTTTTATCTGGACTTTCTCCTTCCTTTGTCTCTATTGGCCATGGTTTGCTAAATTTAGATTCTACTTCAGTTTCTCCTAAACATGAGGATCGTTCTAGAAGTTAGCCTTGGCTTGTAGTTTTAATGTTCATGGGGCCTAGACTATTCCACCATTCCATCAGTGAGATATTATGGTGGACCCCCTGTGTTCTCCTACTCCCAGAGTGGGCAAAGTCTTCCTACTTTTAGCTGTTCTTAAATTATTCCTCCATGTTTTCCTTTGCGTAACTGTTGGTTGTTTTGGAGTTCTCAAGTCCATCTCTTGGCCCATTTATTTCATGTGTCATGGTTGATATTGGACAGGTCGTGTAGCTGTCACTAGTTTGTCCCTATTTAATCACATATTGAGATTCTTGGAGATTCTTTGTCACCTCATTGGGTTTTTTTGTAGATTTTTGTTTACGGGACTGTCGTTTTGCTACCCTACTTGCTCTCATTGTTTCTAAGAGGTGTTTAGAAATATTCAGCATCCTTACCACTACATCCTTCTTCTCAGAATCTCCCCCATTGAGGAATATATACATTTTTAAAAGTTAGCTCTACAATGTCCAATAAAGTAGTCTCTAGCTACATGTGGCTATTTAGGTTTAAATTTAAATTAAATGAAATTAAAATAATTTCTCAGTCACACTAGCCTTGTTACAAGTGCTCAGTAGCCACATGGAGCTTGTGGGTACCATATTGAACAGAAAGGATATAGAATATTTCCATCATCACAGAAAGTTCTACTGAATAGGGATGAATTAGAAAAGTGCAGTTTAAAATATTTTTTCTACACTTACCATGGTTCTCATTTTCGATATGATAAAAAAAAATCTATTTTATTTTACTCATTTAAATAATTAACAAATTTTATACACGTGACACTTTACAGGAAGAGTGTAACTCATATCTTCCTCACAGAATGCTTTGAGGCAGGGATTATCAGTGTTGTTGTTATTATTATTATTATTTTACAAATAAAGACACTGAGGATAAATCCACAGAACCAGTGACGGATCTCGGCTGGCCTAGACAGTAAGTTGCACATTTGAAATGATATGCTCTTTTCATTCAGGAGCTTTTCATAGAGTAAAGCAAAAATTTCAGCTACCAAAGCAAAAAATTCAGCTCCCAAAACTTGATGCTTACATTCCAAAACCAAGTTCAATTCCTTTGTGCTAATTTGTTGTTCATCAGACAATATTCTAATGTGTCCTTTGGCAAAAAAAAACCATTCTATGGAGATGTTTGGTGGCCTTATTCAGGACAAATATTGCTTTCATCTCCCTCCTTATCCCTACACCCATCACCAACTTAAAATTTATAACTTAGTTTGCTAATATAAATTTCTCTACAGCAAGGAGACCCCCTAGAGTCTGATAGTCTTAGGTAAATGGCAAAAAAGAAGTTTGGAAACATGCAAATCTAAGGACTTCATCATAGATGTTGGCGACTCACTTAAAATGCATTAAATCCCTAAGGCCATTCTTGAAAGAACTGATGATGTGTTCAAAGTCAGTGTGACCAATTCTGAGGTCACATTTTGATAAGGTATTCAATTAAATATTCCAAGGTGTTCTTTTTAAAATTCATTTGAGAGCTCTTTTTAAAATGTGCAAATATTGGAAGTATTTTTCATCTTCTCTAACTCAGAGGGTTCAAGCAAAAACAGCTTTGTTAGTTAGTATGTTTATCTTTATACTTGATTATATGAATCCTAGAAATTCAGTTTAAGCATCCACCTAGAATATATGTATGCATAGATGGTACAATATATTTTATGTATATAATCCCTAGGCCCATGAACACGGTGGTAAAAACCTGTAGCATTATAGATGTAATGTATGTGCATTAATGTATTAAAAATAAAAGTATCTCCTGTGGGGAGTTAGTAAGATAGCTTATTATACGGAAAAAATATTTTTTTTCAAAAACATTCTTTGTCTACCAGAATATTAATACTTAAGATAATGGTTATCAAGGAAAAAGCAAAATTTGATTACAATCTTCAGAAAGATAACAGCTAATTGATCTGTGTTTTCTTTCAAAATATTATAGAAGTAAAGATGTAAACCATTTTAACTAGAGGAACGTTTTATAGCAAAATGTACTTTTGAATATTTTTTCAGGTATTATTATAGGGAAAAATATCTATTTTCTTTTGCCACTTGCTATGAAAAACTCAGCTTAAATATAGTAAGAACTATAATAATTTTTAAATTATAATTGGTTTTTGCAGATGATAAATTTCCACTGAATATGTTCAAATAGAAATACAAGTATTGGAACAATATTTTGGGTCTATAAGGAAAATAATGGTTCTCAAGTACATAGTAAATATTTATTGAATGAATGAATAATTGAAGGATCAGTCATTCTGATGAATAAAAAATTCCTGTAAAAATCTTCTATTTTGAGAATCTACAAGTAACTTATTGAATTGGTTATTACTACTTTTTTTTTTTTTTTTGAGGAAGATTAGCCCTGAGATAACTGCTGCCAATCCTCCACTTTTCACTGAGGAAGACTGGCCCTGAGCTAACATCCATGCCCACTTTCCTCTACTTTATATGTGGGACGCCTACCACAGCATGGCGTGCCAAGCAGCGCCATGTCCGCACCCAGGTGTGAACCGGCGAACCCCGGGCCACTGAAGGGGAGCGTGCACTCTTAACCGCTGTGCCAGTGGGACGCCCTGGTTATTACTACTTTTGAGGATAGAGGTAAAGTGGGCAGAAAATCACAAAATGATAAAAAACATGGTTTAATTGCTTTTATATTAGGAAACGTAGGAAGCCCTACACAGTATACATTAGAGAAATAAATTACATGACGTATTTTTAATGTTTTAATTGCAACTTACACTAAGGAAAGTCCAATAAAGTGTGATCATTTCTGAAAAAAAGAATTAATAAAATAATTAATGTTTATGTACAAATTAACTGTTACAGCCAGGATGCCCTGTCTATAGATATTTATTTCTCGGTCACAGAGGGAGTATCCAGATGGTTGTCATGGAATGAACAAGAATTCTTTCATATTTACGCTCTGGATCTTTTTTTGAATGCTAAAACATTAAAGTACAAAATTAAAAAAAAATAAGACAGTGCTCCATAACTTTTAGCGATGCTATTCAAAGTGCTTAGATGTAAGTTGAAAATATTTTCTCTCTTTTCCGTCTCCATATATTGTCTTACTTAATGTACAATTCACTAAGTTAAAAAAGACAAAACTCCTTAAATAGAGAAAATAGAAATGGCAAATTACAAATACACAAAACTGATCACGAGACAGTTAATTTTGATTTCTCTGACATTTAAAAATTACCTTTCCATTATTAAACACATATTAGTGATTTTTTTTTACCTTTTACCAATTTTTATTGTATTATCCATTAAAGGTTTTGCAATAAGTCCACGTGTTAAAAACTGAATACTGAGGGTTGAAAGAAGGTATAATCTTTGTACCACATAAGAATCTGTTTAATAGAGTTTCAAGTTATCTACAAAATACTAAACAAAAAAACTAAAGCTTTTTTTCCAGGGGTTAGCATAAAGCGTTCTAGACAGCTAGGGATAACAGGTCAAAGAACAGAAAGCATCTTCCACTTCCCCACCAAAACTCTCTTCTCTGACCTCTGAGGCAGAGTAGGCCAAAAGCACTCTGCAGCTACGTTAGTCCATTGTGCTTTTGGTTTTTCATTTTTTTCCAACCTAACTGAACTGATGTTTACTTACAAGCTGTTTTTTTTCTAATATATCTGACTTTTGACTGACAGCAGGTTTATTCAGTATCTGAACTTGAATGGCATTGAACGCTTCAGATACTCCTTTCTCTTGCCAGGCCTCTTCTCGGAAGAAGACAAGAATCTCCGACTGCTGATTCTGAGGGAAGTGCTTTCTATGCACATGCGATTTTTAGTCATTGAAATGCATGACAAATGTTGAATAAATTATATCTACAGATACAATGTGTGCATTTGTTCAATGTATACAATACTCTGAAACCTCTGATATCGTTATGGTTCTTGAGCATGTTTATGTACAAATGAAGCATACTCAGTCAATCTCAGAAAACTGTTTATTTAACCTCAAAAGCTTGACTGCAGCCAATAAAAGCAAGATAATTCACAATAAATAGTGAATCTCTATTCTGACACTTCTATTCATTCTATGGTATTAAACTTTCCTTTTTCATTTTACTTTTTAAAGTGGAGTTATAGAAAGGTTTGCACATTTAAAATTCCCCACAGACAATAGCTCTAAAATAGCCACCATACAATAAAGAGTTAGAAAGTTTGAGCATACTTCCCTATAGCTCAGGTAAGTCAGCAAGTAGATTAACATTTAATGTGGCAGATCTATATCTGTTTACTGTGCTTTAGAGCAAAGGCACTTCAAGTTGAGGGGTTTTTTCAGTGCATTTTACGCAGAAATATCTCTGGGATTCGCATATTTTAACAAGAAGTGAAAATAGTCACCTAGGTAAATATGAAACTTTCTGCCAAGTTGGTGCATTCCTTAGAGCACAGAGCATCGTGAATATTTACAAAGAGCATTTTGTATGCAGCACTTGTCAAACTTACTTGAAGAAGGAATACCTCTTTAAAGGCAAATCAGTGGAGACTAATATTCATCTGAACGTACTTTGTGAAACAGTAGATAAAGAACAGTACAAAAGGATTTCACATTAGTCCTTATATTCTTTACATGTCTCATTTCTGGATTTTACTGCCCCTTCTGTAAGTTTCAATTACTTGACTAGCATCACGGGGACTTTACAGGGTAAATGGGTCTCTGAGATGTCATGCTTATATTTTTATTTAAGCAGCATGTTTTAAGTAGCATCTCATATTTCTGAATGAGTGATCGGAAAGCACAGTATGTAAACACTCCTATTATGGATTGAATTGTGTCCTCCAAAATCCATACATTGAAACTAACCCCCACTGTGACTGTATTTGGAGATTGCATCACTACGAAGATAACTAAGATTAAATGAAGTCATAAGGGTGGAGCCCTAATCAATAGGTCCTTATAAGAAGAGGAAGAGACACCAGAAGTGTACTTGCACAGAGAAAAGGCCAAGTGAGGACACAGTGAGAAGGTGACTGCTTGCAAGCCAAGGAGAGTGGCCTCATAAGAAACCAATCCCGCCAGCACCTTGATCCTGGACTTCCAGCATCCAGAACTCTGGGAAAACTAATTCTGTTTAAGCCAAGCAGTCTGTGGTATTTTGTTATGGCAGCCCTTGCAGACTATACAACTCCCAAATTGAAAGTAAAGTATATATAAATACTTTTGTTTCCCTGAATTTGTTTTTAACATTTCCCTTACTATTGCTCGATTTAATTTACTCAGTGAGACTAAATGATAAAAACCTGTGTCCAAACAAGACAGAAATTAAGACGGCCTTTCAAATGGAGAAGGGGAGATAAAAATTCTACTCTACTAGCTTACTTACTTTAATTTGTTTAATAATGTCCACCCCCAAAATTTCAGAGGTGATAAAACCACTCTTTTCCTACTTATAAAACACTTGTTACTTACATAGCTATTAGTGCTTTTAAAAACATCTTGAAAAGAAAATAAAAATCCTTTACTCAATAGCTCTCCCACTTCAGTAACATCTTTAACCTAAATCCATTCTGATAAATTTTAAATAATTACTCCATTCAGTTCTGGGTAAAGATAGCGAACTGTGGTTCACTAAATTGCATTAAGTTAATCAGCTCTCACCAGATGAAACATTTCTGCAAATGCAAAGCCCCATAACTCTTCACAGAGGCTTCTGTTGCATTGTTAATGGCCAAGGACTTGGGGAGTGGGGAAGAGACTCCCATTCAATTTGAATTATTTCCAAAGTAGCTGTAGTAATTTTTCTATTGATAGTTAAGTACTGACTGTATATAAAGTTTACTTGATGGTATGTCAAATAGTTATCATTTTCTTACATTTTTTTATTTTAGTTATTTATAATTAGTATATATCTACTGAATTTCAGATGCACAAAGGACCTGGGTATATATTATTGAATAAAGATTATGTAGTCCCTGCCATTCTGAATTTTAAATCTAGGGAGGAAAATAGATAATAGCAGAACATAAACACATGACTAGAGTAAATCAAGGCCAAAAATTTCACTGTCAGGATCAGAGATGGGTAAGGGTGTGACCTCCCTGATATTTAAAGTGATATCAAAGAATAAGAAGGAACCAGACATGTGAGGAGATGAGAAAGCAGAGGGAAATGTCGAGTGTGAAAACCCTAATGTAGGAGACAGCTGACCCTGTCTGAGGATGAGAAAGGAAGTCAGTAGTGCTGGGCAGCAGTGGACAAAGGGAAGAGTGCTTAAGATAAAGCAATGTGATAAGAAAGGCCTCAGCATGTGGCTTAGAGACCACAAAAAGAGCCTGGGTATCAATGAGAGCACAATGGGAGGCAAATTTTAAGAGCCACATCATTGTTGGGGGATGGGGATGGGGCATAATTTCCCTCAGAATATAACAGAATGTCAATAAAAGAAAGGCTAATAAAGAATTTCCGTAATTGTTAAATCTTCTAATATTTTTATTAACAATGGCTAGAAAATCAGGCTTACTATAATTTAGCTTCAGTTGTCCCATGTCAACAGTCCATATGATAAAGAGAAGAGGAGAAGGGGGGTGGAGAGGAAGAAGAAGGGAAAATAATGAAGCATTGTATTGTTTCTTCACAGAGCAGTAAAGCTGGAGATGATGCCACACTTTTTGTGGATTCTATGCTAGTAAAAACAGCTTCTTGCTCCACAGCTTCCATAGTGTAAAGGATGTCTCTAAAATAAATTGCAATTTTCCTGGGAGAGAAAAAGAAGTCCTAATGCATGTGCACTGTAGCTTAACATAAAGCACACCATCTGGTGCTTGCTTTTTATTTGGCAATGATCTATAATGACATATTATAACAGATTTTATCTGTTAATTACTAAGTAGCAAAAGTGTTCCGCTCTCAAATTCAACAGAGTAAAATAAAACAGTTACAGTAATGGGAAAAGTGTTTCTTAAGAATTGAAAAATTACTTCAGAATTCATAAGTCTGTTCTATACAATATTATTATTACTCACTGGCATACAAATTTATAGCAGAGGTTTCAAACATTTCTTACTGCCTGCATTTCCATTTTTTAATTTGTAGATATTTTCATGGTGGTGAAGTTCTTACTATGCGTTAAGGATAAAACACTAAAATATGTATTTAGCAAAAGAACTGAAACTTGCTGTATTTTTTTGATTTCCATAAATTCAGTTGCTTAATTAGGGTACATCTCTATGCTTAGAAAATGGACTAAAAATTGTAAATTTACCTGAAATGTGCATTTTCCCCGCAGACATAACAAAATGTCAAAGAATGTGAAGAATCAGAATAGAAATGGATAACAGGTGATATCAAGACAGATGATCCGAATGGTCTCTCCTCAGGAACATCTTTAAAGAACTGTTTTATCAACTAAACCCCCCAGAGCCCTGGAGGTTTGCTGTTTTATCAGAAGCAATATACAGGTTGGAAGTATATTTTCTTCACATGAAGCTGGATGGCTGGAGGAACATTCATGGGAACACAGGTCAACATTTTCACTCTTTTAAAAGACATCAATGACATTGATGGGTACCCTATCTGCTAGAAGTTATCACTTGCAGGTTCAAGGCAGAGTAATTTTGTCCCCTTAAACCTTTAAGTTTAAAAGATTGAAAGAGAAATCATAAAGTTATATAGACAAGGGGAGGGAGTTTTCAAAGATTATCTGCCCAGTCAAGCTTAATTTGAACAATCTACATTGTATTGCAATAGTAGACTGCTGAATAAATTAAAAAGTCTTCTATATATTTTTACATTAGAGCTGAAAGAGATAAGCACTGTCTCCAGACTGCAAGTCAAACAGCAAGTGGGGTAGAAGGTTTTGCTGCTTGCTCTGGGACTACAAAGATACACTTCTAATCTAATTTAATCATACACTATCAGATGGTATTTGTTTTCCATTTATTTGGATCTATTTGCCATTTTCTTCTTGGTCACTGCACTCCCCATGCTCAGCTTGGTACAAAAATGCTTAGAATGAAAACAGCATCGTGTGTCCTCCCTTGGAGCCAGGTGTAGCTGTGACACTAAGTTCTATTCAATGCAAAGTAAGCAGGTTACTGCAGTTGCAGAATAACAAACCATTTTATTCACAATCAGAATATAAATCTGTTTTGTTTTGCTTGCTTAAAAATTCCTATTAAACATATGATTTCTTCTTTTCCTGTCTTCCATTCTAAAAATTTCTCTCTGACTTTTATTATTTTTATATCTTTTAAATTTCCTTGTTTTTCTAATCCCGCTTTTATTCCATAACCCTTATAATTTTTCTTTTTAAAACCATTTTTGACATATAAAAATATTTACAAATCACTTATAAACATTCAAGTCAAACCAACAATCAAACAGACAAAATATATAAATAGATAATTCACAATGGAGAATGGGATTTTTTCTTCTTCTTCTTCTCCCCAAAGACCCCCCAGTACATAGTTGTATATTCTAACTCCAGGTCCTTCTGGTTGTGCCATGAGTGAGGCCACCTCAGCGTGGCCTGACGAGTGGTGCCACGTCTGTGCCCAGGATCCCAATCAGCTAAACCCTGGGCTGAGGAAGCTGAGCACTTGAAATTAACCACTCGGCCATGGGGCCGGCTCTGAGAATAGGGATTTTTAAAGTAAAAGTATCAATGGCTATATTCTTGAAGGAGTACGTTTACTGAAAGATCACTATTTTAAAACTATGTGAAAGAATATTAATTGTTAACAGAAGAGAACTTGTGACTGGGTAAAGAATGATATTCAAGGATTGAAAGTGTTATAGTTAAAATTTTCCGTGGCTCTAACCCCCTTGATTACGAGTTCTAAAGGGCAGTGTCTTACGTCTTTCTTATAACTCTCCAATGTGATATGCGTATTAAATTTTGTACTTGGTAATAATTTCAAATTTTAAAAAGGTTGCAAAAACAAAAATAGTACAGATAACACCATGTACCCTTTACCAAGATGCACCTGTTGTTAACATTTTATCCATTTGTTTTATTAGTTTCTTTCTCTCTCTTTCCCTCTCTCCCTTCCTTCCTTCCTTTCTGCCTTCTCTCTTTCTTTCACCTGCCTACACATCTATCTCTCTGTATTATATTTT
Source organism: Equus quagga (assembly GCF_021613505.1). Taxonomy (NCBI): domain Eukaryota; kingdom Metazoa; phylum Chordata; class Mammalia; order Perissodactyla; family Equidae; genus Equus; species Equus quagga. The sequence continues at coordinate 108,040,187 of NC_060273.1, forward strand.
ATGTTTTCTTCAAATTTATTCTTCCCTGGTCAGCTTGTATAACCAGATTTTATCAGTCCTTTCATTTCTTTCCTTGGTTCAATCAATTGCTTTATTTCTTCTTGCTTTTTTTGACATAATGTTTTATATTTTGAACTTCTGATTCAAGACAATTTTTCGAGTCCACAAATGTTTGGTTTAAGATAGTTAATTAAATTTCAAGTGTCATGTTGCAGTTTTCTTCTGCCTCACCACCGTTTTGTTTCTTCGGGTAAAACTTTTGCCAGCTGAATTGTATAGTGTCACATTTTTATTTAAAGTTTGTCACAGTTTTCAAAGAAGAGGACTGTTTGATTTGCTGCGTCTTTGTGGGCAGGACTGGCGATTTGTGTTTCCTAAGAATCTTGGTTCAAAATCACCGACTTCTATCTCTGTTACAAAATAAGGTTTTCACTAGATTTTTCTTAAGGAGGAGTGAAGAAATGGGAGACAGGTTGTGTGCCTTTTGATTTTTTTTTAAATATCTTTTGCCTTGAATTATCCTGACTTTTCCTACTTATTCTTTTTCCTTTCATCACGATTCTTCCAAAGGAGGCCCTTCCCTTTCTGTTCTCTTTGCACCCCCACCCCCAGGGCCATACCTTTACATGTAGCATGCCCTCATAAATCTTATCCCTGCAAGCTCTATTTTCACCTATTAAATGATCTTTCATTTCTGATGAGGATTTGGGATTAATTTTAGATCAAATTTCCCTAATTGTCTTTGTTCTGTTTTTTCTTAGTGGTTTTTTTTTTTTTTTTTTTGAGGAAGATTAGCCCTGAGTTAACTGCTGCCAATCCTCCTCTTTTTGCTGAGGAAGGCTGGCCCTGAGCTAACATCCTTGCCCATCATCCTCTACTTTATACGTGGGATGCCTGCCACAGCATGGCGTGCCAAGCGGTGCCATGTCCGCACCCAGGATCCAAACCAGCGAACCCCAGGCCACGGAAGGGGAAGGTGCGCACTTAACCGCTGTGCCACTGGCCCGGCCCCTCTTATTGTGTTTTAAGCGAGAAGTTGAATTACTGCAATTAATAGCCACCATTGCCTCAGCTACTGAGAACTCCTGTCAATTTGCTAGATGTTGAAGTTATTTTGGGAAAAAAACTGGAAGCTGAAGTTAGAAGCCATGAAGGGCAGGGAGAGATTTAATTTTTCTTCTTTGTTTCATTTTTTTTTTTTCTCAAATAATGTATTCTCTTTGAGCTCAAGGTCTTAGAGCTAAGGAGATGGATTATTTTCAGATGAACAGAGGATTGGCTGTACTTTGGGTTCCAGAGAGAAGCTCTGCAGTACAAAAGATGAAGGATAAAAGAAAAATAAAATAGCAATTGGTTAAGTGATATTAAGTTTCAAAAGCAGTTTCACAAATATAGATGGACATATATGTTTATATATGTATATGTGTCTATACGTGTATTGGGAACTATGTGTTAATATAGTTCTCTAGTTCCCCCCATAGTTAATTAATTTCCATGAATATTCTTAAAAGAACAGAAGAAATATCTCTCATAATTCTTTCCTTAGATTAAGTACTAATATAGCTTATAGCATGACTTCAAGCACTCTACTAATGTTTCAAGTCTATAAACAAAACTTCTTTCAGAAGCAATGTCTATTCTCCTCACTCAATGTATAAATCAAGTTCCCAGCAAGAAATATGGTGCACTGAAACTGGATGCTTTGAGGAGTTTTAAATAATAATGATTTATTTGTGGGAAGGGATTAAGGAGACTTACAGAGGACAATGGAGTACTCCAGGAGAAAATAAGAACAGGAAGCTTTCCCAACATCTAGGAAAATAAGATAGCTTTAGGGGGTGGATTGCCGGCTACAACCTACGGCTCAGCAGAGGGAAACAGCAAAGGAAAAAAGATGAACTACCAGGAAGAGAAACAGGAAAATAATTACCTCAAGCCAGTCTTCTCCCTTCCTTTCCAGCCCCCCATAGCCCAGTGGTTCCTCTGATTAGTCGAACCACACAAGAAACTGGAGGGCAAAGTAGCCCATTGATGTAGCTCACACAGTCTACATCCTAAAGGGGAAGAAGATCTGAGGTACAAATGGAAGAGATCCAGTACATCCACACAAGTCTGTATTATTATGGAAAAGCTTACTGTGAATATCGTAACAACATTAAACAAAGGAAAAGCTCTGGTCAGAAGAAAACGTGGCAATAAGGCAAGCATTATATTTTCCTATGTTGCACCAATGAATATTACCATCAGATCTACTTTACATCTTCATTCTTTTCTGTTTTGCACAACTTCTATCCAATATTCCTCTAAATTTATGACTGAAGATGGCATAGTCATCTGCAAGCTAATAGGGCTGGTGATGGGCACTATAAGGTTAGAATTGGAAAATGAAACTCGGCAATAACAGTCTACCAAAATCAGTTCAAAACTTCCCATTTTACTTTGAAAAGACTAACTTCAAAGGCATGAATATATTTTGAATTTTATTTCGCTAGTGATTCAGTACAAAAACCCTCTCACACTCTCTCAAAAATGGAAAAAATAACTAAGTACATACTAAAAAAAAATTTTCCACTTTGTAACATATTTTTACACTGAAAATGAAGACGAAAACAAGGCATCTTATAGAATGTAGTATTCACATATATTCTACATAATCTGTATCATATGATTTCCAGTTATTTAGAGTAGTGTACAGTCCACCAATGATTAAGAATAGGCTATGGAAAAATTATACTAAGGCTTGGAAAACAGATGACAGAAAGAATGGTTGTTATACCCTAGATTTGGTTTATTGTACTTTCCTAATGCATTATCAGTCCTAACAATTAATGCACCTACTGTAGTTATATCCTATTCTCCTACTGTTTTGTTTGTCAGTTCTGCTTTGTTTTGTTTTCATCTCTCTAATATTTGCATACATAAAATTGATTTGGGCCAGATAGGGTGGACAATTTATGCTCTGGTAAGCATTCTGAGTTGATAGGCAAATGTCTGACGTAGCAAAAATAACTTGACCAACTGTGGTGAAAATGTGCTAATTCGGGAGTTGGGAAATAAGAAAGAAATGATGCTTCCTGTTAAGGTGGAATATAGAGGATACCTAACAATGCCTATAGAAGGAAGGAAAGGGAAATTTCCTGCCAGAAATTTCAGGTCAGGAAAAAAGAGTATTGTCCTGACACCAATCTCTACTTCATCGATAAGACAAAAAAAATTTGCCTCCATTACAGTGTCTTTGTAGATAATAGAGGCTGATCAGAAAGTAATTTTGGTGGGAGGGTACCTGCTGCTCTTCTTGGATGCTGCTCTACACTACATCTCATTCAACAAAGCACTTTGTGCCTCTTCTGTATCCCTGAATAAATTTTTCATCTGAAGGATAAATATAAGTCATGGATTATGGATTATAATGGAGAAACAGAAGTGTAGGCTATTATTTGTCTAATGAATCCATTTCAACAGCATCATGTCATGAATAATTGTTACATTATATCAAACAATTGATAAAAGAATTATCCAAAGATAAAAATCTCAGATGTCTCTCCCCTTAAGTACAGTAGTTACCCTTTATCTCCAGTTTCGCTTTCCATAGTTTCAATTACCCATGGTCAACTACAGTCCAAAAATTTTAAATGGAAAATTCCAGAAATAAACTATTTGTAAGTTTTAAATTGTATGCCATTCTGAGTAGTGTGATGAAATCTCATACCATCTCGTTCGGTCCTGCCCAGGAAGTGTATTATCCTTTGGTCCAGTGTATCCACGCTGTGTATACTACCCACCCGTTAGTCACTTAGTAGATGTGTTGGTTATCAGATGGACTGTCACAGAATTGCAGTGCTTGTATTCACATACCCCTTATTTTACTTAATAATGGTCCCAAAGGTCAAGAGTTGTGATGCTGGCAACCAATTATGCCGAAAAAACAGAGGCCATAAAGTGCTTCCTTTAAGTGAAAAGGTGAAAGTTTTCAACTTAATAAGAAAAGAGAAGAAATCGTATGCTGAGGTTGCTAAGATCTATGGTAATTTTTATTGCAGTATATTGTTATAATTGTTCTACTTTATTATTACTGTTGTTAATCTCTTGAAGTGCCTAATTTATAAATTAAAGTTCATCATAGGTATGTATGTATAGGAAAAAACATAGTATATATCAGGTTGGTACTATCCAAAGTTTCAGGGATCCACTGGGGGTCCTGGAACGTATCCCCCACGGATAAGGGGGAACTACTGCAGTGCTGCAAATACACAAATGTTGAAAGACTTTTCTTTGTTAACAGCATCATGCATTCCTTGGTTGTTTTTCTGTGTGTGTGAAATGCACTGCTCATAAGGATTTATGGACACTTCAATTTTCTTTAGAGATTTTAAGATGCAAAAAAAGGCAATTTACCTTTTGTATTTCATTGCAGATTTTTATATCCTTATTGGCTATATAGAGAAGCATCTTGACATAATAAAATGTTCTCTAATATTTTTCCGTGTAATTGGGCTACATAACCAAAGAGTAGAAAATATATTTTTCCCATATAAAGATAATTTTAAAACAATATATTTTTGAGACACACATACACAGGAAGACTGAGCTAATTTATGTTCACTGATAAGAGGAAAATAAACTAGACTTAGTTCTTAGCCAAAAGCCGAAAGCAACTATAGTAACATGATGGATTTTTAAAGCATCCATTGGTCCAACTTTATTTATATTAAAAACTGGAAATCTGGTCCGGGTGTGGCAGACTTGGCTTGATGGTGGTGGTGGGTGGAGAGGAGCACCCCCTCCTACTGGCTGCCATGAGGTTCCTGATTTGCAGTTCATGTGGTGTCTAATGCCTCAGGGATCCCTCTGAATTTCACACGCCAGGGGAAACCTTTGCTGAGAGGAAGAGTTGCTCACCTCAGCCAAGCTGGATGAAGGAAAGTTGACAGATAGAATAAGGGAAGCAACGGATTCCCGACAGATAATCTATGCTTGTCCTCCAACCCACCTTTGGACATGGCTGTACCTGTTATCGGTCTCACATCAAAATATGAATTTGGAAAAAGGAGGAGAAAGAGAAGATAGAATAAATGGCTTTTAAAAACAAAATTGGCATGGTTTATGTTTATCCTATAAAGCAAAATCTGAGCTTATTAAAAATGTTTGAGAATCACCCAGCAATAAAAGGCTGACATAGCACCTTATATGCAGGGAAGGAAAAGTGAGCGCTGTGTGATATACAGGAATTTTACTTCTTTTGTGGATGGAAAAGAAATGCCAAATATAAGGAGTAAAAAGGCAAAGAGGCCGAAAAATTGTGGCCTCTGGAGTAGGTGTGCTGAGAGGTGAAGGAATGTATATACACATTTTGAAACAGCAAGGTGGGGAATCCCACAAGCCAGCTTTGAGGCCTTGGCCAAGGACTTCAGCCACTGCCTTCCTTTCTCTCTGCAGAAAGGGACTCAGAACCCTTTCTCTGTCAATACCTCTGCAAGATGTTTCAATTGGTATGAAATGTGACACATTTAAACTTCAACAAGTGTCTTCAGGGTTTGTGTCAGGGACAGTCTAAATGAAGGAGAAAAGGACTACCTCTCAACTTCTGACTGGACACCAACCCCAGAGAGATCATTGGACACTTGAAGGAGTTTTTTGAGATGTCTTGAAGCTTCAGTGTTGGATAGTGTTAGTTAGGAATTTAAAGAACTAATTCTTGGGTTAGGAGTTCTACTGGGCCTGGGACATGATCAATTCAGGGATGCTGACAATACTCAGGCGTCTTGGTCCTCAGGACCTGTGGCAAGATCTTCAAGCTGTCTGTTAGACTGACAAGGGGAATAGGAGCAGAGGTTATGGGCTTAATAAAGGCTGAAATCCCCCTAACTGTATGTGCTTCTTTCCAAGTTCGTAATCCTTCTGTGCTTCATAATATAGCAGCTGGCTTTCCCCAGGCAAACAATTCAAAGGAGAGTGAGAGCGCTCAAGAGAGGATTCAAGACTGAAGCTAACGTATTTTTAATCTAATCTTGGAAATAGCGTCTCTTCAATTCTGCCATATATTGTTGCTCTGAATTAGTCAATAAGTACAGGCCACAGTCAAGGGGAGAGAGTTATACAAGTGCATGAATTCAGGGGGAACTCATTGAAGGACTTCTTAGATAGATTTTCACAGCCTCTCAGGGAATCACATTTTATAAAAACAGCTTAAAATTATTTCTGTAACAAGTGAGGATATAATTATACAATCAAGTAGAAAAATTATCTCTTTACTTTCGTTGGCCAAGAATCTCAAGTAGAACATTCCAATCAGAGGGAAATAGTAAAGAGATGTGAAAGAAAGCAGGGGTCCATAGCGGGTAATGGAAACTGCAGCTTGTACACAGAGCATAGCGTGTGCCCTGACAAGCAGGGGACATAGGGCTGGAAGGTTAAGTCAAAATATTGAAAAGGGACCTCATGTATCATTCTAAGGACCTTAGACTTACCTGTGTGATACTAATATAGGCAAAGTGACCAAGAAAGGTGTGCATGAGTGGGGGCAGAGGTGCTCAGGGGATGACTAAGACAATAAAATTTGGATTTTAGGAAGATCACTTTACCAGAATAATAGAGAATAGATTATAGGGAAAGATACCGAATGGTGGTGGGAATAACAGATGGTGAAAGTTCCAAAAGGAACCTAATAGTTCTAATCAACATGGTTTGGTGACTGATCAACTCTAGGGAATAAGTGATAGAAACTAAAGATGTTCTGAGAGATTTTCAGTTTGGGGAAGAGATGAATATAAATTATTAGAAATTATTTGGAAAGAGCAGATAAGGAGTAAAGGTAATGATTTTGATTTTGTACATACTGAGTTTGTTGTACCTTGCGATATCAAGGTGGAAGCATCCAGGAGAAATTTGTGGCACAAGAGACAAAAATATGAGTCTTTATCATGTAGGCAATGGTAAAGCTAAGAAACAAACAAAGGGGATTGCCCAGTAAAAAATAGGAGGGTGAAAAAGAACTGAAACACCAACATGTAGGAGTTGGGAAAAATGAAACAGCCTTTATCAGAAAGACAAGACTAGCGCCATGAATGCCTGTTGAAATTGAAGGTATTAATACAGTCTAATAACACTAGAAAGATCAAGAAGGACTCAAGAAAAGCTAAATACATAAACAAATTGAAAGGGGACATTTTTACAATACAAAACACTGCAATAACAGTTTGCAGATAGTCCTCAATGGGTTAATGGGCTCAAGAGTTGATGGGACAGGAGAGTATAAAAAAAGAATTTAAAATCATTTAAAGTTTGACTAAAAAAAAGAATGATAAAGATTTAAACTTCAGAGGAAACAATGCAAGGGAAGATTAAATTTATTTTGTTGTTTTTATTTGCATCTTGTTATGTTTTACTTTAAATAATTAGTCATGGTTGAGGATTTCTGCATGAAGAAATGAAAGATTGATGGAGAGATACCTGAGGTAAAAGAGAGAGAAGAAATACATCTTGGATGTTAATCATCTAAATTTTGAATTGTTCATTTAAAATACTTCTTTCTTTCTCACTTTGTGCATATATGTGGAATCAAATTGCTATAATGTTCATAAATATTGATTGTTTAATTCATGCAAAAGAAGAAAGAAGGAGTGACACCAGCAATATAGGAGAACCCATGGAGACACTGAGGACAACACAACAATATAAGGACCATTTCCCTTTATGAGAAATACGGATATCAGTTATAAGGTTCCTACACCCCAGAAGAACACAAAACCAGCTGTATCAAAACAGGTAGGAGAATGTAGTATAAATGGTAGAATACCATTCAGCCATAAAAAGAAGGGAATCCTGTCATATGCTACAACATGGATGAACCTGGAGGACATTATGCTAAGTGAAAAAAGCATTTACAGAAGGACAAACAGTGCATGATTCCACTTATTGAGGTGTCTAATGCAATCAAACTTATCAAAGCAGAAAGTTGAATGGTGGTTGCCAGTGGCTGGGTGGAGGGGGAAATAGCGAGTTGATGTTTAATGGTTATAAGTTTCCAGGAATGCATGATGAAAAATTCCTAGAATCTGCTATACAACATTGTGCTTATAATTAATAACACTCAAAAATTTAACACTTAAAAATGTTATTTTAAGACACCTTTGTGGTAATTTGTTATAGTAGCCACAGGAAACTAATACACTTCCTAAATAAAATAAATAAAAATAAAATAAAAGGAATAATACACACAAAAAGATTGGTTATCTGACTCAACAAAAAAAATTTAGACATTCACATATAAAAAGACGAAAAAAATTAAGGAAATATTTGAAACATTTAGAACACATACAGGATTAACATTCATAAGGAACACATAAAAATAAACAAGAGTAAGCAAACATCTATTAGAAAGTTGTGCTAAAAAAATGAATAGACAATTACCAAAGAAGAAACAAAAATGTCTAATACACATATGAAAATGTATCCTGAATCCCTCTAAAAATTAAATAATAAATAAAATAAAAATCTAAATTTGCAAATAATAATAGCAAAAATGTGCATGGCATTTTTCTAACTACTTCACATTTAACTAACTCATTTAATACAACAACTCTGTGTGATAACATGGTTATTGTAAGGCAATATTATCTTCATTTTATGAATGAGGAAACTGAGGTAATTAATATTGTTAATATGAGATAATATTATTATCTTCATGTTATAAGTGAGAAAGCTTGAACACAAAACTTGGCAAGGGGGTACTGAAATGCCTATTTGCACATACCATGGATTGGAGGGTAATTTGTCAAAATGTTTCAAGAGTTTTGAAAACAATCACATCTTTTGATGCAAGAATTCCACTTTTAGAAATTTGTTCTAAAAAAATGAAACTAGAAATGAAAAACAAAAGAAAATATGAATAATTTCAAGTAGAACCATAAAGAATAGGAGGGAAAACTAAACAAAATCAAGTACCACTGACTGTTTAGGCAACAATAATTTTGTAAACATATATTCAGCAAAAGTAGTAAAAATATTGGCTGTTGCTTTAAGACGAAAGACATGACATTTGTATGATGTAACACATCATACATGTAACACACATGTACACACACGCAGAGAAGGAAAACATCTGATAAATTAGACATTGCATTTATTTTTGGAAATATCGAGATGAAGTGTTAAAAAGTGCCAGCCTACTAGTCAAATATGTCCCACAGAAGTGTTTTATTTGGCAAACATAAAGTTGAAATATTTGGAGATTTAAATATAATTAGGCTGTGTGTGTAATATATTAGATTATTCATAGACCCTAACAAGTTATTTTGTCTTAGAATATACCCAATTCAAACATTTTTATCATCAGGTCTCTGCAGATAGTTGAGATAGTAATATCTAATAAAAATATAATACATTTAAAAATAAATTATGAAAAATTAAATAAGGAGTAATGATTAGCAGAGCAACAGATTAGAAAGATCTCTTATTAATGAGATAAATATATTATTCTATTTATTGTAAAAGAAATATTAAGGGGTCTCCCCATGGCTGAGTGGTTAAGTTCGTGTGTTCCACTTCGGTGGCCCAGGGTTTTGCTGGTTCGGATCCTGGGCACGGACATGGCACCGCTCATCAGGCCATGCTGAGGTGGTGTCCCACATAGCACAACCAGAGGGACCCACAACTAGAAAAAAAAAAAAAAAGATTGGCAACAGATGTTAGCTTAGGTACCAATCTTTTAAAAGAAAAACAAAGAAATATTAAGATGTCAGTAACTTGCAAGCAAGGGAAGATAAAAGTTTTCATAAATGATAAGTTTGCATTTTCCTTCTTTTGAAAATGAATTAGACAATATTAGTAGTAGATCATGAAAAGAAACAAAATCAATGAATTGTACTCACTAAAAAATAAACAACTCCACCAACAAATTCTATTACAAGTATATCACTTTTCAAAGGTAGAACAATGAATGAGATTCAATGAATCAAGCTATTGGGAATGACATACCTAGCCTTCAAGCAAGGTTTCAATGCCATTTCTATTTAATCCAAGTCACCGCAGTAGCTAAATGTCAATGGCATCTGATAACTATTCCAAGGATTGATATGACATGAGCTGGCTGCCTCACTTCACCAGCTCCTTGCAGACAGGTGTTTACCTCACGAAAACCATATCCAAGTGCCACACCAATATCACTTGGATGTAGTATATTCCATTCTCACCAAACAAATAATAGTGTGTATTTAAACTAAATCAATCCTAATTGTTTCATTGAGGGCTTTGTACAGCCTTTATTATTTTATTTATTATTTTTTTGGAGGAAGATTAGCCCTGAGCTAACATCTGCCAGCAATCCTCTTCTTTTGCTGAGGAAGATTGGCCCTGAGCTAACATCTGTGCCCGTCTTCCTCTACTTTATATGCGGGACTCCTGCCATAGCATGGCTTGACAAGCCGTACTAGGACTGCACCCGGGATCCAAACCGGCGAATCCTGGGCCGCTGAAGCAGACACACAAACTTAACCGCTATGCCACCAGGCTGGCCCAGTACAGCCTTTATAAATGAGAAAAAAAAACAATCAAACTATGTCCTGGACAAATAAAAAATAAGCTCAAGTATTACATTTTAATTCTGTTCAGGACTTTGGTTTACCTCTCTGTTACAGACATTTTCCCCCAGTACTAACTCAGATTATCTAGACAGATGCCAAATTGTGACTGTTGTTAAAGACATTGTCTGATTGGATGTTGGAGTTCAAGACTTTGCCAAGAATATATGAAATTTGTCTGTATTTTATTAACCAGTCCTAGTGAAGAATGAAATCAGTAGAATATTAGATATTGGTCAAGAAACTTACTCAAAAAGAGATATTCTAAAGTAGAATTTCTTTGTGGTGATGGCAGATTGGTGTACAATTCTGTGATGATGTCAAGAAATAAGACAACTTTGCATGACCTGTCTGAAAAAGTACTCCCTCCAAATATGGTCCACATGTTTTCTTTGCTTGTTTTCTACATTACCAGTAAGCTCACTTGTTTATTTGACAGGTTTTTAGGGTAAACATAACTAGAGATCTTTTTCCTCCTTCTCTCTAGAGAGCATAACTACATAAAAAAGGATTCTATGTGCATTGTATTGCCATCATTTTACTTGAAGAAGAAACAATTCATACTCCTATGCATTCTAATATTGTGAATGAGAACTTGAACTTATGAAGGCAGAGGGAGGATTTGAAATTCAGTGATCTCCTAGCCCAGGTTCTGGTAGATCCCAGTTATATTCAGGAAAGAATTCAGAATTTAAGTTAGGTTAAAGCTATTCTTCTCTGCATCACTGGCAGTGAGATATAATAGAAAGTTGCAAGCACAGTACCTTCAAGCAAATGCCGGAATGTTGAATCCAATATGAGGATATGTTTGCCCTGCAGACATGCTGTTCAAATGATGTATTCCTCTGCTTCAACTCATCACTGCCATGCACTCCTTCAAACTTTCTCCCAGGCTATATACATTCTTAAAATTATCCCTTCCCACCAATTTTTATTCCACACCGCGGAGATAAGCTATAATTATAGATTAATGATCTAATGGATAGATTTCCTAAAAATAACCCTTTAACCCTGAATCTGCTGAGGTGCTACAGATTAGGTAAAATCTATAAGGCCCAAAGGTTCAATTATTATTAGCATGCAAAAAATTCTAGTCACAACTCTATTTTATTTTGTTGACTTTGACACTGAAGATGGAAATCAAAAATATTTTTTGAAAATAAAAACACACATACACACACATATAAACACACTTACAATAGAACTGGAAAAAGAAAACCAATTTTCACCTCAACATCATGCACTAAAAAAGAAATCCCAAACGACCCAGGAAAGCAGTGAAATTCAGTCTAGTAGTGGCTGGCTTTGTCTTCTGCAGTATAGCAGCAAGGCATTCTTGTGATTTATAATCCAGTCTTAGAGACTGGTGAGGAACTATAAGATTTTAATTAATGGGTTCACATAAACTTGGATATTTTATTGAATACATCAAAGAACAAAGATTTGTACACACAACACAAAATAAAGTTTTAATAGTCTAATAGAATTATAAAATATATTTAGGAGGTAGTGTGATCCTTAACAAGAGAACTGTATATGTCCCAACACTTATAATTGTTTTCAAATAAAATTTGGATCAAAACTTAGCATCAGAGGCCTACATTTTGGAAAGTCATGAAAAAAATAAATTCAGAAATATATTGTTAGAAACTGCAAGTGGAGATTTAGCTTTCCTATTTGTGCTGAAACTTGTTTTACTTAGTATCAGAGGAACAAATAACGAAAAAATCCTTTGGATTCTTTTAAGAGACATTTGACTCTAACTTATCTAAGAAAGCCTTTCCTTCATTTTGTGTCTCTACTCTTAACCAGAATTACACCAATTAGACAATTTCTACCAGATGTAAAATTAAATTCAACTTTTTTATTCTTTAACTATCTAAAGGTATATATGTTGCCTATCCCAATTGCTTCTAAATGATTAAGTAGGCTTCAAGAAGAAAACTTCAGGATTTCCTACTTTAGGACAAAATGCTGAATACTTTAGACCACATGCATGCTGTTTATTTGACCACAAACATTTATTTAAAACCTATTGTTTGCCAAAGACTGTAAGAGTTCTCAACACATGAAGATTAAAATGACAGTTCCCCCTGAAATTATCCAGATGAGGGAGACAGAAACACAAGAAATAGTAATTATAATGTGCTAAAATCCATAACATAAGCATGGGAGAAATGATATTGCTTAGTCTGGTAGTTTTCTCCAACAGGAACGCAACTGGCATTTTGGGTGCTATGATTCTTCCTTGTGTTCTTTAGACAATGTTCCTTAGACATTGTGGAATTTAGTCTCCCAGTAGCATTCTTCAGTCATTATGACATTCATCTTAATAACTTAAAAAGGCCCCTCTCATATTTCCAAATGCCTCCTGAGAGAGTGGGACCAACCTCTCTGAGAACCACTGTTACTAGTCAGTGTCCACTGATGCTGTCAAACTTCTCAGTATCAGTTCTATGAAAGGAAAGGATCTAGGAATCCACTTCGACCTATCTAGATTTTTATGTAATCATGTAAGGCTATACTGTTTATGGACATCTCACTTAAAAGGCAGGGTATTGTTAAGATATCTGTGATTCACTTTAAAATATTTCAGCATAGGCAGCATAAAATTATGTACATATTATTTACATTTAAATTAAATTCTAGGCACAGTTATCTCCATTAATCAGGAATTCACACAATAAATATTGCCAGTTATCCTTCTTATCAGAAAGTCTTTTATACTGAAGTAGCCCAAGAAGAGCTTCAGTCACTTTGAGCTCCTTTCAACATGAGAGACTTTGCTGAATAACATAGTGGCCTACAGAAATGGGTTGTTAGTAGTGCAACTAGTGGGAGTCAACATAGTAGAGTGGCTGAAATGTTTTAGAGATACTCTTCAACCTTACAAAAGAGGGATGATCTCTATAGCAAACTCACCTATGCTAACCAGGTCATGCCTCATGCTGACCCTGGCGAATTTTGAAGAGGGCAAAGATTTAGATATTCTACCACAACTTAACAACTATGCTATAATGAAAGCATGTCTCAAAGCAAATTCCGTCACATATTCAAACATTTATTAAACACTCATCAGCAAGCAGGCACAAACAATTTATAGTACCTATTCTGTCAGGTATATTACTTTCCAGTTCTCTATCCTTTTATGTTCTCTGATCAAATCTTTGTATGAAAGGTTCCCCAGAGTCAGATATGACAACATTCCAGAAGCAGAATTCTTCTGGTATAAACACGCTTGATAGGAGGCATCAGGGGGCCAGAAATTCTCCTAACCCAACAGGCACACAAGCACATTTAAGAATCAAGCTTCAGGTACTAGACTAGAATTCTTACAACCTGGTCATACTTGGATGTGGAGTAACCAATGCGCATGTCTTGAATACCTCTAACTATCTATTCCAATTTACTATGCTTGTTGACAGTCCAACCTTCAACATGATTGGTAACAGGCCACTATTTCCAACAATGAAAATCAATTTCTGACATTCACTCTTAATTTAAAAAAACCAAAATGTTAATAGAGATAACAGAGGCTCCTAAAATTCCCTCTTACGAAACATAATTCTAGCCGATCACTCATGGAATATGGGTTAGGAAAACTGACTGTATCTAGAGATGAAATGGAAACTATATAGTATATACATAATATCACATTTGCCTTTGTTGAATTATTTGAAACTAAATTATTGAGATCATAGAAATACTGTAGCACTAATTGTTAATAGTCTTGTGCCCAGCTATACAGTTGGACAATTTAGTTGTGAATATGAACTTAAAAGAATGCTTATTTTAGAATATCTTTATGTATGTCTACAATGAAACTGTCTTGGAAATTTTAATTCAACACCTTAAACAACAGAAAGCTGAAAATTTACTAAAATTACTAAATAGCTTGTACTACTTTTGTGTCTGTTCGCTAATAAACATTTATATGTGTGGCAGAACGTGGTCTAAGTCTTGATGATAACTTGAAAGTAAGGTTGCAGAGAAATAACCATCACTCATCTACCTCTAATTATTGGCATCAACTGTTCTCTAACTAAAAGAATCTAGAGATGCGTAACAAACTCCTTTAATATTAATCTTCCTGTTTCTTGATGTAGGCTTTCTCTTGATTTCCACATCAAATCCCCCCCCCCCCCCCCCCCCCCCCCGCAGTTTTCTTGGTCTCCCCCTCCCTTCTCCCATACAGTTATTTTGCTTCTTTGAAGACATTATTCCATCAGTGGTCCTTTCTCTTTCTCACTCCTTTATCAACCCCTCTCCTCTGATTCCTTCTCCAGATCCTATAAACAAAAGCTAATCTCATGGTTGAATAAACTCTCTCTAAATTCTGTCCCTATTAAAAAATATACATCGTTTCTTTTATTCGCTTTCAAACTTTGAAAGAGAAGTCTCCACCAATTGATCCCCATTCTTTGACTCCCCTCAACCCTTCCAATGTGTCTTAAATAAGCAATTCCACTGATATTGCTCACGAAGTTCTCCTAATTATTAGATTTGATGTCCTCCTCTGTGTCTTTATCCAAAAATCTCTCTTCACCTTCTCACACAGTTTACCACCACCCTCTTATAATGTTCATCTTTTCCTGTCTTCCCTTACACAATCTTTCTAATCTCTTCTATAACTCAGGCTAGTGTTTTACAGTTTTATTCCCCAATTGCTCTTCCTTTTTCCATCTCTTAAACCTTAGCATTCCCAGGTTCTTTTAGACTCATCACAGTTCTCTATACTTTATCTTCTCTTTTCTTACCAGCAACACATCAGTTAACATGGTTTTAACTATCAACATTCTGATGACTTTTAAAGTCATATCTCCTCCTGTAGCCTCTTTTGAATTCTCTACCTGTATTGTCTCCACTACCAAGCGTTTAAAACTCAAATATTGTCATGTGCCACATAAAATTTCAGTCAACGACAGACCTCATATACGAGGGTGGTCCCATAAAATCAGTACCATATAGCCTGGGTGTGTAGTAGGCTTAACCATCTAGTTTTGTGTAAGTACACTCTCTGATGTTCACACGACAATGAAATCTCCTGACAATGCATTTCTCAGAACATATCACCATCATTAAGCAACGCATGACTGAAACCAAACAGAACATACTATTTCGTAACTATACCTGTTTTAAATGTCAAGCCTGTCCAGCAGTTGCCAGGAAGCCAATCTCCAATCTATAGGGGAAGTCAAAATATCACTGTAAATATAACAAGATGGATAAAATTGTGTTTCCAGAATTCCATATGATTGGGCATGATAATTGCATAAGACATTTAAGAGTTGAGGCGAAATTACTCTTAAAGCTGCATTTTCAGTAAATTGTACTTTTAAAAAAATCTCCATTTTAATGGATAATTCCTTTATGTAGATACTCATCATTTAAACACCTTCCTTTAATACCTCATCATTTACTACCTTCCTTAGTTCCTCCTTCATATCCTCCCTCTTTGTCCACTTGCCATATTTTCAAAATTGTTATCTTATTAAAGAGAAACATCATGGAATTCTTCCACTTAAAATCTTCCAGTGATTAAAAATTATCTAAAGAATCAAGTTGAAATTTCTTAGCTGTGCTCTGTACCTCCTAACTCTTTGTGTGCGAGTAACACCCTGATGTCATGTCCAAGCTTAAGAAGTCATTCCTCCACAGCTTCATATTTTCCTCCATATTAGGAAATAATCTCTTCCTCTTCTAAACTCCCTAGAATTTATTTTTACCTTTCTCATCATACTTTTCACTTTCAATCTTGTATTATAACTACTTATGTGCATTTCCTGTGTACATAAGTCAAAATGGTGAGCACCTTCAAGGACTGTGTTTTAATTCTCTTTATGTCCTCAATAATTTGTTGAATAATAAATCAATGTTTAATTCTGCATTTGGGATATATGTGTGTAGGTTTAGAAACATTACTCTAAGAGCAGACTGATAGATACACATGATAAGTAAAAAATTGTAGACACAGAGACCGGTTGGGAGGCTACAAAACACGTCTGGCAAAAGGTCATGAACAAATATATAAAAAAGTATGAATCGCATCTCATCATCCACATTTTACTGTTCAGCTCCTTAAAAAGAAATATCCTGATCATAAATTGTCTCATAAATTTAAAGAACTGATATCATTATGCTTGGAAAGTTGATTCTAGTAAATTACACAGGTCGTGGTTGTCATTCTAAGATAGGTTTAAGTTCTGTGAAATACCATATTTTCTAATGTCTTAGCAACCAAATGAGGACTGTAGTGGGAAATCATCATCCCTGTCTCAAACTCTATAACTCTGTGAAGCCTGGCTCATCTTTTTTCATTGCACAGCAGGTAAGAAAACTGGAAGGCTGGGTTGATGACTGTTATATCACAACCATTAAGAGAAAATAAGGCAAACTGTTCATCAAAGGAATGACAACAACAAAAAGGAAATGACTGTGTTTCAAAATGTCCAAAACTGATAGCCCAAGTAGCACAGTCATTTTCCAGTAGTCGCCTCTTGAAATTTTACTTTATAATAAGTAGAAAGGCCATGCAGATGGCCATTAGATTGGCAAGAAACCATCCTGTAAGTTTCATGAGTGTGATGTTTCTGTTTATATATATTATATATTCACATTTTTCATATGAACAGTATTTGCACTAAATATTTCTGTTATAATACTGAAGGCAGCTGGCTCTATTGGACTAGATATACCATATTTAAAATGTTAGACACAAGTACAGATGCAAATGAAAGCTGCCTGAGTTCCCCAATAAAACAGCAAACTAGAATCATAAATTTGCATGGAAATACCTCCTACCATACCAGTATAATGTATTACTGGTCCATAGCCAAATTTAAAATTCTCAAGTATCCATTTTCAAATTATGCTATATTATACAGTGGTTAGTTCTAACATACATGTCAATTACTTATACCCACTCTATTTTTCTACTATTTCACTAGAATCAGGAAAAGTGCAGAACTATGACCAGAACAAAGTGGTTTCTCTCTTTCTCTAATTCCTTCTGCAAAAAATCTCATATCTTCTGTTTCAAAGGCAGTGCCAGACTTGTATTAAATGCTGAATTAGTACTATACCATTGTCATATATCCCATTTTAGGATATTTCTTTTCCCTCTTTCCATGATCTGAATTCTCAACCACCACCCATCAAAAGGTATTCTGCTCTTTGAACCATTTCCTCACTTTTCCTATGAAAACGTAGCTGCTTATGTTTTGCTTCCTTACATTAGGCTGGGAATCTCTAATAGGCGTAGAAGCTGAACAACAGCCTCTCAAAGGTATCATGTTCTAATCTCTAGAACCTGTAAATCTTATTTTTTATAAAGAAGTGCTTTTTCAGGGGTGATTAAATGAAAGATCTTGACATGGGGAGATTATCGTAGATTACCTGGGTGGGCTTTAAAGACCATGGCAAGAATCCTTATAAGAGAGAAGCAGCGGGAGATTCAACACCACTCACAAATGGGGGCAGAGTTTAGAATGATTCCATCACAAACACAAGAATGTCAGCAGCCACCAGAAGGTGGAAGAGGCAAGGAATGGATTGTGTTTTAGAGCCTCCTAAGGAAGTGCAGCCTGCCGCCATCTTGATTTCAGATTTCTGGCCTCCAGAACTGTGAGAGAATACATTTCTGCTGTTTTACACCACCAGGTTGTGGTAATTGGTTACAGCAGCTGCAGAAAACTAATACAATAATCTAATGAATAAATCCCTGCTAAAAACCTCATGACAAATCATGGCTTAATATCTTACCCCTGAAAGAAATGTATAAAAATGACAGAAATTCCTAGAAAAAAATCTTTAACTTAATGGAATAAATTTCATATTCTTGGGAGTTTGGCTGTGTTACTCCAAAGTGTGGGAGTGTTTCTGAGTAGGAAGACCTTTTCAATTTGAAGCAAATAGGTATCACTTAAACTTCTTTATAGAATTAGGCCTGGCAACAGTCTTAATCATGTAATGGATAACTACATATCTTAGAATTATCTTCACCCCTTCAAACAGTGTATTTTTTTCCCAGTTATTTCTTCTACCAAACTTAAAACAGCTAGAAAACTAAGTTAAAAGGTGACAATCAGAGAAAAGATCCTAAAGGGTTTAAGGCATTAGATCACCTCCAGCAGCATTTAAACATTAACCCACTAGCTAAATCCTACCAGGTATTAACTCAGAGTAGAGGATGATTTCTCCAGTTAGAAGGGCAATTTATCTTGCCAAATGAAATCAAATTTATTAGAACTATCTGAATGTCACAAGAGTCAAGGTTTATAAAAAATGAGTTCTAAGAAGGAGAAACTGAAGAGATAGAAAATATACTTTGAGTGTATTTTCTTCCAGAAAGCATATTTTCTTTGAAGAAAGAGTAAGATACTTTCCTTATGCAAATTTTTAAATAGAGAAACTTCTCTTTAACCCCGCTTTCCCTACTATTGTTCATTCTTCTAACTATAACTTCTATGCCTTGAATATTTAGCCTTTTATTCATAATTTCGTGGACTTGTGTGCTCTCTGAGCAACATTATTTCTTTTACCTATTCCATTTTCAAAAAGACAATAGAGCAGAAGGGCAACATTCATTTTAAATTTGCTATTACAAGATTAATAATTTAGCAAGGAAAGAAAATTAGAAATGTTATAAGTCATCATTTTGGTTGCCATTTTATTAACACTTTTTGAAGGACATTGTTCACTCAGAACAGTGCACAAAAATAGGAATATAGGGGCTGGCCCCGTGGCCGAGTGGTTAAGTTCGCGCACTCTGCTGCAGGCGGCCCAGTGTTTCGTTAGTTCGAATCCTGGGCGCGGACATGGCACTGCTTGTCAGACCACGCTGAGGCAGCGTCCCACATGCCACAACTAGAAGAACCCACAACGAAGAACACACAACTGTGTACCGGGGGGGCTTTGGGGAGAAAAAGGAAAAAATAAAATCTTTAAAAAAAAAAAAAAAAGGAATATAGCTCAATTTATGATCACAAAGCACAGAAACCTGTGTAGCTACCACCTAAGTCAATCAATGAAACTGCATCAGTACTTCAGAAGCTCTCTTCTGCATCCTCCCCATTTCCTTCCTTCTCTGTAAAAGCAATCACTCCTGACTTCTAACCCCATAGGCTGGTTTTGCCTATTTTGCACTGTATATAAATGAGACCAAGATGGCATGTACGACTTTATGTCTGGCTCCTTTGGCTCAACTTTGTGTCAGTTACATTAATTCATACTGTTGTAGCAGATATAGTTGGTTCAATTTTGGTGTTATTTAGTATTCCACCGAATGAATTTACCACAATTTATATATCCATTCTTCTGTTATTGATGGAGATTTAACCTAGGTTGCTTCCCACTGATGGTGGTGTATTTTGTGGTATTATGTCACGAATTTTCTCGTGCATGTCTTTTGGTATATTGCCTGAAATTCTGTCAGGTGTATACCTTGATAACTTGGTATGGAATTACTGGGTCATAGGGTATGTGTATCAGTTTTAGTAGACAATATCAACTACTATGCCAGAGGGGTTCTAACAGTGTATTCTCCCACCAGGGCATGTTTACATAACTCTCAGTCCATTTTTGTTTTTTAAATTATATCTATCATGAAAAGTGTTATTCCCTTATATTGTTAATTTTCATTCTAATGAAAGAAGTTGAGAAATTTCTCACATATTTATTAGTCATTTGGATATCTCTGTGATGGTCCTGTTCAAATTGCAAAATAATAATTCTCTTGGATTATCTATGTTTTCTTGTTGTAGGAATTCTTTATACGTGCTTGGTGTAAACTCTCTCTTGGTGATATGTATTGCAAACAACCAATCCTTGGCTAGCTATTCACTCTCTTAGTAGTGTCTTTTGATAAACAGAGTTCTTATATTTAATGTGGCATAATTTACCAAATTTTTCCTTTATATTTAGTGTTTTTGTGTCATGTTTGAGAAAACTTTGCTTACCCAAAGATCATGAAGACATTCTCTTATATTATTTTCTAGAAACATTCCGGTTTTTACCTTTTAGAACTACATTTTATAACTGCAACCTGCATGGCATTTAGTTAGGGAATGGTATAGGGAAGACATTGTTCCTATTTATTATGTGCTATATGGGTATCCAATTGTCATAATGCATTTGATCGAGCAGATTAAGTTTCACCCATTGTTCTGCAATGCTGTCTTGTCAAAAATCAAGCATTAGTTATATTCTGGACTCTCAATTGTGTTCCATTCTTATATTTGATTATTCTGTGTCAATACTACTCTGTGTGAATATTGTAGCTTTATAATAAATCATCATATCTGGTGGTATATGTCCATAATTTTATTTTTCTTCTTAAAGAGTGCTTTTATATTCTTGGTCCTTTGTATTTCCTTCAATTCAGTCAGTTTGCCAGTTTACATATGGGTGCACATTGCTGCAAATTTGATTGGATTGAGTTTAATCTGTAGACCAATTCAAGGAAAACTGACCATGTAACACATGGACATATCAGATCCTTTCATTTATTGAAATCTTCTATATAGAGTTTTTGCACACCTTTCATTAGACATATTTCCAAGTATTTTATTTTACAAATGCTGTTGTAAATCATAAAATTTTGAAAAAAATGTATTTTTAACTGTTTTGTCTGATTACATTTTTTTAAATAATGCCTTTGTGAAATAGTTTAGTTGTACTGACATATAATAACATCTATAGATTCTTTTGAATTTTCACTATACACAATTATATTTACTGTGAATGACACTCTTATTTGTTCCTTTTTGTTCTACCATTTATTATTTTTTTCTTGCCTTATTATACCACCTAGATCCTCTAGTAAAATATTTAATAAAAGTAGTGGCAATGGGAATTCTCTTTTCTCATTTAGAATATGAGAGGGAGAGCTTTCAAAATTCTGCACACAAGTGTAACATTTAGCAGCATATTGTTTAATTAAGGTTGTTTTCTTTGTAGTTAATTTTTATCAGATTAACTTCTATTTCTAGTTTGGCAAATGTCTATAAAGAATAGATATTAATTTTATCAAACGCTTTTGATGGAACTATTGAGGAGATTTAATTAGCTTTTTCTTTTTTCTGCCAACGTGGTAAAACATGTTAGTTCATTTACAAATGTTAAATTTAACATTGTATTCCTAAGAAAACACAAGTTGTGACACCTCAATATCCTTTTTATAAATTACTACATTTGATGAGTTAATATGTTAAGGATTTTGCATCTGTGTTTAGTGAAACTGGCTTATGATTTTTCTGAATTACAATGTTCTCATCAAGCTAGTGTCGAAGTTACACTGGTGTCACAAAAATTAGTTAGAAATTTTCCCACTTCTCTATTCTGCAGAAGAATCTGTGTAGAATTTTCTTTATTTTCTTCTTAAATGCTTTGTCAAATATATTTCTGAAGCCATCTTGGTCTCACATTTTCTTTCTGTGAATATTTAGGTCTTTGATAGTTATAGACTGCTAATATTGTGTCTCTCTTCCTATTTGGTAGTCATATTTTCTAGAGAAATTTGTCCACTTCATTTAAATCTTAAAATTGAACATACTTCCCTCATAAAAAGATAAAATAGACACCTCTTTTCTTATCTAGCATATCTATCTTTATAATTTTGAAAATAAATTTTGTTAATTTTTTACATTTCTGTTAAACTTAAACTCATGTTTTTATCAGTAATTTGGACTTAGTTTTATGCTACTGGCCATGATTCTGTCTCTCTCTTCTTTTTAAAAATATAATGGTTTTCCTATTCTTACATTAATTATTTTCACTGATCTCTGAGGGCTCATTAATCACTTTTCAATATTTTATTTTTGGACAAGTAGACGAGCATTCTACTTTCTGATTTCTTGGGTTTTTTTTTTTTAAGATCTGAATTTTTCCTTTATTAGGCTTTTTTTTTTTTTTTCTGATTTCTTATATACATTGGGATATCTCTCTGATGCTTTCCCAAATGACACCCTTACTGGATACAGACATCTTTAGTGACAGATTTCAACCCTCAAAAACATCTGTAGAAGTTGCTCAATTATCTCCAAGGCTTAACAATCGGGATAGAAAATCTGATGCCATTTTTATTTGTGTTTCTAAATAAGAATACTGTTTTAATTTTTAATTTTGCTGTTCTAGTTTCACTTTCTTTGCTCCCTTATCTGTACAATTTTGGAGACTTGAATAACTTATATTTTTTCTGTTGATTTTTACGTAGAAAATAATAAAACTAATATTTCCTGTTAGTTTTTTTCCTATCGTTTCTCCTTCCTATTATTCTATCTTCAACAGAATTGTAGTACTGGTTATTATATTTACCCAGAGGGATAAAAGAAGAGTTATTAATGGTGTACTGAGAGCATTATAAAAAGATATTAGGAAGTTCCTGAGCTCTTAGATAACAGAAGAACGGTTTACCAGTTCAACGGTCTTGGACATTACCTGGTCTCTGGCATAGTTATGTTGTTAGTGCCATCCAGTCGATTTCAACTCATAGTGACCCTGCGTACAGAGAGCAGAACCCTGATAGGTCTTTTGTTTACCAACCTCTCACCTTCTGGCACTGTATCAGACAATGCTCCACTGCTATTCACAGGGTTTTTGTTTGTTTGTTTGAGGAAGATTAGCCCTGAGCTAACTGCTCCCAATCTTCCTCTTTTCGCTGAGGAAGACTGGCCCTGAGCTAACATTCATACCCATCTTCCTCTACTTTATATGTGGGATGCCTACAACAGCATGGCTTGACAAGCAGTGCCATGTCCCCACCCAGGGATCCGAACAGGCGAACCCCGGGCCGCTCAAGTGGAATGTGTGCACTTAACCACTGAGCCACCAGCGGCCCTACAGGGTTTTCATGGCCAATTTTTTTAAGTGGTGTCCAAGTCCTTCTTCCTAGTCTGTTTTAGTCTCGAGGCTCCAATGAAACCTGTCCACCTCAGGCGACCCTACTGGTGTTTGAAATACCAGTTGCATGGCTTTCAACATCACAGCAACATGCAAGCACCACAGTATGACAACCTATAGATGGTTGGTGTAGTTCTCTGACTGGGAAATGAACCTGGGTCACAGCAGTAAGCATGTCAAATCTCAACCACTAGACCACCAGGGCTGGCCTCTTGCATAGAGACAGGCATAAAAGAGTCAGACGAATTATCTTTTTCTTAGCCTTCATTCTGACTGATTTGTCCTCACTCGAGACCTGCAAATAATGGTGTGTGAAACTTGTGTTCTGCTGTGAGTGGCAGGAAATGAGATATTAAGAGAAAACAGAGTGAAACATACTTCCATTTTCTAGTAGTATGATCATGTAATGTTACTTAACTTCTCTAGGAGTGAGTTTCCTCTCCTATAAACTGGGGTGATTAATATTATCATCCCATTATAATTCCTTATTACACAGTGAATAATCAATAAACATTGGCCATTCTTTTTATTACTGTTACTATTCTATTATTTTGTTGTTTCTATTGTTGTCATCAGCATCAGGACCACTATTTTAATTTAGGTCTACTGTTGTAGTTAGCGAAGACTTGATCAACATGTTGGTTGTCAATCCTAGTTTTTGTTACGAATTATTATAAATGGTCTTCTTTTATTAGTTTAGGGGTTACTTTAGTGCTTAGGCAAGTCATAGTTTCTTAAAATAAAAACTAGTTAATGCAATGTTTTATTTCTCCAACTTTTAATTATTTTTGTAATTTCACAACCAGTTATTTAAACAAATTTCAGTGTCTTCTCCCATAAATACAAAAGTGATGTTCGTCCTCTATATCTTCCACTTAGATTGTTTAGAAGCCTCATTTTAATTTCAGGAACTGTTATGTTTTTTTCCAAAAGTGTCCTGTAATACCATGAAAACATCACTCTTAGATTTACCTATGTAATTTCAAGTGTGGCACAGGGTGATTTTTACCTTTCCACAAAATTTCTCCTGGATGAGCAGTGGGAAATTGTCCAACTGATGCTTTCAGCTTCACATTTTCCCCTAGTTTACAAAACTGTTCCCCTATCAGCTGTCTCATTCACATTAACACATTTATCTATTGCCTGAACTATTGTTGTAACATCTTGTCTGGTCTCTCCAGTTCCAACATCGCCACTTTATGCAAAGCATTTTTGTATTGAACCCCTGTACTTTTCTATAGCAATCTAGATCATGACTCCCTATATTCTGCAGAGTAGATAATACCCATCAGGTACAGACAATGTTGTAGATGCCTTACATGCATAGTTTCCAGGCTTCATGCTAACCCAAGAAGCATTATTGCAATTCTACAGATGAGCAAATTGAGACAAAAGAAGTTAGGTTATTTATACAGCTGATGAGCTACAAATCCAAGATGGAGTCAAGTTCTAACCTTAAAGGCAGCACTTTTTTCCACAATATCAAGTCATCTCCCATTAAAGTCCATGATATTAAAAGCCCTGCATAAATTGGCTTCAGTTGTTTTATTTTTCCTTCCAAATTTAATTTCTTTACTTGACTTCATGTTTTTTATATTTAAGTTGAAATTTATGCTAATCCTTGAGCATGCTTTCTGATTTCTTCCTCTGTTACTCTATTACCATTATTTAATTTGCCTTTTATTGTCCCTCTTCATGATCCCTAACTTTTGGAACCCTTCCCATAAGGGACATTTCAAATACTGCTTCTTCCATGAAGAACTGACTGCTTTCCTTCTAATAAGTAATTAGCAATTAGCAATTTTTATTGTTCCTTAGTACTCTGTTTTATAGTAACTTGTATTAGATTTATTTTTACACAAGTCTTTTTTCCCTAAAACAACTTATACATTCCTCTAGAGATATAATTTAATTGTATGTGTGCCTAACTTTGGTAGTTACCAGAATGACTTACACAGAATGGGTGGTCAATAGCTTAAGTTTACTTGAAGTAGCCAAAGTAAAATATCATATTCGTGTTCACTGGCACTAGAATTCAGGACTTCCCATGCCAGAGCTCCTTCTCTTATATGTGCACTGCCTTGAAAAATTATGACTACACTTTTATATAGGTTCAATGTGATTAACTTTAAAGGCAATTAGTAAAATTGACAAAGGTTATGAAGTAAATACCATCCTATAAAATGTACCTTCTCGCTCTATTACTTAACACAAATACTATTTTCGCTTCTATCTTATTATTCGAGAACTGATTATACAGTTTGCAAATTATCCAGGCCATTGACTTTTCCTCCCTTCTGGTAAATGACTTTTGCCCATTTCTCCCTTCATTAACACAGTGAAATTCAGAAGAACCAAAAAACATGCAATTCAAGCCATTCAATTTTGCTTTTTGTAGTGGAATAGTCAAGAACAACTTTCAATTATTTGTCAAATAATGCTGTGAATTTTTAATGCTCTATCTCTGTCATTAATATAGTTACTTGACAGCTGACTCCACATTTGTTATTAAAAAATAAATCAGCATTCTTTATTGCCCCTCCAGCAGGAATATTGTTCATTTTGATGAGTGGCTATTTCCAAGACTAATCAACGTGCATGTGCCAAAAACCCCATAAATTACTGTGACGTTCTTAACTAAATAAAAACTATAAATAGGAAAATTATGTGGAATCACAATACACCTTCACAGTTACAGGGTTTTACTTTAACAGCTGAAGAGGTTTTCTTCCCAGGAACATCTCACAGTAAAATAAATATTACTTAAGGCAACAGCTCATTGTGTATGCAAGTTTCATTAAATATGTGGTGTGAGTTATACCCTGAATGTCCCAAAGAGTATGTAGTGAGCACTGGTAGAGAATGAGAAACTTGGTTAGGGACAATCCAAAGGGTCCCTTCAGTAAGTCTTTTAATGTTCAGCCTATAATACTTCCAATAAAACCTACTGTCAATCCACTACTCACTAAAGAATGAAAGAAAAAAGAAAGAAAGAAGCTAAAGGATCTGATGCCTGGTATACATGGAGACAACTTCAAAGAAGAACGATCAGTGGCAGGAAGGGCAGGTCAGCTGTGAAAAGAAAGAATTGAATGATGGAAATTTGTCCCTACTATCTCTAGGATCCTTTTGATTTTAATAAAAGTAGTTACTCCACAAAAAAGTGGCATTTCTAACCAATGCTAATATCAGACATAGTTAGGGATTTTACTGAAATAGAGGTACCTAATCAATAAACAAAGATGCGGAGAAATGAACTGTTTCCTAAAATATAGATAAATAAAAATGCAGAAAGAAAGAACACATAAGAGGATGCAATTAAATATAATTTAAACCATCCACAAAAATTATGGTATAAGTTGGATAGAGGAGGGCAAGAAAAAATGATTTAGACATGAAATAATTTCAGGGTAAGAATTAGAACATTCATATACTGGAAT
Organism: Equus quagga; assembly: GCF_021613505.1. NCBI lineage: Eukaryota > Metazoa > Chordata > Mammalia > Perissodactyla > Equidae > Equus > Equus quagga. Next base: position 108,067,101 of record NC_060273.1, read on the forward strand.
ATGTAACCATATTTTTGCCTGAACTTCTTCTAACTCTGTCATGTTATTTTTGGTACCCACCTCTCCCTCTGGCAAGATTGTCAATTAGGGCTCTTCCTCTTCTGCCAAAGAGGAGTCACTAGACTCATTCTATTAAATCCGAACACTCAGTTTACGTGACCTAACAGAACCAACCAAAATCCTTTGCCTGGAATTGAAAATGTACACTTTTTCCCCAGGTTTATTGAGATATAACTGACATATAACATTGTACAAGTTTAAGGTGTATGACATGTTGATTTGATAAACATATACTGCAAAATGATTACTACCTTAGTTTTAACTAACACCTCCCTCCCATCACGTAATTACTGTTTCTTTTTTGTGGTGAGAAAACTTAAGATCTATTCTCTTAGCAACTTTCAAGTATATAATACAGTCTTATTAACTATAATCACTATGCTGTACATTAGATCCCCAGAACTTACTCATCTTATAACTGGAAATTGGTACCCTTTGACCAGCATCTCCTCATTCTCCCCCTCATCCACCTCCTTCTTTCCCTGTCTACCTCCTCTCATTTCCCTGACTTCTCCCATCTCCTCCCTCCCTCTTCTCCTCTTGCTTCTCTGTTTTTCCTCCTTCTCCAACTTCCCCCTAAAGCCAACTGTATGGTTTATTGTCTATTTCCATAGCTCTAAGAGTAGATACTGTATATTATGGTTCTATGGACATGTTTGCTTATGGTCTTTCAGTGAGGTATCATAGATCTGAACTCTTTCTCTCACTTCTGAAATTCATGAAGGGGAAAATTGAAAAATCCTGAGATTTTTTATGCAGGTAGATCTAGACCCTTGGCAATTTTTCTCTTAATTCATGGCTCCTATTAAAGACTTGGCTGTTTTTACACAAATATTCTCACCTTCATTCTGTTCCAATACTCATTCTTCTTTTCTAATTGTCCCTAATGTAAATTTTGGCACAAGCCACTCTAGTCGGAACTTTAACAATATATAGATTTATAGAAGTTCATTCTTCTAAAGCCTTTCCTATAAAGAAAAACCCAATTAAAGACAATATATCTAATTTGATTCTATCTGACATGACTTTAGCTGTTGCTCACAGGAGGTGAAAGCTTTGGAATAGTTCCAAAGTAAATGTATTAAATCTCTCCCAGAAAATTTACATTTCCCTGCTTTTGCACAGTTCAATTTATGCCATTCAGAGTTACTCTATATATTTCATTAGGGATGCTAATTGATCTCAGCACATTATTTATAGAAAACACCTTTAGCCTACAAAGTTCCATTGTAATTACTTATTAAGATGTTACTTGCATTGTTCATAGCACCTTAACTGGTACAAACTAAAATAGAAACCTAATTTACTTTTCCCTAAATCTTTTTTAGGCTCACTTAATTCTTAATTCCTACAAAAGTATTTTCATTTTCCAGGGCAGAGATAACTTCCTAGAATATTATATATAGGGAGTATTCTTTTTCTGTTTTTGTAAATGTCGGATTGATAGCATTTCTGTCACTAACATTTAAAAATTTTTCAGAGTATAATTGATTTTACTGTCAAAAAATGTTTTCATGGCAACTGACATAAATGTCTCAGGGTCAAAAGAATGATATACTCTTTCAAAAATGAGAAAGGTTTGGCTCTAATCATAAAGGCATTTAGATGTAAGTTGTCTGACTCATGATGTGATTGAAGGAGTTATTTAGTTCTCAGTTTTCAAGCCAGTAAAAGTGGGAAAGGTGAAGAATAAGATGATATTCATTAGGAGGAGCAAGCAATGTTAGTCCTAAGATTCCAAAGACACTGGCACTGAGTTTGCATATAGTTCTGCCACTTAATGGCTGTGAGACTTTGACAAATCCATTTTGTTATCTAAGCTTAAGTTTCATTTTTTATAAAATAGTAATAGTACCCAACATCTCTTAAAAAGATGTGTTGAATGCTAAATGAATAATATCCATAAAGAACTTAGCATAATGTCTGGTAAATTTACAATAGTTGGAGCTATCATTTTCATTCTATATCATTTCACTTGTAAAACAAATGAAAAACTACAACCATATCATTGACTATCCTTGTCTGTAGTCCTTTAAAGATATATTTATTAACAAATTGTTATATAATCCAAGCTGCTAACAGGTCTTCAAGAACTGTTTAACATGACTACAAATTATAAACTGTATTGAACTGTGTTATGTTCTAGCATCCCTCTTTTCAAGTTCTTTGTCAGCAACCTAATAAACAACTAGTCTATTTGATTATTTGCATTTTATAAAAAATAAGAACACAGATGTTCTTCTTTATACTGATGCGATTTTATTGTCTTGACCTAGATGTAGAGTTAAGCAGCAGATAAACCTTCCTGGCTATAACAACAGCTTAGTGAGGCTCCCCAACTTAAAGCTAAAAACATCAAGTCGTATCCTACAGGTAAGTTCATTCAAACACAGTACTCAAGAGGACATTTTAAAGTTCATTTGTTTTGGTGGGGTCTTTAGGTATTAATGCCCTTAAAAATCAGATATTTCTCAGATCAGTGCTAAATTTCTCTAAAATCTGGATTAGCTGCCTGTCAATGCTTATCTTGTTTAGATCAAACAGTCTCTTTTGTATTAGACAATGCAACTTGTTGGGTTCTCAACTTTCTAAGTTCACAAGCTATTATTAAATCACTATTGGAAGAAAATATCAAACTTACCTTTGGATGATCTTAAGGTCATCTCTCCATAAAAAAAAAAAAAAATAGATGATTTGTCATGAAGGAAAGATAGAAACTGGAATCCTAAACTTACACAACAAATATCAAGTGGGCCTTTAGTGCACATGCAAGCTGCTTAATCAACAACCTGTTGACTAATATTAGCACGTTGGAGCCATTAGTTGAGTGCAGCCTCACAATCATGAGCCACCTGCTTAAAATATTTGGCTCAGAGGGACAGCCACAATAGGTGAACTATTTCTTCTTCCTTTCTTACTACATACGCTCTTTTCCTCTGTATATAAGATCATCAGAAGCAATGTACTTGAAAAATACACACCATTAAAATGCTTATATTTTATAGAGTGGCATTATTAACAATGAGGCAGGGAAAGGGCATAAGTTTTTTGAGTATCCCCTATTAGCTGTTTCTCTGTTGAGCACTGCCATAGACTTTGTGTCTCCCCAAAATTCATATATTGAAACCTAATCCTCAATGTGATGGTATTTGGAAGTGGGGCCTCTGGGAGGTGATTAGGTCACAACGGTGGAGTCCTCAGAAATGGGATTAGTGCTCTTATAAAATACCTTCTTCCCTTCTACCATGTGAGGACACAACGAAAAGATGACCAACCATCCATGAACCAGGAAGTGGGCCCTCATTAGACACTAAATTTACCAGCACTTTGATCTTTGACTTCCCAGTTTCAGAACTGTGAGAAATAAATTCTGCATTTATAAGCTACCCAGTCTGTGGTATTTTGTTTTCGCAGCCTGAAAGGACTAAGACAGGCACCTTGCATAATCTCTCTGTTAACACAATAGCCCTTTTAAGTAGGATATCTATATTCATGTTATCACTGAAATCACCAAGATATACACTAATCAGTAAACTCAGGCTGATGTTCTAGGAACTCAATTCTTTCTTACCCTGATCCTGTGATTTTTTATAATATATAATCATACTTTAAGAATCCTCCAAAAAGGTTTTTATGAATGTCAATGAGGTAGATTGAAATGTGTATAAATGTAGGAAATTAAATTTTGTCAAAGATTTTTTTACATATCCATATATATGAAATTTTAAAATTTTGTATTTCTCATTAATTAATTCTATACTTTACAGGTCTTACAGAGAGATTCTTTATAAGAATATTGTGTGTGTCTTAAACATATTTACATATATATGTATATGAATATTTCAAACATATTTTTATCTGGGGAAATAATTCCAATATATATAAGACCTACTGTACTGGATCCAATCCCTAGTAACTAACATAGACTAAACCGTTTAGTAACCAACTTCTTTCATTTCTAAGGACCCTCTGTTTCCCAGCACCGTTATTCTCTCAGATTTCTGCTGGATTCTCGCCATTCATGGTGGTTTCTCCACAGTTTGCTTAGACTCTGAGGAATGAAATATTTCCCTTGACTATTGTTTACTTTCTCTAGGAGGTGACGCTTTATAGACTACACTCCCTGGGCCATTACTCTAACTTGGACTCCTTGTAATAGCAGCTGCTAATCAAACACAATGGAATCAATCTGGAATCAAAAAGTGCTCTCCTGAGTATATTGTGCCTCTTTACGTCAGCTTCTAAAGTAATGGAGAAAATCAAAAGGACTTATTACTTGATAACTATTTCCAAAGCAATTATTTTCCATTTAATCAAATAATTTTAAAAACAGCTTGAATTATATGCTTGTGAATTTGCAAATTACTGCTTCTTTTCAATCCATCTGTGCAGAAATCTCATACATTATCTTACTAGTAAGAATCTCCTACCATACCGATAAAAGACGTTTTCTAAAAGTTGCTGCATTTCATTGCTATGGGTCTACAAAAGAGCAAGAGAGTGATCACTTCTACAAGGAAGGAAGCTTTTTTCACCATCCAGATACACATCTTGGTAGGATGTTTATAGAGCCTTTACTTTATAAGTTTTATTTTGGGTACAAAAGATCTTCCTACTTCCTAAGTGACCAGGAATAGAACGTGGAGACAGACCTCAATTATATAAGTGCTATCAGGTGTGAGGCATTAGAGAAGTGTTGAAGCACCACCAAGGTGACTGTGGCAGAAATGGGGCAGAATTAGTGGGACACCACCTAATGACATTCTCGACTCTCTGCCCCCTACACTTTCATATAGTACAGGTTAAATCAAGTGATAGTTCCATTAAGGAGGGAAGGGATATCATAAAACTGCTGCATGGTTGAGGGGCTGTCCATTTTATTTTGCCTTTATTTTGTGTGACAAATGTAAAGTTAGATGTGCCTCAAGTTTTATTGTCTTTGTTATTAATTGTTGGTCTTCCTTCTAATTAACAAATTTGTATTGAGGGCTTACTACATGAGAATCACTACATTAAGTGTTCTCTATATAAAAGCAAACTAAACACATAGGCTTGTTACACTCATGGACATTCGAGGATACTAGATAAAAAACGATACCCAAATAATTTTAATTTACGATAAGTATAACAAAGAAGAAAAATGAGGCCAACAGCAGTATGAAGCTCCCCCAGCCTGGAGCCTCATTTGTTTTACTCATTTTGGCGCAGTTAAGCTTAACTATTCAATTGATTTACAATTATCTCCATTGGATTTCTCTCTTTTGGGGGCATATTTCATAACACTTTGAGTCAAAAGCCTAACTCCTTTTGACTAGAAACTGGGCAACTCTAGGTACTTCAAACAGTGAGGAGACTTGATAAAGACATTCAATACCCAGGTCCCTAGGCTATGTGATGGATTACCGAACGTGCCACAGAGTTCTTCCACGAGTCTTCCTGTCTTTAGTATTTCAGATTATGTTAGTCTACTTTGAAATAATACATTCTCCCACACTCCAATCTTCCTTTGTCCTCCTTCTTTCCTTATATTTTGTCATTTGCATAAAGAAATACAAAGCTGCCTCCATAATCTATTTTATTTATCCAGGCTTCTTTCTGTCTGTGATCATGATCATGATGAAGGCAGCTAATCTTTATTGAATGTTGACTATCTCCCAGGCAGAGTTAATTACTTACTAAGTATCATCTCAATTATTTCTCATACCTATTTAACAGATGAAGCAACATATTGAACATTTATACGAAGTGCCAGAGTCACCAAGCAAATGGAGCAGGAGCAAGACATGCCCATTTGATTCCAGAGGCTGCACTGAAGACAGAGAATTGTGACATTTATCCAGGAATTATTTTCTAATGCTGATTTTGAGTAGGATTGTGCAGAATTCACATTCTCCCTCAAGGTCTTTTATATTACTGAGAAAAATAATATAAATAATATGATTAGTATTGGTAATCTAAGGTAAATATCACAACAAAGCCCATCTGTGAAGAGAAAAATATAAAACACACACACTTAACACTTAATGTCTCCTTTATTTTCAGTAAAGGATATACATATACATATCTTTATGTATATATTTTCCTCATAATAGCCCTTACAAATAAAAAAGAAGCCTTTTTCATATGGAAGGATGACTACTATACATTCCTAAACTATCTGGCCAAAGGGGCCACATTCTTGGAAGAGAAAGAGATGGCTTGAGTTTCTTAGGGTATGAGTAGTCGATGAAGCAAAAAGCTCTGAAACCCCAGCCAAGTCTGGCACTGAATTCTGCTTTGATAATCATAGAATAGAGGAGTTGCGAGTTCGCTCCTGTTGCAACACTTTGCCAATGTCAAAATCGTCCATCATGCAAGACTGCCAATCTTCCACGAAGCTTTCCATTCAGTTTAACAGAAGAACATAAATGGTGATCAAATGTCTGATTCAAGCAGCATTACAGGTGACACATAAGAAGATTCAGAAGAAAGGAAAAATAAACTGATTTCACAACTTCCATAGTTTTAACAAGACTCACTGCTCAATTGAATGAGCATTTCTTATGGCCTTGACAACCAGACTTTGACTAGTCACTAAACATTTTTGTACAGACTATTAAAATATGAGTCCTCTTGCATGCAATTAAAAATGTGAATGTAACTTCAGTGCTCTAGTATTAATTAATAAAGTGGAAAGTATATCAACATCAAAGGCCTCAAGAGACACGAGAAATCCTCCAGAAAGTTTGTACAGAATGGTGGCTAAGGGTGTGCATTCTGGAATCAGAACTCTTAGATTTAAATCAGCTCTACAACCTAACACGAAACCTTCATCAGTGTACTGAGCATCCTCTTTGGCTCCATTTCACCTCTCTCTCTCATATGGTTGTTTTGAGAACTAAATGTTTACTCTAGGTAAAGAGTCTAGAACAGTGCTTGAAATGTGTTACACACTCAAAAATTATTAAGTATTTTTACCTACAACACATATTTTTACAGCTGAGGAACCTAAGGCTATGACAGAGCTAGAAACAGAAGATAAGCAGTCTAGTACAGTGCTTCCCAAAGTGTGGTCAAAAGATTTGTGGCTATCTGTTAACTGCCTGTTCCCAGTCCATGATGAAATAAGTACATAAATAGAGAGTAAGCACTTAGGAAATTTTATAGCAACTTAAAAATGTCTGTGAAATACAGTAATAAGGAATTGTAGATTGTATGCCATACGTCTTTGATCTTTAAATTTATTTTTCTACCATTTCAGATTTTACATAATTGATTGGAAACTTAAAAAAACAAAACATCTGATCCTTTACCATAAATGGTCTCTGAGGCATTTTTTTAGTGTATAATCTGATGCATTCCATTGCAGTAATGGTGCATGACTTACAGGCTAAAAGCTGGTCCAATATTTATTTTCTACACTAATTCAAAATTGGAGCTCTAAGCCAAGGTTAGCATATTTTTTCTTAACGAAAACGCCTTGTGTTTCAAAGTGACTAATAATATTCTATGCTTTAAAATTTTTGAATAGAATAATCATCTCCACCTGACAAAGAAAATACGAAGTTCCAAATTAATATATTTAATGTTTAATGTATTAAAGTAGACACATCATTAAGAAATATATTAAGTGATCTAACACTTACCTGCAATGTATTGTGCTTGAGGTAAGAGAATGAAAAACAAATTATACAAAACTGCTTTCAAGAAGTTTACAGTCCCAGTGAAATAAGGGACATTTTTGGAAATTAATTCTCACTTCAAATAAGAATAAATTTAAAAGAATACATATTACTAATTTCTTGGTAGGACTAAGACCTCCACAGCAAGAAATATTTCATCAAATTGTTCTTAGGAAGTGTTCTTCTGGGACTGATGACTGATGGTTACACTTTTTGTATAATGTACATTTTTCTATAAAGACACCAAGTTCTTGTCACATAACCCAATTGAAAAGGCTCCTTTTTATAACCAAATTGTCCCTTTTTTCTCTCTGCACCTGAATGAATAAAGTGATGAAGTGGATTCTGAGGGGAAAAGTATAAAATATATAGGTAAAATACGATTCAAAGGGTTAGAATTTGGTGACAATATAGAGACATAAAATTAAAGAAATAGAAGATATTGTTAGGATAGATACCATTCTATCCTTTCCTCATGCCTTATCCCCAGATGTTTTTAGACATAGAGATGAATTTTATGCGGAAAAAAAGTTGGATTTACCATGCATTAGCCAAACACATCCTTGTCAACGAACGACAACTTCCAACATTCTACTTACGTGTTATAAAGTTATCCTTTTTGTGTACAATAAACCATCTGTGTCATAACTTTAATAATTTCAAAAAATCCATGACTAAATTATTACTTAAATATTTATCCTTTCCTATGTGAAGTCCTCAACATTGGCTAAGGAAAGATATTTTATCTAACATTACTAGAGTAATCCCATTTTAGCTGAACTAATTTAAAATGAGGCCTTCATTTATATCAGCGGAGGCAGAATTGTGCTGAGAATCTAATGTTATTGATCTATGAGAAAATTACACTGTGAGGTTCTCCTTAATTGTATGTCAAAATCTAGTTGGCTACAGAGGATATTTATTGTCAACTTCCACTACAAGATCATGTTTTATTGCCAATATTAAATTCAAGCTAAATACAGAAATACACACCTACTCCAAAAATAGGCCAATCATATATAGCACATTAATTTATATTTGAATGAATGCAAATTTAAAAATTATTTTGATGCAGTATTCACTTTTGAGGCACTCAGAGACCATTACAATATATCACATTTGTCACAAAATAATGGAGTTTACTATGTTAACTACAATAATATATGATGAGTTAATATCCCTTTTTATAGGAACAAACATTACTGGCTGCTGTACCCAGGGATTCTGTAGTGATTCCTTAAATAAATCCTAACTCCTCCTTAAACTATAAATATAATTAAAATACGAATTTATTTAACACACAACTTACATGTAGTTTAACATATACAAATTAAGAAAGGTCTCTATATAGAACTTTCTTTTCTAATCATTATTACTCTCGATTTTTCTGTTATTTATTATTGCCTCCTAGTAGGGCAAGCTTTACAATATTGTGAAAACACATTGAGGTGTTAGTATGACACCACAAAAGTATCATATGTGTTATCTCTCTCCATCTGGCACAATAGCAAGGCTATTTTAAGAAATAGGATTCAGATGAAGCTGTATTCCTTAAGCAACATTTTTCTTAAAAAGCTAATTAATTATCGAATGAAGATTTTGAAAATAGACATGTGCCACTGTATATGTTTTCAAATGATCTTATTTGGAAAGAGATGTATTGTTATATGCATCTCTAAATGGTGGGTAGGCAATAGAACATGTTTCTAAAATAAGTCAGAGATAATCTCTGCTATGGCTTAATTCCTGAGGTATGGACGAACATGAAACCTGAAATACATTGTTCAAGGATTCTTTCTTCTGGCTACCTATTATTTGTTGAGTTTAGATATAAAAAAAGAAGAAAAGGAGAGTCATGATTACCACAATAATCACAGAAATATTATAATGTGCTAAAGGACATGGCAGCAGTATGATACCAAAACATCTTGATTCAGACAGGTTCTGGTTCAGTTACTCTTCAAGCTTACTTATTTTTGTAATTTATTATGCATTAGGTATGATTCAGATACATTCTTGAAACTTTATGAATATGTTGGAGATGCATCTCTGAGAGCTACCTTTTATTACAATGAAACATAATTTTACCAATATTTTAATTTTATACATAAAACATAAATCCAATTAATGTTGCATAGCCATTCACATGTCAATTGAATTGGCATTACTTATTTGAGCATTGATCACAACATCCTTTCTGGTTTCCTAACACACACTGTAATTGCCATTTGAACCAAAACCCAATTGGAGACAAAAGTTAATTCTAATTGTCCTTGATTGATTTGAGTATTTTAAGTGGACAACAGCCTTCACTTCTTTTTTTTTGGATCTTCAATTCTTTCTAGGATGGCACTTTTTCAAGTTATTAATATATATTTTCATCAATATGTTTTGATTGAATGTGATATGATTAGAAGTAGTAAAATATGGTATAATTTTAAATATAATCATATGATGACAAATATGTTAAAGCACACTTAATGGCTTTCAGCCCAGGAGCATTTGACTAGTGACCATACCTGAGCTTTAATTCTGGCTCAATCAGTCATAGTCTCTAATTTCCAGAAATCTGCTAAAGTTCATTGAACCTTTTTGTTCTTTTACAAAAGTGATATAGCAATACAAACCTCATAAAGTTATTTTAAGGAATAAGTGAGAGAGCTTTGAAAAGGTAGGACCATGAGTAATATATGAATGCAGTATGTGCCCCATAACTTTTACTTCCTTCTCTCTAATTCCTACTAAAACCCACCATATATTAGAAAAACTAAATTGAGTTAAAGGATAAAATGATATAGATATAGAAGACGTTTGGAAGAAAACTTCTTCAGAATTTAATTTATGAGCTATACAAAGAAAAGTAGGAACTAAATTTCGTTTAATCGAATGGATTTTATTTACCATGATTGAACCAATTTTGACAGAATGTGGCGGGACCTGATTGACACTAACTGATTAGGATGTCTTTCATTGATATATTTACAATGAACTTTGAGAGATTATAAATACCAACTTGTAGGTACATCCAGTTCATAAATGCTTTTATTTCTGCTAATTTTAAATCCCTGAAAGATCCATAACTTTAATTTAAATCCTTAAAATAATGAACTCTAAACATTAACTTGAACCCATAAAGATGCAAACTTTAATTTATTATATTTAATTTCTTTGTTGACTATTACCCCATCTATGTTTGTGTGTGTGTGTGTGTGTGTGTGTGTGTGTGTGTGAGGAAGACTTGCCCTAAGCTAACATCCGTTGCCAAACCTCCTCTATTTTGCATGTGGGATGCCACCACAGCATGGCCTGATGAGGAGTGTGTATGTCCGCACCTGGGACCCAAACCCACAAACCCTGGGGCAGCCAAGTGGAGCAGGCAAAACTTTAGCCACTTGGCCATGGGGCTGGCCCCTGTCTCACCTATGTTTTTATTGTGAAATCATATTATTTTACTGCTATGTAGGTTTTCAAAAATCAGAGTCTAATTTGTTTATCAGATACAATGCCTAAAGAATAAACTGGTTAGCTCAATGTCATTTAACTGTTGTACAAAAAGAAAACAAAAAGAAAAGAAAGAAAAAACAGACAGAACTTAATAATAGGTAATGTATAAAATATTATAGGAGGCAATAACCCCAAACTTTACAGCATATTCCTACTAGGCATATAAAAGTTTGTTATCAAACTTTTTATTTGACAACCATTCTTTTGTTAACATGGCACAATTCCTGCCAAGTAGGCAATGAAAACCATTTATTGCTAACGTAGATTCCAAATGATTATGTTGTAGTGTAGAAAATAAATTATTTACTTGATTTAATGGATAATTGATTTTACAAAAATCACAAAGAAAAAGAAAATATAGCCAAATTTAAAATAATTCTGAAGTTCTTCATTCAGAGATCACTTAGGTAAAACTTGTTCCTGATATCACTTCAATTACATCCTCTCTTCTGCACACAATGTAGACCATTCTAAGAGCTAAAATTGTACTTTAGTTTTTATCTTATTTCATTAGTTTCATCTTGCTTTTTTACCCAATTTCATATTATTTTTCCCTAAAGCTTTTTGCCAAGATGAGGTATCATAAGATGTTTACAAAAAAGAAAAAAAAAAATCACCAGTGGGTCAGCTTCAAATTCCAAAGGGTGCTCTTAGAATAAAAATATTTTTAGCTAAATTTGGAAGCAAAATGTGTATATGCCTACCATAGGAAATGGACAGACCTAGCTGTATTTATGTGTTTTCAAGGTTATAGTCTATTTGTCAAATTTTTTTGAATTATTCAATACTTCACAAAGACAACTTTCTGCCTTCATATTTAAACCCATTTATTTGAAGAATGAAAATAGATGTATTAGTGATTCGTTATCTCTCAATATATATTTTTAAACAGCTAAGGGATGAATGTATGAATGGATATTGTATAACTCCCTAGTGAAAAGATGTGTTGCCTGAGTCTTATTATGAGAGTTTTCATAAACACATTTAAAGATTTCCTCCAGGAGTAAAGATGATTCTAAGCATTGATGGAAAAATAAACCAGGGTAATATAAATTTCAAGGTGCTGAAACTTTCAAGATATAAAAATTCCCTAATTTCATAAAAATTAAGGTTAACGTTTTTGCTTATTTCTTAGAAGGTATGCTACGTATATGGTATGTTACATATAATATCTTATATGTGTTAGCTTATATACATCATCTATGAAATATACATCATATAAAAGCTATACATACATATACATATGCACATACACACACCCAGGTACATACACATGGAAAATATTAGTGGGTTCATAAATTATGAAAAATGAATACTTAATACAGAGACCTCATTATACTTAGTTTTTTGGTATTTTGTTCCACTGTACAACATGAGCACTCTTACAAAATATCTGTGAACTGACAAAGCATCAGGCCTATGAAACAAAGTCCAACCCAAGGCAGCATAAGCGTTTTATAGAAATCTTTAAAAATACTCTATTTAAAAACAGCTCTAACCACATATGTTTTACCTTTTTTCCTGCATGCAGATCATGTAGGCATTTCCAACAAGATAAATAATGTGACTTTTAAGCTTATGCATGTGAGGTTTTTGGATCACAGATAGATTTTTATCATGCTCACAGCAATATCAACATCCAACTCAATAGCCCAGTGTTGGTCCCCCATGCCCAGCAGCACCGCAGAACAATGCAATGACAACCAGATGGAAAAGATGCCCTCCATGAGTTACAGGGTCACTCTCTAGATGAAGGATAGAGAATTATGGATTTACTCCATACATAGGGCAAAGAGCTCATTTTCTCTTCTCCCCTTCTGAGAGAGTCTTAGAGATTGGATGGAAGGATACTTACTATGGTAGGCTGAATAATGGCCTCTCCAAAATTATCATGACCTAATCTCTGGAACTTGTGAATGTTAACACATATGGTAAAAAGTAACTTTGAAGATGTGATTAAATTAAAATGGGGAGATTTTCCCGATTACCCGGGTGGGCTCTAAATGCAATAACAAGTGTCCTTATAAGACTGGAGCAAAAAAAAGATGTGATACAGAGAAAGTCATGTGAAGGAAGTACAGAGAAGCAGAGCCAGAGAGAGAAGATACTACACCACTGGATTTGAAGATGGAGGAAGAGCCCATGAGCCAAAAGATGCCGCTCTAGAAACTGGAAAAGACAGGAAACATAAAGTCCTCTAGAGTCTTCAGAGGAAGCATAATCCTGAGAAAATCTTGATTTGGGCCCAGTGAAACTAATTTTGGACCTCTGGCTTTAGGAAATGTAGGAGAGTAAATTTGTGTTGTCATTTGCAACAAAGCATGGAGGATGTAAAGGCAAGGGACACCCTCAAAAGCACTGGAGGCCGTGATGAAAGACAGTTCAGAGGAGATTCAAGATAGAGGTTAAATGGTAGAGCGAGTGGTTTCCAAGAGAGAACTGGAGAATAAGTCAGCTAAAAGGAACCCTCTGAGAATCAAAACAAATATCCAACAGTGACCTCAGACACTGTTTCTTCAAAGGACCCACAATTTGATTGGAATCATTTGTACAGCAGTTTATGCCCCAGAACATTCTTGGAATAAACCGAGCAATAGGCAGCAATTCGTGGCACTAGCCATATGGGTGGGGTTAGGGAAAAAGAGGAAAAGTGCATTACCAAAACCAATGTCATCCTAGGATGACTTTGGGCATAACCAAGCCTGAGCCTCCCTGTGGCAAGAAAACAAGCTTCACTAAAATAATCCAGCCAGTCACCAAACAAATGAAAAGGCAAATAACAATAACAAGCACTTTTTTGCTTCAACAGACACCATAAAGTATTTGTAAAGACAACCTAGAGATTGGAAGGATACAGTTGCAAATCACGAATCTGATAAAAGATTTTTATCAAGAATGTATAAAAACTCTTACCACTCAACAGTAAAAAGTCAACTAATCCAATTAAAAATTGGCAAAAGAGATGAATAGACATTTCTTCAAAGAAGATATATAAATGGCCATTATGCACAAGAAAAAATACTCAAAATCATTAGTCATCAAGGAAATGCAAATCAAAACCACAATGAGACAACACTTCACACCCAGTAGGATGGTTAGGATCAAAAAGTCAGAGAATATCAAATGTTGATGAGGACATTGAGAAATCTGAATCCTCATACACTACTGTTGGGAATGTAAAATAGTGCAGCCACTTTGGAAAACAGTTTGGCAGTTCCTCAAATAATTAAACACGGAGCTACCATTTGACACAGCAATTCCACTCCTGGGTATAAGCCCAAGGAAAATGAAAATACATATCCACACAGAAACTTGTACACAAATATTTATAACAGCATTATTCATATTAGCCAAAAAGTAGAAATAACTTAAACGTCTATCAGTTGAAGAATGGATAAACAAAATGTGGTACCCTCATACAATGAAATATTATTTGGCCATAAAGATGAATGAAGTATTGATACATTTTTCAACATGGATGAAATTTGAAATCATTACGCTCAGTGAAAAAAGTCAGTTACAAAAGATCACATAGCCTATGACCATTTATTTGACACATCCAGAATAGGAAAAATCTATAGAAACCAAAAGCAGATTAGTGGTTATCTAGGGCTGGGGCTGGGATTGTGGGATAGGGAGTGACTACTACTCAATGTGGGGTTTCTTTTCGGGAGATGAAAATGTTCTAAATTTGACTGTGGTGATAGTGGAACATATCTGTGAATGTACTAAAAACAATTGAATTGTTGACCTTAAATGAGTGAATTGCATGTTATGTGAATTATAACAAAATATATCTATTAAAAATATTACAAGAAATTCAAGAAACTTTATGTCTGAGCAGGATAAGGATGAGTGATGAGGAAGACACCCAGGAGACTCCAGAGTAATCGACAATGTTATATTTCTAATGTTGGGGGTGGGCACATAATTTATTAAAAATTATTTTTTATAATTTATTCCCATGTTATATGCATATATATATTTTTTGCAAGTATCATAGAAAGATAGATGAAGAGATAGATACATAGAATAAATTTCAACTAATTCAAGATTAATAAAAGAACAAATAAATTGAGTATATTTATTTTAATTCCACTCTACAAATATTTCCATCGTGGTTTCCATTGTACCAGAAACTACTTCTGTTGAAAATAAATGTTGTATGTGCCTGGTTGTGGCTTAAAATTGTAGCTGATAATTCACTAATACAAGTTTGATACAGGCTTCTGATGCAAGCAATGTTTCCTCTAACTCAAAATGAAACTATTATTGATATTAAATGAAGTTTAGTTATTTAAGTCGTACATTTGGCATATAAATATCTTAAATTGAGCAATAAAAAAAAATGTTGTGCCTTAGAATGGGTCTCATAATAGTTTATATCAACTATGCAAAGTTCTAAATGCAAATGCTTTTTAAAAGCAGTTACTTCCTAAGGCTTATGGGCTTTTCTATAGAACTTCTTGGATTCAAAGCAATGTACAAAATTGTAAATTAAATCTTCCTACTTATATTTATTGGCATGATGTATGCCAATATTACTATGTAATCTACTTAATAGTAGATTACACAATAGTACTTTCTTTTGCCTTAGAAGTGAGATAAAGTTAGATAGAAAAAAGTAATAATGAAGGAAACCAAATCACTGATTCTACAATGCGAGTCTATCTGCTTATTCCAACATGGTTAGTGGTTCACTCTGTAGAATGACGTGACAGCAGAGCACAGGTGCATTTGCACAACTCTTTTAGTCCCATCAAGAGCACCTTTCAGCAAGCAAAACATGTCTGTTGTCACTTGGGGAGAGTAAGTAGATTTGGGAACTAGCACCCACGGGTAGTGTAAAGGAGCACGGTTCACATTGTCTGAAATTGCTCATGCCCTGGTTCATCCAGCTGGTAATGAAGCAGTCAGCATCCCATCTCTGGAGTGGAATAGGCAATTATTCTAGCTTGAAACTCTGCCCTTGCAAATTGAGTGTGGCAACAATTCACATTGGCTGTCATTATAAAGTCCCTCAAAACAGGGTAGCTATCCGGATCAGTTCAGAAAGAAAAATCAGAGATGCCTAAAAAGTTTACCGTAACTCCGAATAGATTATTGTACATTGATGATATGGATATTTAAACTGCTTTCTGAGAGAGATGTTTTGTACAGTTTTATTCTTCAATCTTGCTCCAAATTGCTCCAAATAAATCTAAAATTCTAGTCACGTAGAATATTTCTGTAGATTCTCATTAACCAACCGCCTATCTTGCAATACATTTAGAGAGCAAAAACATTTCTCATTCTCCTTCTAGTTACATTTTAATGCTGTTACAAGCAATGAAGAAAAGAGAAAACTCCCCTGGGAATCAGACTCTTGGATGTACAGGTAACATCACTTTGTACCTGTAGCTCTCAAACCTGGCTCACGTCTGTATCTTCCGGGGAGTTTTTAAAACAGTATCTGTGCCCTGGCCTTACCCCATACTAATTAAATCAGAATTTCTGGGAGTGCGATCTACAGGTGGTTGTTTTTAAAAGCACCTCACACGATTCTAGCACATTCGAAGTAAGCACTACTAAAAATTTAATATGCATACAAATCGGCTACTGAAGTATTTAAACTACAGATTCTAACTCAGGTGCTGTGGTGGACACTATCACGTTTCCAGATGGAGGATGTTCCTGGTTTGTGAACTGCACTGTTAAGTGGTCAAAATCTAGACCGAAACTTCCCAAGCTTAATACCAGGGTTTCCTAGGAAGTTTTCAAAGATTTCTGTGCCCATAACACACTCCACACGCATTATATCAGAATCTCAGTGGGTGCAATTTAGTCATCAGCAGTTTTTAAAGTATCCTAGGTGATTCAAATGTGCAGGAAATATTGAGAACCCCACTGGTCAAGGTGTTCTCATCACCCACTATTACCTGACCATTTTCCTCTGACTTTTTCCTTGACTTAACGACACCAAATCTTCCATTAAACAAGTATTGAAAACTTTGATTTCTCCCTCTGCAGCATCCTCATATCTTCATATTGCCATGTTTTATTCATTCAATAGTTGAAATATCTGCTGACACTCATCTTCCATCCTTTGCAGTTGTAAGCACCTATTTAAGGCCTTCATTAGCCTTTGTCTACAACGGTCTATGATATTTGTTTCCAATAACTTCTACCTAACTCTAATTATTTAAAAACCCATTCAATATATTTTACCCAATGCTGCCAAATTAATCTCTTTAAATCATTACTCAAACAGCATCACTTCCTTGTTTACAATCTTCATGTTGCCCTTTTGTCTATAAAATTTAAGCAAAACTCCTCAATATAATATTCAGTAGTCTCCTCATTCAGATCTCTACTTAATTTTCACTTAAATTTTCAACCTAATCTCTCATTATTTATAGAGATCACCTGAAGATCTTATCTATGTTTTTCCCACCTACAATTTTTTCCTCAAACATAGCCTGTACTTTCTTGTGTATAACTATTTCTGCTGTTTCTTTAATCTAGAATACTTAATCACGTATTTCCACCTTAAAAACTTATTTAGTCTTAAAAGCTACTTTTAAGTCTCTTCATAATACACCAAACAAAATAGAAGCCCCCTTCTTGGGCCCCCCTATATTTTGTTATACATCACTTATGGAAAAATTATCTTAAAATTATACTTAATGTATGCCTTATCTCATTTGCAAATTTCTCTAGACCTTACGACCCTGGAAGACGGAAGCAGGGTCTTGATAATCTCCCAAAAAATCCTGCCTGAAATAAATGATCAATGAATATTTATTAAATTGAAATGTATAAATATCTTCTTTTTGAGTAACTATTATGTGCATATTAGTTTAAGGCATGATTTCTCCCCATAGGTTTAGAGTATACAGAGTTTAAATACGTAAAACAAATACCGCATAGGGAAGTTTAGTTAATTCTCCAAGTAATCAGTAAGTTTCACAGCAAGACTGAATATTCTGAAATTGCAACAACGGCAGTTGGTACACAGAATTTGACTCATAAGTGGTCTTCACAAAATAGGTTCTCAGAATTCAAACAGAGGGATTCTTTTGTCCACACAGACTTTCAAGAGAAATCTTAGGATTTGTAAAGCCTGTGAGAAAAGATGAAAAAGGCCTGTTGGATGAGAAAGTAAGCAGAAACACTGAGGGAAGGAAATGCAAATGGTAGGTTGGAAGGACAATGAAGAGACTAGTTTGGCCATGCCAGCGTGTGGTGGCTACTGAATGTTTTGAGATTGGTAATGCCTAATGAACAAATATTTAGAAAAACTTTCATTAGCCTCAAGCCGGAGAAAAAGATATAATCAATTAAAAATATTTCAGATACCTTCTAACTAGCAGGAAGAACAACATTGAAAAACGAGTCCCTTTTTACTCTTTACCTAGAATGATTCAGGGCTTGTCTAAAACGAAACATAATCTGCTTATTGGTCGCAGGATTTCTTGCATGGCTGTTCTAGAGTGAAACAATAGAGAAAATTTCTGGTTTCATAACTAAATAAATCTTTAATTATAATAATAGATTTAGAATGAGTACATATATAATTAAAATTATATTATTATTTAAAACCATGGGGATTATGTTATAAACATAACTTACTGCTGTTTTTTCAAAACAATACAGTGGTGGTATATAGATCTCTTAACTGCTACGAAATGTATTAGCTTAGTTTTATAGCTACAAAGTTTTATAAAACTTTTCAATTCTTTGAGACATAATTTGCCATTAGTTTGATATTCTTTGATTAGTGAATTCTTATGCTGGAATTTGTAGATGTAGAATTTTGCTAGTGTCTCTTTTACCGAGTACTTTTCGAATGTTTACTGTGTATTAGGTTCCTTGGGTTCCTAAATTTTTCTCTCCCTGTGTCACTTCCCTTAATCCAATTATTTTCAAAAGTTTTCTTTCTATAGTATCCTATTGTGAGGATACCCGGAAGACTCCAATTTTTCCCAGAAAGCTGATAGTAGTTTGAATAGTTTTTGAGTTCTCATTCTTTAATCTCTAAATTTCATGCAAAATTTAACATATATACCACAACATGTTGGTTTTTAATATAAAATACAGCACTAAAGTATTATAAAATTATTATATTAATAATTATATTATGTATGAAATTATTATAAATTTATAATAATTTATAATTAATTATTATAAATGCCATAGTTAATACGCCATACTTAAGCCTGATAAATAATATCACATAGCTTTGTAGGGAAAGTTTCTTCGCCTAACTTTGAAAGAAATAATTTCAACCCCATCACACCTAACTGTGTGCATGCATTATTATTTTGTTTTTAAATATGTATTCCATAATTGTTTCTGAAAAAGCTTATACCATTCAATACACTGCCTTTTAAATAACATGCAAATACAACAGATATTTCTGCCTTCAAGAGGTTTGAAATTGAAGGCAAGATGTAAGATACAAATGATAGAAAGCAACAGTCCATAAGTATTTTGTACAATGAATAATACAGCATTTAAGATGGGATAAGGCCAACTTTAAAGAGAGGATAATCGGGAAGATCTTCACAAAGAGGTAGCTGTTAAGCAGGTCATTACAAATGGATAAGGTTTTAGCAGGTAGTTTGGAAACAGGAGAGTCTGGAAAGAAGAAAACATCTGAGTAAAAGCAGAAAACAGAAATATATGAGGCCCTATTCAAGAATAAAATAATAAATTGATTTTAATTGTAATAAAGAATACAGATAATTGATGGAGCTAAGACTGGAAAAGTAGCCTAGGGTCACATTATGGAAGATCATGTGTCTTAATACAAAGAAATTATACACGTTTACACAGTGAGATGTTTTTGAAAGTTTTTAAACTGAGAATGACAACATAAAAATTGTTCTTTAGAAACTTATTCCAATGATGAAATGTGGAATGGCAGGAAAACCACTCAGGAATATAATAGCTGTAATCAATATATTATGCTTCTGTCAATATGGTATGGCTTAAAAAATTATTGTCCAAGAGAACTGGGAGGATGCATTACTTTTTCAACCTATTGAGAGACCTTTTAAACTATAAAATCAGTTTGATCAATATTTCTTTCTGGAATGTGTCAAAACACACATAAATTCAAAATTAAGAAAGTACAAAGCAAAATTAGAATTTCTGTTTCTGGTAACAACTAGGTAATTCAGATTAACCTTTCAGCTGAGGACAACTGCAAAAGCTAGAAAACATTAAAAATTTTTTAAATGTGTTGAGTAACATAGTGAGGAATTATAGAACGTATTTCTGGGACAAGAAAACCCAGAAATGAACTTAGTATTTAAGGATTTGTTTTACAGAAAAGTGTCTACGGATTCCATACTATGGTAGAGATGACTAAGGGGCTTAGAAACTGAGCAGAGCTTTCCAAAGAGTCACAGGAATAGGAAAAAAACAAATGTAGTTAAGTGCCAAGGATTGAGACCCTGACAAACCTGCCATGATTTGTGCAGGCTTACATACTAGGATTAAAGGAAAAGTGGAATTAGCCCTTGGAAGGACAGTGGGCCAGCTTTGAATCATCTCAATCTCTTATTGTATAAGGTAGTCTGTGCTATTTGGGTACCCTTGGCCTCATGGGAGAAATGTGTAATCCTTTCTGGAAGAAGATAACATATCTCATGTCTCAAGTGACTTTTACAATTTTTCATACTGTGAAATGTTTGTAATTTATGAATTTTCACCTGTAATTTGATAAAAAATAATCAGGCATAGGTGCTAACAAAACCACACAACTCAAAACGCATGAAAAAGTAAAAGAGAGAATATAAAGAGCTCTTGGGTCACTTAGATAATGAAGATGTCAAATATAGATTTTACTATTACTGTGTCAATAAATTCTAGAAAATAAAATAAAAGATCAAAAATTTCAAAAGAGGACAAGAAAGGATAAAACATATTCAAATTGAAATTATAGAATAAAAATACTAAAACACATAATTCAGTTGATAATTTTAATAGCAGGTTAGATTCATCTGAAAAGAGAATTAATGAGTTGGCAAACAGGTGAAAGGAGAATATCCAGAATGAAGCAGAGAAAGAAAAAAATATATAGAAAAATTCACTAAAGAGCTCTATAGCTATATAGTGGAAATTTCTAATATGCATGTAATTTCAGTTTCAGAAATAGAAAAGGGGAAAAATCCACATTAGAAAAGTAAATGTTGGGGCTGGCCCAGTGATGTAGTTGTTAAGTTCACACGTTCTGCTTCTAGGTGGCCCGGGGTTCCCTGGTTCGGATCCCGGGTGCGGACGGACATGGCACTGCTTGGCACGCCATGCTGTGGTAGGCATCCCACATATAAAGTAGAGGAAGATGGGCATGGATGTTAGCTAGGGGCCAGTCTTCCTCAGCAAAAAAGAGGAGGACTGGCAGTAGTTAGCTCAGGGCTAATCTTCCTCAAAAAAAAAAAGGTAAACATGGTTTTCTTTCTAAAACTGGTGAAAGACTTGAAGCTGCAGATTCAAAAAGCATTACAAATCTCAAACCAGAAACTACACTCATACAGCTTTCAATAAAACTATTGAAAACCAAAGACAAAAAATCTTAAAAGCAAAAGAGAGAAAAGGGGTGTAATAATGAGACTAACAGCTCAAAAGAAGCAATATAAGCCAGAAATCAATGATATTATATTTCTGTAGTGAGGGAAGAATATATCTGCCTATAACTCTACACTTTGGGAAATATCCTTCCAAAATAAAGTTGATTATCTTATTTTAAACTACCAACCATACCAAAAATAAGTGAATGAATCAAAAAGATGGTCAGAAAAAAATTGAACACAGATTGGATATTTTATACTATTAAGCAATTATCATTAATTATATCAAATACCATATGGATAGTGGCCATGTTTTTAAAAAGAATCCTTAAATACACTGAAATACATATCGAATCTTGTTGCCAATTTCTAAATTGATTTAATATACTCCCTGATGCAATTAATTAATATAGTTTCTTGGATGGCAAGTTATTATAAGATCCTCTCCTCTTTTCTAAGAGTTTGTCTATTTATCCACTTATTCAGCAATAATTATTTGTATGCTTAATATGTACCAAGAATTGTGTTAGGCACTAAAGGTTAAAAAATAAATGAACAGTTCCTTTCTCCTAGAAATTACATTTTATTAGGAGAGACAGAAGGGTAAGCGTTATGTCACAATATGAAATATATGAAACAAATTGACTAGTGTCTGATCAATAATTATCGAATAAAGGATTATGATAAACATATACAAAATGCTATGGGAATAATGGTAAGAATCATTTAATCAAGAAAGGACTGAAAAGGGGAAAAAATAAGCAAACAACCCTATGTTATATCTGCATGATTTCAAAAAACATTTGTGTCATATCATGGATATTAATGCTAGAAGGGATCCAAGAATATCCTCTGGGCATTTCAGTTCTACCTCCCTCTTTGAATCTAGCCAAACTAGTATGTAAACTGAGGAAGAAATGGCATATTCAGTAAAACTAGAAAATAGGGAAAACTACAAACCAAAACTGTGAAAAATACCTGTCAAATATATATATATATATATTCTTATGTAACGAGTACAGTCTTGGAGGTCCTAACCAGTGGTCTTGTGCTTGGAATAAGAAATTCTGGTAGCATGTGGGCTACAGGAGCACGTGTTAGCCTACATCACATGATATTTGTGGCAAGGTAGGCGGGCTGAGTAAGGAAACGGGACAGTCGGTATGTACTAGAGGAAAAAAACTGCAAAATACTAAATTCACTGTGAGTCATAAAGAATTCTCATTCTCAATAAACGGGGAAAGGCATATCAATAAATGTTCTGCTTGGTGATAAAGGTCCAGGACACACAGTAGAATTGGCAAGAAAAGTTGGTGAGAGTTGACCCTGCATTAATATCACTGGAGAGTACAAGTGATTGAACTAGAACTGAGTCCAGGGGCACAAATAATCACATCAGGATATTATTTCTTTCTCCACCTACAACTTTGCTTTCCTCTGTACTGTCTTTATTCTTAGGCAATATCTTCCTCATGGTGGCAAAGGTGGCTACGGACTTAGTACTCAAAGTCTCAGCAAAAACAGCATATTGTTCCCCGTGACTTCAGTAATTATTCAAGGACTGAATCTCACTCTATCTTGGTTCATGTCCCTTGTTGAATCAATTAGTGTGGCTAACAAAATGCGGTCATCTCTTTTGGTCATAAGAGGGATGTATCTGGAACTAGAGGTTAAAGCCAGCCTTGCCTAAACCATAAGAACAGGACAGGTTGATTTCCAAAAGGAGGAAAACCAAGGAAGTATTAGTAAATAAAAATGTAAGGTACACCAGGCAAGCAAAAAGTAACAGTGTCCTTTTAGACTCTTTCATACAAAAACTTTAGATGATGGAATCAATTTAATCAGAAAATAATGTAGAAGCCGTGTTGAATGAACTGGGAATGAGTGTCAAAGATAACTAAAAACAGAAAAATATATTTAACTATGTTAAGAAATTGTGGGAATTATAATTATTACAGAATTATAGTTATTTACATTTGTACTTATGTTACAAATCCTAAGGATATAGAAATAAGAGTATCGCAAAATTGGAAAACAAAGTTTATGGGAAAGGAGTAGTGGGTGAATTAGGAGAAAATGAAGAAACATAAACAAACTGATTTTACTGTCTTTCTCTGTGGGATGCTGGTAGATTAAAAATGAGAAATAAAATTCATTTCAGAACAAACGCATAACCTTAAGAGATTAAGTATTCATGTGAAGAAGCTAGAAAACAAACAAATGTAAGGAAAGCTGGGATAATTTAATTTTTAAAAACAGACATTAATAAATTGGAAAATGAAAGAATAATAAATTGGAAAAGGAAAAGAGAAACTTTTTGGAAAAAAAAATCTACCAGTTAACCTAACCATGAGAGAATGTAAAAGAAACAGAAATGCTAATTTAAAAATGGAAAAATGGATACATTGGGAAATAAAATAATTATTTAAAAAATCCTTGGCTAAAATGTATTCATATTAGATTGAAAATCTGGATAAAATAGATTTTTTAGGAAAATATAAATTGCCTTAATTGACTCAAAAAACAATTCATAAATGAAAACATGACTAGTAAACTCCATAAAGAAAAGTAAGGAAACACTTAATAAAATTTTAATTTCACCCATTCTTATACATAAAAATTCCATTTCTATGATTTTATAACAGAAATATACTATTACGATTTACTCAAAAGATGTGCATACAAGGATGCATGCTGAAACATCGTATGTGATAGCTAAAAGTGAGAATCGACATAAATATTCATCTATAGGGACTAGGTAGGTGAAATTATTATATTTTCATACAAAAGAATTCTAGTCAGAGGTTACCATACTTATATGAATTGAGACAGATCTCCCAGTCATGGTATTGAATCAAAAATTCATATGACAAAATATTTTAAGAGAGTTATACGTTCCCTTTGTAATATGTTATATTACACCTTATAGATACTATATATGTATAGATTTTTATTTTAGAGTCCTACAATAATTATAGCCATATATGCACATTTATATATGGAAAATTTCTGAAAAGACACAAGATATTATTAATAGCTATTACAACTAGTCAGTAGAAGGGGACAGGGTGTGTACTAAGTGTAAAAGTTGATTTTTCACTGTATGTCTTTCTGTGACATTTAAATTTATATTATTTATTTTCATAGTAATAATAGATAAAAATTAAAAATAGTTATAGTCTCTGCTTGAGATGTCTTTTAACATGAGGCAACTGAGGTTCAGAAAGAAAATTCCTGAATTTCTTCCTCAGACTCAGGAAGAAAATTTATTGTACATCATTTATGTCACCTTTTTTCATATAAATAATTTCTGGGAAGATAAAAAGAGACAAAATACTAAAAGTATTGTAAATTTTTAAGATGATATTTTATTAAAAATTGTGTTATATATCAATACCATTAATAAGCATTTTTATCTAGCTCATTATGTATGCCAAGTTTTGTGCTAGATATAAGAAAAGAAGTACTTTAAGGTGCCTGTTCTCAGGTAGATTAGAATACAGGATGTTTTTAAAACAAACAATTGTGCAAGGTAACCTTAAGTGCAAAATCAATAAATGAAGACTTTTCTTAAATATTTGACCAATAACTTAATTTTAAACTCTAATACTTCAAATTTCCATTTCCCCTATGCACCCACCCACCACAAGGTTTGATTTTACTAATCAGCCTATTTTCATTTTATTCGTTGCATCAAATACCTAATTAATTTGCATCAAAATGTAAATTAAATTGTTTTTCCTCAGCCTCACAGGACAAATTACCCATATGTCCTCACATGGAATCCTGGAAATCGTTTCTTAGAATCTTTACATAACATGGAATTATTTGTAGAATGCCTTTTGTTAGGAGAGTGAAGAATTACTTTAGCCAAACTTGTGCATATTTAACTCAAAGATGAAATGCAAATGTTACCAAGTAAGTTCTAGCACTCCAAACTGCAGTGATCCTGAAATATCTAGAATGAGAACAATGTGAAGCAGATTGATATGTTTATTTCTATTGATCAGTGCAAAACTTCTGCTTGGAATTATTTAACCACAAAACTGAGTAGTGTTTTGGCTTAAGGTTTTGTGGGAAAGATAAGAGATGGCAGTTTTCACTGCACGGCTAAGAGAGATGCCATAATTGAAGTCTGAAGTCTGGAATGAAGTAACAAACACCACGGTACAAGACGACACATCCTTCATGATAGCCTTCAGTGTTTTATAGTTTTTAGAGCTAATTAGAAGCAGTTTCAAATATACATTAGCCTTAAAAATGAGAGCAGAGTCAGCTTTTTGCACTCCAGCCAGATGCTGAATTTATGACCTTAGCTATGTAGGCTAACTGCTAACAGCACAGGATCTGAGACTTTCAAAGTTATTTTTAGGACAAATCAGTTAATGAGCAGGTACAAACTTAAGCATAAATGAGCAGCAGGGCAGAGGCAGCCAAATGTCAGGGAGAGTCTCAGATGGTAGGACAAATTGTAATTATTCAATCCAGTTATGGACAGTGGTGAATAAAAATGAACCATTGCCAACTGCTATCCAGTCAAAGGTTTAATTTTGTATGCACAGAAATAGAAAATGCACAGAAAACATGAACACACAATGCATGTCAAAGTACCTTACTCCTGCTGTCTTTCATGCAAACAGAAAACATAGTTTTCCTTCCTCTTCTGGAACTTCCCCTATACTACCATATTAGCTATAATACTCACATTATGGCTCTAATGAATATTACATCTTTGCTTTGTACTAGCTTATTTGTAATGACAAGCCTTTGTATAATCCTTCACCATGTTGTAGGAGGTTCCAAGAAATCAGCATGGTCATAATTCACTCCCTCCACTACCATCACACCGCCAACCTCGGGGCCTGGCCTCCATAAGAATTAATAGTCAGTGTCAGGGAAAGGCTCAAATTAATCAGTTCATTTGCATTGAGAAAATTACTTCAGGTTATCAGCCATTGAGAGGATGACTAAATCTGGGGACAGAAAAAGAAATTTTGCCAAAGACACGGCTTTGCTGAGCCCTGAAACTTTTAGCTGCTACTCACTTTGGTTTTCAATGCAGAGTATAATAACAAAGGGCCAAAAATCAAGAGATCTGGATGAGCTAATTTTATCATTTTTCAAACATGCCCTTTTTGCACCTTATTGCTTATAGATTATTGATGTAGGAAAAGTGATATTAGCCCAAAACTTCTTCCCCAAATATTTTCCTTAAAAAGCTGCCTTTATCATTAAGAAAAAAAATGTTTATTAAAATTATGCTACTCAAGCACTCTATCTTCATATAAAAAAAGCAAACTGGTTATATGCATTTTTATTTTGTTTTTGGTTACCAAGCAACCACTATCACTGATCCTAATGGCACCCTTTATTTTGGGGACGAAGAATATTTCTATCCCATTCTGAAAAATCTGGAGGAATGGGAAAATATGGCGCTCTGCCCCTAAGAGAAGAAAAAAAAACAAATCAAGAAGCTTCTTCTATCCAAACTAGATCATTCTTTCCACTTTTGAGATACAGTAAAGAATGAGTAAGTAATCTAACTACGCTTAGCCAAGCAACCCTCTCCCTCAGAATTTGAACTATGAGGAGAGTGACAAAAGCAAGAAAAATACTTGGAATTTGTTTATCCATCCTAACAATGCTGAAATTGCCTAGTAATTAATGTCCTTGAGACTTTAAAGCTTCTTTTTCTTATTTTGAATCTCATTCCATAGCCCTCCCTTGAACTCTGTGAGCGACCTCATGTCCACTCAGTAAGTTCGCTTTTCTTTCATTTAGCCAGAGTCGCCTCATAGTGATGCAACCAAAGGACCCTAACTGAGACAGAGTGTTGAGGGGAGAAAATTTTAAAATGAACTGTTTTATAGTACTTTCAAAGAGATAGGCAAGAGTTTTGCTATACAAAGACTTATTCTGGGGGAAATTTTCCTTATTGTCTATGGAATATTGACATATGACAGTTAGGAAAGATTAACCCAATATGCTTATCAATCCAAATCATTCATAAACATTAGTACAGCTGCTGATGATGGTGGAATTGGTCACAGCAATGGCAACTGATATGTTCAACAGACACAACTCTTGAAATCAAAATGTAAATTTGTTTATGTCTCCCATTGTCACTTTAAAATTTATCCAGTGGAGCCATTGGATGAAAGCCCTAGAAAGACCCATGATTTTCTTGTATTAGATAATAAATAGTCCTATGTCACCCAGTGCCACAAAACAATCACAACTGAGACTTAAGATGAACAAATAATTCTGCAACCAAAACTCTGAACATGATTTACAGTTAAATCTTCCTTCCTTCCCCAGGTAGGGCCAACTTCCAGCAGGCTACTTGTTGCTTGGTAGGTGGATAGCAGGATCTCTCTTTTCCCCAAGTCTGCTGACAACCTTGTCACCTTAGTCATTAGTGCTGTTTTCCAGCATTTCTTTCCACCTGGATGCACATGGTAGAATTGCACTCTTAGTCCCTGTGTAGCCAGGTGAAACTATCAATAGTTCTGGTCAATAAGCTGCAAGTGGGAATGGGGCATGAGTTATTTACATGATTTAATGATTGATGCAAATCTCTCCAAAATCTCTCTTTCCTTTGGATACAATGAGCAACTACAGTCAAGACAGTGATTCCTCTGGGTCTCTTCTGAGAAGACACTCTGTTCCCACCCTCTCATCTCACTAACTAATAAGGAAAATGTAAATATGGCAAGAAGTAAACTGTTCTTCTACACCAGTGAGATTTTGCAGTTACTGTTACACCAGGATAACCTAAGCTCTCTGACTGGAAATGGAGTGCTGCGATAACGAAACACACACATCCACACACACACATCTAAAGCATGTGGTGCCGGGCTAGGGGCTAGGTGGCAAGCAATGGAGAAACTGATATTGGACTTTGGAAATGGCAATTAAGTTACTGATAACTAGAAACTTATTTACTTAACGAATTTGTAACTTGAAGGAGAGAGGTTGAAAAACAGAACATTATTGATGTGTGTTGGTTGCTGATGGCTGGGTTTGGCAAGTTACTATAGGGACGATATTTGTCAGGAAAGAATTAGCTGGTTTTTCAACAGGAATGAAAAGGAATTAAGAGAGGCCTGAAATTTGGGAACTTTCAGGGTTGAAAGATGCATCTGCTTTTCATCACCTACTAGTAAGAAAATTAAACTAAGAAAGCCTTTGAGCAGTAAATGTTGATTCAAATTTAGCCTTGTAGCAAGAATCAAATCAAAAGCATAGTCATCACAAGCATTATTAAAATCTCCAAATAAAGTTTAATTAGTCTTAGCGAAAATATTCAGTTAAAACTGTGGTGTCCAATTACTTTGAATTGGACAAGATGGCTCAAGGATATGAGACCAATGATGTGGATTTCCCACAGATGTATGAAAAGTTCAAAGTATCTGGAATTAATTCTTGAGACAGGAAGAATCAGGGGTGGGAGAAAGCTAGAAATGCAGCAAATCTAAGAGAGAGATATCTAGAATAGAATGGAAGATGTGACTGCTGCAACATAGAGATGACTGGAGTCACATGGAATAGATTCTCATCACTAGAAGTTTCCTAAGTCATTTAGAGAGTGCTACTGCCAAAAGAACAATCAGTTTGATCTAAAAGAAACTGTGAATATTCAAGACTTAAAATGACCTGTGTCCCCCACCATGCTGAGAAATCTTCTTAACTCCAAGAAGAATGTATTGTCCAATGCATATTTCAGATGTTGGCAGAGGTTACTGGAAAAGGAATAGAGAGAGGCTCTACTAGGGGCCACAGAGAACAAGAGAGGTACTTGGTACTTGGTAGGGAGGCAGGGGAACAAAATCAGACCCTAAGCCATTCCCCAACATCAGGATGGGGAGCCTTTAAAACATCTGTTTTTAAATTTGCTGTAGATCAGAACTTTCCAAATGTGATTGTTTACGTGGTTATTCTGTCCCCATTCCCCTGTTGTATTTTGGTTGTGTGGATAACTGAAAACCTGTCTTCATTCACCTCCAAGTCAAGAGAAAACACATCAAATCTGATGCACAGACTACTAGTCATCACCCAGGAATCCTAAATTTAAAGTTACATGCCAGAAACGGGTAAGACTTTGAGATGGTATCTGTTCAGAAGGAGGTGGTATATTGTGACTGTGAATGAAAGAATATACAAATTTTCACTTTAGCTAGAAGGGCAGGTTATGGTAGTTGTTAGTGATGTTGATCAAGAATTTTTCCTGCTGAATCTTCAATATATGAAGTAGTATTCCTCTTCTTGGTATGTTGTGATTTAGGCGAGCCATCCAATCTAGTCTCAGACAAATCACGAGTGAAAGTGTTGCCAATCTTGTTCTGGAGAGGATGTGACGTCTTCCTGAGTCTCTTTTAAGTATAATTTGCAATATTCGTGAAGATAGAGCTTCATCAATCTGGGTCCCCAAGTGACTACATTAAAGGTGACTTTTGCCTTGCAAAGAGCATGTGACATAAGTGAGAAATTAAACTTTTTGTTTTAGGCCAATGAGATTAGGATTTGTTTGTTAACGCAACACAAACTCACCTATTCTAACTGATATGCATGGTTTCTGGCTCCTTGGAAGTGGAACAGAGAAAAGGAAGAGGGAACGGATATCTAAAGTTCCCACTTCACTCTTATCATGACAGCATTTTACAACTGTGGGAATGGCTAGTATTTAAGGCTGAGTTTTTCTCTTGCAGGCATTTTAGTAGAGTCTCAAGAAATTCCCCTGATGGACTCCTCTTACCCTACCCTTTTGCTTTGGCTGGCCGCTTTGGCTGGCTGCTCACATCTACTTCAGGTTTTCTCTAGATCCACCTATCACAGACTCGCTATGGGGGACCCTGCACACTCTGGTAGAGGCCATTTTGGATAAGATCCCTTCTAATACATACCTATATTCCTACTGGGTACTGCACAACTGATTCCTGGAGATGTTGCATCTTTATCCACCATGAGCAGGTTGGTCACTGGCTTCCAGAGATAGCAGTAGCTCTCTGTACACTGTGGCTTTAGGCTGCCAGCCATTAGATACTTCATACATGTGTCGGACAACCCAACCAAAGTACTCCCAAATTTCTTCGGGTACATACCAAGCTCTTAGACTTGCCTTCTTGAGTTTAGTGCATGCAAGGGTTGAAATTAGAAGTGAGCATCTCGGCCTATCCCTTAAGGAGGAGTGAGTGAGACTCAAGGCACTTCAGGACTATATCCAAAAAAAAATCTCTTCACAAATCTCCCTTTCCTTGGCCCTTTTATCTTCTCCTGGTGAATTTTAGAGCTGTCCAAGGAGTATTCCTTTATATCCTTTGAAAACGTGCGTTTCAATCTGGTACTTCCCTATGGGATTTTTATCTATTATAATTTGACATCTAAGTTGAAATTTAAAATCTAACATGCTCTCACATAATAATAGCATTTCTCATTTACTGGTCACTTGGAATGTGCTAATAACTGCACCAAACACTTTAACTTTATATCTGTTATCTCTTTTAAGCCTCATAGGATCTTTATGAAGCTGGCTTATTATTCTAACTTTTAGATGAGAACCCTGAGGCTTGGAGAGTTTTAATATTCAAGTGCTGAGTGTTTTGTTTTGTTTTAACCTCTATGCTACATTAACTGCCATTAAGTGGTATGTATATTAGTTACTAGAAAGAAATATAGGAAAACAATTTGCCTCATTCCTATATGGTTTCCCATATATTTTGGCACGTTTTGGATATGATTTTACAGAGAAAAAGGATAAGCTTCACCTTAAATTTTCTAAAGTGCTATGTTTAACTTTATTTTACAAACTTTTAAACATGAATGCTGTACAGGTGATGATGTATCAGTATACTTCATTTTCCCTTTTTCTTGTAATCTTGCAAAATGAAAGGTATGATACATCCACACTGAGAGATATCTATTTCAATAGTAAATGTGTGGTATCACTCACAAATTTTATGGCAATAGATTTTTTTTTAAAGTATACTATAGTATTCTCTATGCTTTCTCAATTATGAGAATAGCTTGAAAGTTTCACATTTCAAGAGGGTTTCCCTACAGCTTTCTCTCTGACACCACCCACCGTTCCTTTGCCTCTACAGTTCTTTCTAAGCTTGTTCTGTTCATTCTCTTCTTACAATCCTTTAGTGTTAGTCAAGAGGCTGACTTATGGCACCTGTCACCCCAAACCATGCTTGAGAGCAGCATAATAAGGGATTTCACAGGATTAAAGTTCCCTCTTGAATATGTGACTATATACACTCTGATATTAATTGTTTATTTTGTTGTTAGTATGACTACAGACTAGCTGGGGCTTCTTTGCTGAATTTGTTCATCAAGCACGTGCCAACTGACACCTGAAAGTGCTCTGAACGTTATAAACATGTACCTTTAAGACTTCAGTTGCCACTGAGCCTTGCAATGAACAATCATGCCCATTTCCTCACACACAGGACCTCAGCTGAGCCAGGCTGAAGCTGCAAGTCCTGCCTTTGAATCTGGCAAATAAGTGATAAACATCTGGCCTCCTTCCTATGAAAGCTACTTTAAAATGAATTTGTTTGGATCTATTGTATTTTAAGTAGGGCTCTTTCTTGTTTGTTTTTTCATTTGCCTGTTGATTTTAAGTAAGTGTTTTAAGTGAGAACTTCTCTGTTCTTCCCTATGTTACCCTTAGGATCTGTACACTCCAACAACGCACTTTAAAAGAACTTAGTGTATTCAAAAGCTATGCCTATATTTATACCTGTTTATTTTCATTACAAAAAGTTGAGTTCAATTAAATGAGATTTTTTTCTGAATGATGCATGGATATATGGCACAAAAATCACAAATCACATTTGCATTTCATTTTTAAATTAGTTGTTTCATTTTTTGAAGAGACATTCAAGGTCACAGCCCTAGGAAAGGTTTTCAATATGTGACTGTGCTTCCATCTGTGCCTTGGAGACCATAGAAAATGATCTTATCTCAGACTTCAATTTAAATAACATTCTGAGCACTCCACCCTGTCTTCCCTAAACCAGGATGCTGAGGGCCAAGTATCTCTCATTTAATTTTAAGTAGATTGCTTTCAAGTTTATAGATGAACTGAGAAAAATTTTTAATTCAATTCTTTAAAAAAAAAAACCACACATAAGGGTAATGTGCAGAGGAAGTATGCAAAACACATACTTGGAATTTATGGTTATTCAGAATGAAGGAAAGAAAGGAGATTTTACAGATATGCAGAGAGAAACAATTCAGAATTGCAGTGGGCTGGTGGAGGCTAGTGTCAGGGAAAGAAGAAAAGTTGAAAGAGAAGAAAAAAGTTCAAAACATCCTTCTCATCTTCAGAGAAGGGTGCCTTGCATAAAACACTGTTATGAGCACTAATATGTTATCAAAGCAGGTTAGCTTAATTTAAGAACAGGAGCATTCCATGACCTACTAACCTTTATGATGTTGTTCAAAGGAGCCAACTCTTGTCCCAAAAAAGAGAGGACTTTTTTTCTGTATGATTACCACATTACGTAGAAGATTTTCTGGAATTCATTGAAAATTTCAAATCTTTGTAAACTTTAAGCCATCAAAATATTTACTTAAAAGCTATAGATGATGTTTCCTTTGCATTTTCTAATTGAGATTCTCTTTCTGTGAAAAAGAACATACAGTGCCACCCTTGGAAAGCCTGAATGTTGGTACAGACGCTCCATGAGAGGCTTACAAGGGTCTACGTTTTAGAGGCAGTGACTCTAAACCACGACAGTGATTTGTATTAGAATAAAAAAGTCAGAGGTCAATGAGCACACTGGGAGGGAAAAAGAAATAGCAAGGATGATTAGCCACAAAATCGGAATAATAATCTATCCTGGGGTCCAAAATCCTGGAAAAAGAATAGGGGTATTTCAAGCAGTGAAATCCTGTAGGCTTTTAGTAATAACATGTTTACCTAGGATCTATCGTATCAGATCTACAAAGAGAATAGCAATAAAAACAGCATTATTTCTTCTTTATATGTATACACGGAGTTGACAGTGCAATTTGGCGGTACTAGCTGTTTACATTTTCTTCTTCCAAAAGAAATGTGTGCTGAAATGCAATGTTTGTCCCTGACCAAATTTTTCAAAATAGTTTTGAACAAAACACTAAAAACTGACTGCCATCATTGCTCACATTTTAGGTACATGGTTTAGTACATTGAAAAGGATGGAGTGGAACGAAAGATAGACCAAAGACAAAATGGTTCCCCAACTTAAAAGAGTATACAAAATTGCTTTGAAATTGCATTGCTTATTATCAAGGAACGTTGTGGACTTATCAGAAAGATCCCATGTATGGAATCTGTGCATATATGTGGATTGGGGGATTCTGTGTTCATTACAGCAAGCCATTAAACACGAGCTACAACAAAGCCATCTGTCCTACTGGATCTCCTCATACCAGAAAAATTAATGGTAGAAATATTAGACTTAAAAAAAAACACTGCAGTTACTAGAGAAGATTAAGTTCATGTGATAGGAAAACATAAAATATAAAAATATAAAATATTATTCATTCATTCAACATATATGCATTAGAGCTTCCTACCAGGCACTATTTTAGACACTGGGAGGTCAGCAGTGAACGAAATAGACAAACACCCCTTCCCTGAAGGGCGTACAGGCTATTGGAGGAGAGAGACAATAAACAGGATAAATAAGTAAAATATAGATTTTTAGATAGTGATAAACCCTAAGGAGAAGGGGAATAGGAAATGAGTTTGGAGAACAGGGGTTTAAAATGTTAAATAGAGTGATCTGAGGAGGCGCTACTGAGTAAAGACTTGAAGGAAGTGGGAATGGAAGTCATGCAGATGTGGGGAGGAGCATTTCAGATGATGGGAAGAGCCAACCTAAAGCGAGGAGGCCAGGTTGGCTGGGACAGAGTGAGCACAGGAGAGAGCACTAGGAGGTGAGGTAAGAGGCAATGGTCAGCTGCACATGTGTGACCTTAGACGTCTTCATAAGGACTTTTCTATTAGTGTGAGGGTTTTCAGCAGAGGAGTGACACTCCAGCTGCTGTGTTGAGAGTAGGTAGCGGGAGGGAAAGAGAAGGGGAGGGGAGACTAGTTGGGAAGTGTCCCAGATAGCTTCCTTCTGTCCCTCCGGATGTACTCTCCACCCTCTTCACCCTTTTCTCTGCTCTGGGAAGCTGATCTGTGTACACTATATCAGCCAAGCTCCCAGGAAAACCTGGGAGGAGATCAGAGAGAGGAAGGTGGGTTAGGTCAGGTATTTCCTTGTTTTTATCCCCGAGTTTGCCTATGGCTGGTTATATTACTCAATGAAAGGTCACTGATCCTTTAAAATTTGCTAAATTTACGGGACCCTCTAAACTTCTGGGTTCTTCTTGTTCTCCTCATTTGCATTAGTTTCCTAGGGCTGCAGTAACAAAGTATCACAAACTGAGTGACTTAAATAAGAGAATTTATTGTCTCACAGTTCAGAGGCCAGAAGTCTAAAATCAAGGTGTTAGCAGGGTTAGTCTTATCTGAGGGCTGTAAAGGAAAATCTCTTCCATACCTCTGTCCTAGTTTCTCGTGCCCTCAGGTGTTCCTTGATTTACAAGTGGTATATCTTTACATTGTCTTCATTCTGGACACATCAACTGTGGGTCCAAATTTCCCCTTTTTATAATGATATCAGTCACATTGGAGTAGAGCCCACCCTAATGACCTCATCGTAACTTAATCATCTGCAACGACCCTATTCCAAATAAGGTCACAGAAATAGGTAATGGAGGTTAGGACTTCAACATCTTTTGGGGGGACATGACTCTACCCATAACATTATTCTTTTAGGCTCAAGAATGAAAATAACCTAGCTGCCACTAGCTCTGGTTCTGTTGTTGGTTTTTTTAATATTTACACTTTTGTAAAACTTCTTTGTAAATAAACTCCTTAATTATCATATATGAGTATGTCATTTGTTCACCGTTGGGAGCCTAATTATACAAAAGTCTATAGGATAAGATAAACAATGGTAGCTTGTACCACAATGCTGGCAATAGCAGTAATGAGCTGTGGTCACCAATCTGGATATAATTTTGAGATGAGGCAACAGCATTTGCTAAAGAACTGAATATGGGAAATGACAGAAAGAGATAAGTCCACGACTTTTGACCTGAGTAACTGAAGAATGATGTTACCATTTCCTGAGATGAAGAAGGCTGTGAGAAAAGCAAGTAGAAGTGAAGCATGATTTCAGGAACTCAGTTTTGAATATGTGAATTTTGAGGCCCCCATTAGACAACTAAGAGGATGAGGCTTGGCTTTATGCATTTGGAGTCTAGGAAGAGGTCTGTCAAGACCCATTTGGGAATCATCAGTGTATGGACAGCATTTAAAGGCATGAGGCAGATTGAAAATCAGAAAATGATGAAGTGTAAAAGAGATCCAAAGGTCTAACTCTCAGAACTCTAAAGTTTACAGAGAAATGAGTAGCAACCAACAAGTTTGACTAAGAAGGAGCATCCACAAAAGTAGAAGGAAAATCAGGTGATTTGGGCGTCAGAAGGGAAGCAGAAAGATTTTTCCAGGAAAAAAGTGTTCAGCTCTGTCAAACACAGTTTGCCGATCAGGTAAGATGAGTACTGAGAACTGACCCTTGGATTTAATTAAAATTTATAAAAATAAGTCAGAGCTAGAGATAAGTAGCACAGGTGCAGTCTTGTGCACAGCTTGGGGCCCAGGCTAGACTACTGGAAAGTCCTGGAACTATGTGAGAAGGGCTAAAACAACTGTGTCACCTCCCTTTTACAAAGGATATCTGCCTTTGTAGAGTTTATCTTACGTCATTTTAAAACTTAATATTAATTTTAACTTGACAGTGATTTATCCTAGGAGTGGAACTGGCTGGAAGGAAGTTTAATTTTGTTACTTTACAAAGGTCTATATTGTCAGGATGTTTTATAAGGAACTTGTGTTATATTTGTAATTAAAAATTAAAAAAAAATTCAAAAGTTACGTGGGGGGGGTATTGATTTCCAGTTTGAGGAGTTTGGCTGACCCACTCTAAGGTGGAACTGCTGAAAACTATTTTTATAAAACAACCATTTAAAGCCTCTGGAAAGGGTCCTAAGGGCAAAAAGAAAATGCAGATATATCTAGTCAAGAAAATCTATGAAAATGTGCTAAGAAAAGTGAGACTCTGGTATTTGAATTAAGACCTCTGCCTCCCTCCACTCTCCCAGCACAGCGAAGCAGAGACTCCACTCCAGATGGCTGCAGCCAAGGACACAGGGCTTCCACTCTGCCCAGCTGCCAGCCCAGGACTCTTCCGGGGAGAAGCAAGGCTTCGACTTTTCTCATCTTGCCCCCAGCTGCCTGCTGTTGAGGCTAACGCCTGGGCAAAACGGGTTGGGAATAGTGTGTTTAAACACACTGTTCTCATGAAAAACAACCTATTTCACCTTAGGGTTGTGAAAAATTATTTTTTTCTGCTCCTTTCCCCAAAAGATAGACTGTTGCATTCTCATAATGGAATTCACAAGTACAAAAGGCTCAGCTAGACAGTTGACTTGAACAAGAACATGTTCTCATGTATGAATAATGTACGGTTAATGTGATTTGGTAGCATATATCTTTTATATGAAAATGTTACTATGACTACTTCAGAAATAGTGTAAATGTGAAATTCATTTTTAAAAACACAAAGTACCTGTCTCCTCCAGAAAATCAATCAGTATAACAGATTTAAGGCAAAATTCAAACTACATTTCTGAGCCGTTTTTTCCTGTCTCCCAAATATTACCCAGGCTCTTCCTATTATAACCCTCCTATCTGTTCCCGATTACTTTTATCAATGTTACAGTATATTAGAAAGGACTTTCTCTTGGGAATTCTCTTCATCTTTCATTCACATCTTTCCCCACTTCCTATTTCTTCCTAACACACTTTTCAACTTCACTAAAACACATTTGCTTTTTATTTTCACATGATTCTCTAAACACATAATTAATCATTCAAATTTTCAATTCTTTATAGAAATATAGTTGGACAATCAGCTGAACTGCCAAGATTTAGGTAATAATACACTCTTTAGGGCATTTCAATGTGAAATGGAGATAGCAGTATGTATAGGCTACAAGACTTGTCATTAAATGTTTCATATTACTTAGAAATATATTATGCCATGGCCTATGATGTAGATAGAAGATACTAATTCAACAAATCCTTATTGAGCATCTACTGTGCTGGGCCACAGGCATATACATTTGAGTAAGATAGGTATAGTCCCTGCTCTCTTAGAGTACTGAAAATATTTTTTAGTCATTCACATGTATTGAAGTGGGAGGACCCGGGACGGTAAGTGCATTATTGATTCAAGGTTACTCCACTACTGGTGTGGAGCTTACACAGTCTCCCTCATTCCAAACATAGTCTTCAAATAATTCTCTGTTGCCCTATTTTACTGGATTATCTCCACCTGCACAGATAGACAAACCAGGACAGTCTGAAATGAAGAACTGTTGTTCGTAGGGTATGGCTGAAAAATCAGTTAAGATTAATTACTAACAGGGAGAAAGGAAAGGCTTTGGAGTACAAAAACAAAGCACTTTAGTTTGAATATGTTTCCCCACTAACGAGCTTTGAGGCACTAAGTGATTTAACCTCTCAGCTCTGTTTCCTCACCTATAAGAAGCAGGAGCAGCCATATGCACTGCAGAGGTTATTGCGGGCAACAACATAATATACTGAAAGAACCTAGAGTCAATGTGTAAGGGATATTAGTAAATCTGTTGCACATAAAAAAATATACTTACGGAAGGCTTCAGTCACTGTTTTCTCCTTATCTGCTCTAATGGAACGGTGGTAGAGAGAGAAATGGGCCGACAAAGATGTCCGCATCCTAGTTCCTTGAACCTGTGAATATGTTACCTTACTTGGCAAAAAGAACTTTGCAGATGTGGTTAATTTAAGGATCTAGAAATGGGGAGACTAGCCAAATTATCCAGGTGGGCCCAATATAATCACAAGGGTCCTTATTAGAGGGAAGCAAAAAGGTCAAAGTCAGAATAAGGAGATGGGGGCCAGTCTGGTGGCACAGCGGTTAAGTTCGCACGTTCCGCTTCAGCGGCCTGGGGTTCGCAGGTTTGGATCCCTAGTGTGGACATTGGCAAAAGCCATGCTGTGGTAGGCATCCCACATATAAAGTAAAGGAAGATGGGCATGGATGTTAGCTCAGGGCCAGTCTTGCTCAGCAAAAAAGAGGAGGATTGGCAGTAGTTAGTTCACAGATAATCTTCCTCAAAAAAAAAAAAAAGAAAAAGAATAAGGAGATGGGAGTGAGGGAAGCTGACATTAGAGTGATGTCATTGCTGGAAGATTGTCTTGAGCCAAGGAATATAGACAGCTTCTAGAATCAAAGATGTTCTCGCAGAGCCTCCAGAAAGAAAGTAGCTCTACCCACATTTTGATTTTAGTCTATAAGACCCAGTTTTAGACTTCTGACCACCAGAATTGTAAGATAACAAATTTGTATTGTTTTAAGCCACTAAGCTTGTGGAAATTTGTTATAGCAGCTTAGGAAACTAATGCAGGAACCTACTGTTAAAATAACCAAATAAAGCATTAAGGAGAGCCAAATTCTGGCTCAGTGTTGAAAAAAGCAAAGAGTCTATAAAAAGCTTGGAAGAGACACTCCCAGGCAAAGAGACTCTGAGTTTGTTATCTCTCAATCAAAAATTTCTTCTAGCCATCCTCTTACTTTCATTTAATTGTACTTGGGTATCATGGGATTTCATAAAGACTTTTATTTAGAGTAAAAGTTCATATTTATTGATATTTACTCTATTTTAGGCACAGTGTGGTGACATGGTATGGTATAGTATTTATTACTCTCAATGAGATAAGGCAGTATGGACTAAATATTATTTTTTGATCTTTACAGATGGAGAAATTCAGCCACGGGAAAAAACCCTGCCTAACATCATACACCTGGTGACACAGCACAGATTCAAGCTAACAGAGAATCAGACTGGACAGCCATCCTTCTCACATTTACCATTGCAAAACTGTAACTATCAATCATAACTTGGTGAGAATGACCATGTCTGATTGCTTTTAGATAACAGCTAGTAGAATGGTATTTTGGTACAGGAAAAGTTAATACATTTGACGTACAGCTAGTAGGTTAGCTTTGATAAATTATACTACTGAGGATTCTGAAAAGTTGTGAAAACAGACATTAAGATGCAGTTAAAAGGGAGGACTAAAATGAAGGTAAGTATGTGTTAAAAAACAAACTTTTAGGGGGCTGGCCCCGTGGCCAAGTGGTTAAGTTCTCACACTCCACTGCAGGTGGCCCAGTGTTTCATTGGTTCGAATCCTGGGCGCCGACATGGCACTGCTCATCAAACCACGCTGAGGCAGCGTCCCACATGCCACAACTAGAAGGACCCACAACAAAGAATATACAACTATGTACTGGGGGACTTTGGGGTGAAAAAGGAGAAAAATAAAATCTTTAAAAAGAAAAACAAAAAAACTTTTATTTTCCTTTTAAATTTTTCCAAGATTGGCCCCACAAGTAGCACAGGAAACTACTCCTCTTTTACATCAAATCCACTGGCCTTAGGTCTCAAATTCCAAGCCTTTATCACCATTACTGTATATTGACCACATATTTTATTTTTAGAAATTGTGATCTGGTTTAAGACCAAATGGTCATTTATAACACTATTTTTACGGAAAAAAGTATTCCAAGTTCCAAAGAGCCAACTGACTAATGAGCTTTTGCATGACAACTAGTTTAGGGGCTTTAGAGATTGCCTGTGGGACTATTGGGCAAGTGGAACAGAACATAAAGTTAATCAGCTAAAAATATGCATGACTTTGTGAGCCTTGAGTTATTTGAAAAAAAGAAATTGTTGTCTTCCTAGCCACAATCCTCAGATGAAGCTTAATCACTTTGTCTCTACTTTCATTCTCAAAATTTAGCATACCACTTTTGAATACACAAGTATTGAAATTGTCACACAATATGACCCCTTTCTAGACACTCCATGAAGAATCACCTGGTGGGAATTTTTTTCTTTCTTTCTTTTTTTTTTCGCTTGAGGAAGATTAGCCCTGAGCTAACATCTGTGCCAATCTTCCTCCACTTTATAACTGGGTCACCCCCACAGCGTGGCTGATGAGAGGTGTAGGTCCATGCCTGGGATCCAAACACGTGAACCTGGACCACCAAAGTGTAGTGCACCAAAATTAACCACTATACCATGAGTGTATTATTTTTAATTTTTAAGTGAATTGTTTAAACTTGTTTTCTTCATAGCATGACAAACATGTTTATTAGATTTGCTACAATAAGCATTTAAAAACTGCTACTTTGTCTTTTGAATTATACTAACTCTACCTCCAAATTTTCCAGCCAGGTACTCTGGGTTTTATTTAAATGTCTTTTCTCAGAGCTGGCCCCGTGGCCAAGTGGTTAAGTTCGCAAGCTCTGCTTCGGCGACCCCAGGGTTCGGATCCTGGGCGTGGACATGGCACCACTAATTAGGCCATGTTGAGGCAGCGTCCCACACACCACAACTAGAAGGACCCACAATTAAAATATACAACTATGTACTGGGGGGATTTGGGGAGAAAAAAAAGCAGGAAAATAAAAAGAAGATTGGCAACAGTTGTTAGCTCAGGTATCAATCTTGAAAATAGATAAATAAACAAATATCTTTTCTAGGCCACTGATTTTGATTTTCTTGAAACCGTCTACTTGAGACAGCAATCTTCTATTTTCCAAGTGGGAAATTTTAATTGATACATATAAAGCAATCATTATCTCAGAATTCAACCCACGTCTTCAAAAGGGTACTTTTACATTTGAACTACTTCCAACACCACAAAGGTAGCAAAAATGTCTGTCACACTTCAAAATAACATGAGTAGTGCATTCCTATCACATTTCAGAGTATGTATAGCAGTGTAGAATCTGGTTTCTAACAATGTCTTAGAGCCCATACTTTCCTAATTGACGTTGATTTTCTAGATTATTTGTATATGATATCCAATTATAAGTTATTACAAGACTGCTCTCTGGTTTCATAGACATTTACTTTGATTGTTTTTATCTCATAATGCTGATGGAGCCCTGTGTAAAGATTGCTAAACCAATTATATTGTCAGGAATGATGACAGTTAACAACGGCCTGGGTCCTGTTTGCACATGGCACCTCCTGCTAAAGAAACAGTTTGACTCAAAAAATAATTAAAATCTGTCACTGCATCATAAAGGGAGAAATAAAGTTACTTTCCAAGTAAACATATTCTCAAGAGAACCAGATGACATTAGTGAAGCTGGCAGAGTAAGAATCTCCAAAAACTTCCTTCTACATATAAGTAATTAGAGAAGCACCCAAAATTGTCAGAATCAACATTTTAAGTACTCTGGAAATGAGCCAAAGACTTGTTATAATTCTTGGACTGTTTATTCAAGAAATACAGCTGAATCTCAGTAAGAATAGTGAACTATGGCATCTTAACTTGTCCTAATTACAATCCCAATACCTTATCTTGGTGATAGCCTTGAAAACCACTAGGCTGCAGTCACAGTGAAGACCAGCAAAGTGGCAGCCAACACAGCGGCAGAACAGTGTTGGAGCTCTTCCAAAGCTCCATTTCCAGAGAACTGTCAGCATTTGACCTGTCTGGTGATCCCCTAGAAGACCTCACTTGCAAAACTGTTTTTATTTGACCTCACTCGGAGCTTATCCAATATGAAAAGCCTTTCTCCTGGGGTATGTTGAAAAAATTACAGGTAATTGTTTAACTTTGCAGCTCCCTGGTGTAGTTGACAAGAATTGGGACAAACAAAAGACTAACCAACAGCCTTAAAAGGAAAACCTATAGAATGAGATGTCCATAGGGTTTTTGAAAAGTTCCCACATATTCCTGGATATCTCGAAGGCCATGTGCATTCACAGAGTTGTGCACATGCCAAGGATGCTGCACATGCTCAGGAAAGAAGTGAGAAGATCCTAATATCTCACCTCTGGATGACCTTGAGGCTCTGTTCCAGCAGTAAGTGAAGGTTAAGGCAGAGATTTTAACTGCCTAAGTGGGTGTTGAAAACATGCCACACGGGGCCACTCTCAGCAAAGACAGAGACAATTATCTGTTTCAGGTGTTTAATAAATTCTCTCTTCAAACATTAGCTGACCACTAAGCTAAATGAGCAGAGGCTCCAGTGATATATATGCATATATCATGTACACCACACACGATATACATGTATATATACCAATAGACATACCTATTGGTTCTGTGGTTCTAGTTCTCTGCAGAATGCTGACCAATACACTGTGGCATAATCTATACAATGGAAAATTATTCACCCAAAAAAGAATGAAGCACTTACACATGTTACAATATGAGTAAATCTTGAACACATTATGCTAAGTCAAAGAAATCAGACACAATAGGCCACATTTTCAATAGATTTAATTTGATTCGAAGGCCATACGATCCAATTAATGAAATGTCCAGAATGGGAAAATTCATAGAGACAGAAAGTAGATTAGTGGTTG
This sequence comes from Equus quagga, assembly GCF_021613505.1. Lineage (NCBI taxonomy): Eukaryota > Metazoa > Chordata > Mammalia > Perissodactyla > Equidae > Equus > Equus quagga. The sequence continues at coordinate 108,110,428 of NC_060273.1, forward strand.
CCAGGGTTTGTGGGGAGTTGGGAATGGGGAGTGCTGACAATGGCTATTTGGAGCTTCGTTTTGGAGTGAAAAATCATCAGGAATTAAATAGTGGTAATGGTGCATAACCTTGTGCATATACTAAAAAGCACTGAACTGTAAACTTGAGTGAATTCTATGGTATCTGTATTATAGCTCTATAGAAAAAGAAAATAAATTATAAATAAATGTTAAAAATTGATTTAAAATTAAAAAGAGAGAGAACCTGCTGGATTCATAGGAAACAGCAGTATGGACTTGGTTCCAAATGCTTTAAGAAGGTTCCTAAAGTATCTATGGATTTGAATGAGAAGGAATGTCATAGGCATGCTGTTTTAATCAATGTAGTAGATCTCAGTTGTCTCACAAGTTTTTCCCATTAAAAACTACCAAAATAGTTCCTGAGAAACCAAACCTAAGAAGATTTTATTTTATTAATTTATTAATTTATTTTATTAAATTAAGTGTCACATGTACTTAATATGTCTACTAGGAAAAATAAACCAGCGCCTAGAAATGCTTTAACAGTGGTCTTCACCTATGTATACAAAGTGGTAGGAAATGAAGCAAATTTCTGTTTCTGCTCCCAAGCCAGGAGGCAAATGGTTGTTTCTAAGCTGTTAAATTTATATATATATATATATATATAATGAGACTGACAGCATCTAAGCTGATCTAGATATATCAATTACTACACATTAACACATAGTTTAAGAAGATTTCTTCATCTTCAAACTCTGAGGGGAAAAACCACAGCTGACATATAGACTTTCATTTCTTCCTTCCCAGAGTGATTTGCGGCCTGTCATACTTAAGGCAGGTTGGAAGAGAAGATTGACATCCCAACAGTCTCCTTATCTCTATTTGAGAGGACACAACTGCCTGGGGTTTTCTGAATTCATATGTCATAAATGCTGCAAGATTACTGAGAAATAGGTGCTGAAAATTGCAAGTAATTATGAGCAATATAGACACAACCTTCTCTGATCAATTACTCCTTATAGAAAAAGAAATTCTTCAAAGTGGATCAAATAATTGTTAGACCCCACTAGAACTGATCCCTCTTTCCTTGGACTTATATTACATTTTCTGTGTACCTCTGAAAAGCAAGTCCTCACAAAGAAAAAACAAAGCCATTTGTGTTTTATTTTACCTTGTGTAGAAGATCTCCTTATATGTGTTATATTTCTTAATAAATTTTAGTTTCCTTGAGAGTAGGTAACATGCTATTTTTAACTTACCCTGTGGATAGATCTGCAGACCGGTATTCAATAATTCTTTATTGAAACAACAAATGAGCAAATGGAAGTCTAGTCACTGGTCATGTTGAAAGACAATCTAAGTCTCTGAGGATCCAAAAGAGCCTCCATCGTTTTCTGATTAATACATTTATACTCAGATATTTTTTAAGTCTGATGTGCGGAACTTAATGATAGGTGTCAACTAGTTGTCTTGGGCAAATGTCATTAAATTATTACATTTTCTGAAATATACATTTTAAGTTTTGTAGATCAGTGATCTCTACAGTAGAATTTCACTTTATGTAGATTGCTTGAAGAACTGAAAACTCTGTTCAAAGGTGCATGCAATTACCCAGCAGCGCCTTTACTAAAGCAGGCGTGGAGCCAGGAGTTCCCGTGTCAGAGTCAGGCAGGTCTCCTCTGCTTCTTCCTCAGTCATAGGGTTGGAGCAGAACACACGCTGCCCAGTTAGAGAGGACATTTCCCAGCCTCCTCTGAAAACGCTAATAAACTGATTACCATGTCAAGACACTTTACAACTGACTTCTCATAGAACCGATGTATTTTAAGAAGCAAGAGAAGTGATTTAACAAGCATCTTTCTCATTTCAGAGGCAAATTTGCAACTTCCACAGGGAATGCCGTTCCTTTCAATTTAATCTTTGCCACCTAATATTATTTTTCACCTTAATAGTCTAATATTTGAAATTTCTGTTTCACATTCAAAATAATAATGGAAAATCATAATACTATGTAGAGTTTTTAAAAAGTCCCTTATGCTTCTGAAGGGTTTTATGTAAAGCAAGTTTATATTTAGAATTTAGAATAGCAGCAGTCCATTACTGTTGGTTAATTGAATGTGCTTGTTATTTGACATATAAAGAAATGTGAATGACCAATATTCAAGAATGTAGAATAAAATAAGAGAAAGTTGGTATGACATAATGTCACTTATTATTTTTCTTATGTATAAATATGTGTGTATATATTATGTGTGTATATATGCATATATATTCTGAGATATTCTAGTCATTGTAAAAATATAATATTTAGTTCATTTTCTTTAAATGTGTCTTAAACAACAATATAACTTATCCAAGGTGCAGCATTATAGTCTGATTCTACAGTTAATGTTACCTGAAATTTTACTACTCTTAAAGAAAAGCTTCAGTGACAAGGAGAAAACAAAAATTGCTTAATCGCTATAGCAGCTATTGTACTTTTGAATAAAAATGGTAAAACTACTTTTAAAAAAGCAAGTATTTAGGGTGGTTTTTCTTTCCATTTTAATACCCATTAGAGAAAAAAAAAAGCTCACATCTGGACTTGTGCTTCTTTTGAGGCCATTTTGTGCCTCTTCTCAGCTCTTTCCTGTCCTCATGATGGATAGCAGAAAAATCTAAGAAGGCTGAATAATCTGGAGGAACGATTTTTTTTTTCTTTTTTGGTGAGGAAGATTGGCCCTGAGCTAAGATCCATTGCCAATTTTCCTCTTTTTGCTTGAGGAAGATTGTCCTTGAGCTAACATCTGTGCAATCCTCCTCTATTTTCTATGTGGGACACCTCCACAGCATGATTTGATGAGCAGTATACAGGTCCACATCTGGATCTGAACACACAACCTCAGGCTGCTGAAGCAGAGCACACAAACTGAACGACCATGCCACCAGGCTGGCCCCTAGAGGAACATTTCTTAAATTTATTTTTTGGTATGTGTGCATATGTGTAATTTCATTTTTTGCCAAAGTCAAAAAAATGAAGAGCAATATTTTCTAGATGGAAGGTATATGCAGTGCCTCAAGTACTAAAAGTAACCAGTACATCACCAAAATTTATATATATTGCATGCTTCCCAGGTGCCAGGATTGTTCTAACTGGTTTACGGGTATTAAGTCATATCACTTTCACAGTGACCATATGAGTGAAATAGTACTGAGACATTATTTTCCCTTTTTACATCTGCACATTCTTCTTTTGTACTATAAAAGCAGTTTTCCTCTAGTTATTCTAAGACTTTCTCCCCAGTGACCTTGGTGTTTGCACATGAAGTGTAGAAAATGTGGAATAACCAGGCAGTTGAGTTCTCTGGTTGTCTTTCTGTCTCTCCATCTCTCTCTGTCTCTGTTGCTCTCTCTTTCCTGTGTTTGATAGAAGCAGCAAAGCACTCAGGAGTAAGGAAACCCTGAGTATGTCCTAGATTCCTGACCTATTCCTTCCTCTTTGGAGGAAGCCTCCAAAGACAAGATACGGAGATTCTTCTTAATAAAAGGAATATTACAATAATAAGTGAGTATTAAGAAATAGGAGAGATGTAGCTGCATTTATACAACAAGCTAGTGAAAACATTATACTGGTAATTTTAGTTATTTATAAATGAAGAGTTAATCAAAAGAGGGGCCAATCCTCTGCATGAACAATGAAAGTAGTTACAACACAGTATGGTCTTAAAGACATCACTGGAGGTCTCATCTACAAAATTAGTTACGAGTGGAATATTATAGGCTCCAGAGATCCAGCATTCAAGAGCCATTTCCTATGTGAAGCATAGTATTCTAATTAATATATAAGTAGCATTTACTGATTGACAATACCAATGATATAGCAATCATTTTCGTACTATTTCCACTCTGAGACCTTCAACTCATTTAACCTAAAATAATAAATAACATAAAAAGACTGACACAATATAGAGACATGACTATTTTCTTCATTTACAGAAATGAAGACCTAGCTTTATGAATGTTCAGACTACAAAACTACAGTTTTGTTCCAATCTTTGTTAGGCCTCACGCATTCTAGTTCAGAGCCTGTAAGTACTATCTCAACTTTCTGATCTCTTGTCAATCTCCAACCTCTTCTCTCCATTTTTACTTGCAATCTCCATTAAACTGATCAAGATTATTTCTTGTGTATTCAGATATTTATCCTCATCTATATTTGAACTTTTTCTATTTTTTGGCTCATCTATCCCTGTGATCTCAGAGTGAGAGGCAACCTCTTTCTCCTCTCTAAAACTCACTCCTCTACTAGTACACTTTATTACATTCTCTCCCAATTATTGAGGAATATTCTTTCAAAATATGTCCTCTTTAGCATTTTCAATGACAATTCTGTCTCATTTTCATATTATTCTAATCCAGATAGGAAGGAGCTTTTTGTTTAATATTATGAAACACCAGTTATGTCAAAACACACACACACACAAACATGATCCTCTGCTATCGTTACTTCTGATTGCTATCCCATTATTCGTCCCTTGTTTCCCAGTTAAAATTCTTACAAAACAGTATCTATATACTGCCCCTGAGTTTTCATTCATCTCTTCAAGCTTCCATCATCACTCCACAAAAATTATTGTGAGGTCAACGAAAATCTCCTTGATACAAAGTTCATTGATTTTTTTCAGTCCTTGTCTTGTAGCCACTCAACAGTTAGCACTCTCCTTGAACTCTGCACTACAGTTTTAACTGTTGATGACTTCCTCCTCCCCAATGTTGTCATCTCCTTTATCTGTAAAGACATAGTAATCTTGTATTTCTCCTTTCTTTTCTCATTCCACTTAGCCTCTTTCAGTTTCTTCTATCTCATTTCCTTTAAATATGTTCATCTCCTTTAACTCAAATTAAGGACTTCTAGGGTTGTTTGCTTACACTGACTTTATAGAAATGCCCATTTCTTTACTCTAAAGAGTTAGAAAGTTAAGACATGGCTTCTGCATGGATTCTATATGTTTATTTCTTCTAACAACAACTTCAGGAACACCTATTTCTTGAAGTCCATCTAACTTCCTCAGCCCATATGTTCCTGTAGGAGTCTGTTTCATATAGGACAACATGCGCCTCAACACCATTCTTTACTTTTGCCTGCTTGTTGTTTTGTGGTTACCTTTTCTGGTTTTACTGTGAATTTTTTTTTTTTTTTTTGTAAGCACCAATCTCTCTGTTTAGATATCCTTCATAAATACCTAAGAAAACTTTTGGATTTTATTTAACTCTCATTAAAAATAATGTGTTATTTTTAGTCTGTTGTATGGTGATTACTCATGAAGAACCTACAGTAACCTAACAATTCTATTTGCATAAGAAATGAAGAAAAGCACACAAAAAATTCAATTTCAAAAATATAAACTATTAACTTTTTTAATACAATTAACTTTTTTTTTAATTTAGGATTTCTTATCCCATTTGCCTTTGAGAAGAAAAACAAAAATCTCTTAACCAAAGCTTAAAATTTCATCCGAAAACGGGAAGGAGAGAAAATATTTTATTTCGATTCTTTGTGTGAAACTAACAGTTTCCATGTCATGAGAAGGCTGCCAATTCTCCAGTACGTAAAGATGCCCTATACTATGAAGGGTTGCCATTTAAAGAACAACCAGGAAGCAATTCAATGAACAGGAATTGTTAAGGATAGGCTTCTTGCTGCATTCCAATCGTGTTCTTTTCAAAACCTGGCTTTATGGATTTTAAAGAAATCCTGAGGGGGCACTCTTTTCCTTTTGTCCCGCTGAAATATCATCATTAAACTCCTCTAAAAATGGTTTCTGATATGATTCTGCTTTCCAGCTGAGGCAACATTTTCTATAAGTAATAACAAAACAGCTGAACTGAGTAAAAGCAAACTGGGCAGAGAGGAATATCAATCCTGATGGGACCAAAGGGAGACCTCTGTTAACTTCTGAACTACCTGAACTTTTCTGAACCAGTTGGTTTTGACTGAAATTGGAAATGCTCTTTTACTTTCGAATCCCTGCCAGAGGGGGCTGCTATGGTAGACTTCTCTATCTATTTTTCTTCTTTTTCAGAGGAATTCAAGACGGGAGATGTCAATGTGTGTGCTTAAGTGTAAAACTGATCATTTTTTAACCACTGGTGGGAAAGTAGTTTGCCAGTGGGGAGCTAAGTGTTGAAATCTGGCATTAATCCAGCAGAGTTGGACCAATAGATCACAGATAACTATACAGTATATGATGGCGAGTTCCCTTGCTTAAAATGAAAAAAAAAAGAAAATGGAGAGTATTGAGAAGTGAGACAGGAGATTTTTCAAAAGGTGCGCTACGCTGCTCTATTGACTTAAACCAGCCACGAGGAAATTTAAAAACAATTTAGAGAATGGAGGGCAACTACCTCTACGAAGATCACTCTTCATAACATAGGTGGATGGGGAATATTCCAGTAAGAAATATTGTCTGGCATGTGTGTTTACCTTAAGGCTTCAGCAGATACTAAATTGCATTCTAAAAGTTTGGTAAATTTAAGCTGAACAGGCCGTTTATGTTACCCAGAAGCAACAACGACACACCCCAAAAGTGGAAGTGGAAGTAAACAGCCAAGTGTCTGTCTTTTGAGGGAGAGTTAATAAAAACAGAAATCCAGTCCTTCCACCAGGATGATGGTGAGCCCGGTTTCTGTAAAAGTGTAGCTAAAAGTACCAACTGTCATGCTTTTCATGTCAGGTCACAAATGCGAGCTACTTGTTATTTAAAAATGATCACCCAAAAAATTGATTTGAGGAATCATTTTCAAGTAAGAAATCAGAAAGTGATTCTGTAATGAATTTTTCCTCCTTTTTTAAATATAATTAAATTACCATGACTGGAAGTGGATTTTAAAACTAACCATTTGAATTTAGAATACACTTCCCCCCAAAATATATTTAATTAAAGTTAATCTTTAATAGATTAAGAATAGGTTTAACAGGTGAGAAACCAAAAAGTAATACCAAAACCATTATATAAAAAAGATATGTTTCCCATAGGTCTCTTCAAATCAAAAAATCAAAACTATAATTTTTAAAGTCTTATATGAAAGGAGCCAAATGTTTTCTCCTCGTTTTCCTTAAGATGAAGTCAGAGTGTATTTATCGATAAACATTACTTCTCTTAAGTTTTTACCTTATTTATTGTTTTGAACCATGCCTTTCTTCTCAAGTGTTCATTTATTCACTCAATGTTTGTTTGCTGACCATTGTGCACAATACTGAGCTTGGTCCTGAGGTACAAAATAATAACTGGATTATTGGTTATAGTTTGGTTTTCAGAAATCTTGACCAGGAAATAAAAGTACTGTTTAGAGCAGTTATGGATGTTATCTGATCACTTACTAAGACGTTGAGTTGAGAATTTAAAGCCCTGAGCTTATAATTTTCTTTCTCCAATTTTCCAGAGCATTGAGAAGCAACCAACCACCTCCATTACATTCCTTACTTACCCTTACATTTTTATGGCAGTTACTCCTTGTTTCCATAAAACTTTCCTTTTATAGGCATTTAATTATTACAGGTGACTACATGTGATAATTTAAATTACTGTTTTGCCACTGCATGCCATGGGCTAGTAGTGCTGCCCAGGATCATGGATGCCTTTAAATCTAATTAGATAAGAGAGCTACTTACAAATTCCCATTTTTGAGGCTCTGTTTCCATGGAACCATTCCTAATGCCAATTTCTGTTTTGATTATCTCTGCAAAAGCTGCCTCAAAAAGTAATTATTTAAGACAGCTGTCTGACTACTTCTTAAAGTGTGGTGGTTTGACTGGGTTCATCAGAGTAATTGTGCTGCTGTCACTTGGGGACTCACGTAGTCTCAGTCAGATGGCAGCTGAGACTGGAATCATCTGTATGTTCAATTGAAATGCCAGCATATCTGGGCTCTCCTCCTGTCTTCGAAGTCTCGGGGCTTCTCCTATTGACATGGCCTCTGCAGATGGTCTCTCCAGGAGGGTCACCAGACTTCTTCCATGGTGGCTTATCTCCTCCAAGAGCAAAGAAATGGGTGTTGCCCATCCTCTTAAAGGCATGACCCAGAGCTGGCAGACCATCATTTCTTCCATATCCTATGCTAATGCAAATGATAGGACACCCCAGATTCAGAGAAAGAGGGTACTACAAGGGGGCACACTGGGATATGTAGTTCATTGGGGACCATTTTTGGAGACTAGGGACCAGAGATAGTTTGGAATTTCTGTTTATAGTGGTCTGCTTAAAAAATTATTATTCTCTGGGTCTATAATACATAATAAGCCCATATTTTAATGATTAGTATTTGAGTTGTATCTGAATTGTAGGCTCTTTACTAAATCCATCTTGATAGTTTTGCCTATTAGGTATATTGCGTCATTTAATCTGGAAATAGGAATTGACTCAAAATGAGAGAGATAGGGGCAGGCCAGTGGCATTATGGTTAAATTTGCGCACCCCACTTCGGCAGCCTGGGACTTGCAAGCTTGGATCCTAGGTGTTCACCTACATACCACTCGTCAGGCCAAGCGGTGGCAGCATCCCACATAAAATAGAAGAAGATTGCCACAGATGTTAGCTCAGCAACAATCTTCCTCACAAAATAAAAAGAGAGAGAGAGATAACTGAATACAACGTTTTTGGTCTCAGTGGATCAGAGATTGAAGCCCCATGGAACCTATTTTTATACTGTGAGAATAAGATGGTACTTGCTACAAGAAGATAAAAGAAGAGAAAGCTTGCGAATGTGATGTTTGTTAGCTACCATAGGTTCTAAAATTTATTTTCAATAATAATGACTGCCATCATCAGTCTTTGTATATAGCTCCACAATATCAAAACGTGAATATAAGAAATACTATGAAATATGTTTTTTCTTAATGGACTTGTCTATTCCTGCCTAAACTTTGATAGTCAAAAACATGACAGGAATTTAAGACTATGTATTCATTTTTTTCATTAAGCACTTCCAAATGTCCTGTATAACTATACTGGTATCTTTCACTGCTTTAATTCTAAAGATATCAACTTTTGAGATTCCTAACTAAAGAGGTTGAATTTAAATTTTAGAATTACTGCGGCTTTCTATTTCCATGTTGTTGGACCATAGCTATACTTTTTGACTCACCAGAATTTACTTTTCTGAAGTGTGAAGTACATATCTGACTAGGTTGAAAATTCTACACATTCATATTTCCTTCTACAGTTCCTGGCGCATTCATATCATCAGGTAGATCTTTCATGGAGATCAAAATTAAATCCAGACATTTTAATTACTTTCTTTTCCCCTTAAAAGGAAAATGTCCTAACCCAAGTAGGTAAAGTTTCATCAAATAAAATTTCTATCTTTAGTGAAACGACAGTTCTAGCTACTGATCAAATAGTTTATTGCTTCCCTCCCTCCCTCTTTCTTTCTTTCTTTTTCTAGGCTTACTCAGATGCTTCAGTCTTAGATTCTTCAAAGGTGCTGGTTCTTTTATTCCACTCCATCTTGTTTGTTTAATATCCGTAAGGTCCAATGTCAATTCATATTATATCAGAAAATTTCAGACACCGAGATTGTATTTGAAGGAAAAATTCAACATTAGTCAAAAAACGTCGAGGCATTTAAACTAACCAAATGGAAACCTTACAACTGTAAACATAGACTAAGTTTTCCCTTAAATGTTTTCCCTTTTTTTTTTTTACATAATGAAAGGAGAGAAACTGCCAAGTAAATCCGCTGTAACTCATTTTTATTCTCATTCAAAATTTATTGCAATTAAGGTATACCAGCTATATTAGGTATCTAAAGTAAATTATTTTCAAATGAACTAAACGGTACTCAAAAAGAATTAATTTACATGCATGAGGCATTAGTAATTTACTCACTCTTACTGGAGGGCCAACTGTTTAAATTGCCCTTCTTACTAGCAAAGAACATTTTACAATACTTTTTATTAGTTTTTCTTTACCACAAAATTCTCCATTATAAAGGTGATTTTCCTTTTCCATGCAGACTTCTACTCTATCTCAGCAAATTCCATTTCTAAATTCATCTCATTAATGAATTGTTAATATTTAAGACCATAATAGGGCTTTGGTTTTGGTTGAATTTTGTGGGAGGAAAACAAGTGGTACAATGGTAGAGACATTTTTTCCATAAAAGAGAAATAATTTTGTTGTCGGAAAAGGAAATAAAATGGATACTCAAAATGCATAAGATGGCCACAAAAACCATGGATTCATAATTCCTACAGCCAAGACAAGAGGAAAGGATGAGGAAAATAAGTTGAGCAACTTTTGTGAAGAGTATAATTTAGAGGCCTGATAATATAAAATAGCTACAATCATTTTCAAAACATGCATAGACAAACCCTGCAGCCAGGGATTGTAGTCAGGCATGTATTTTTCCAGAACCGCAGAGAAGTAATACAAGGGTGATAATGAAATACAAGGGTGATAATGCTGCTTCCACATTTACTCTTCCTTCTATGGAACCATCAAACTTGGAGTAATCCTTTCTATGCATCTGGGAAAACCTGATCAGCTCCTGTCTCTCATAGTGCCTGAAACTCAAAACTGTGTCCTAGCAACTCCTCTCTTTAATCGCTCTTAACTCTGCCCATCTTTCTATTCCTTGCACCCCCTCTACTGCCGTATCAGATATTATTACACCTTCCATAGACTTTAGAAAATCCAAATCACTTCAAATTTCATTACTTATACACAAACAAGCTTAACACGCTGTATATTTTAAAATAACATATGTATATAAAAAACCTACAATATAGAATAATTCTCAAGGCTTGATCAGATTCAGGTTTTGATGGTTTGTTTGTCTGCTTCTTTGACAATAATGCTTTATAGGCGGTACTTTATATCACCTTGAATTTTGACAGAAGCCAGATAGCAGATGATTGACGGTTCTGCCCTCCACCTGAACCCGCAGATTGCCGATATCTTGTATCATAATTGAAGGGCCAGTCACCTTCTCACTACCAAAAAGGCAGATGGCACAGTTAAGGTCTTTAATACCAACTGAATACTTGACTGGATTAATGCCCATCCTGTTCCAAATATGTTTATATGGAAAAAAAATATTGGTTATCATTACATTATCCTAATAAAAGCAAAACATGTCTATTGAGTGCTTCTGGCAGAGACTGTGCTAAGTGCTTCCAAGCTTTATCTCATTTAATCCTTAAGCCAACCTTATAAGGTGGGTACTATTGTCATTATCCACTTTACGGATGAGGAGCCTTAGCCCTAGAGATGTCAAATCACTTCCCCAAGATGAATCAGCTAGTGATATTATACTTACAACTTAAGGTTTTGTTTTACTCTATAAGCCCATGGTTTTATCACTGATGACGTTGCCTCCTCATCACTAATATCTGATTTTCATTTAGTGCTAAAAAGATTCAACATTATATCTGGATTTTAACAAATTCCTAAAGTTGGGCCTTTTAAGTAATATGCACTCATATTACTTGAAAAATGGAGACAAAATCCTGAATTGCCCTCACTGGGTTAATCAGAAAATAAAATAACATTTAAAGTTCACTGTAAAAAACAAAAAACAGTGAAATTATAGTTGTTTCATTGCCAGGATTAATTGTTTCTCTTCTACCATGAGGAATGTATCTGCTCTTCGATGAACTGTTGACAAGTTTGCCACACTGTGGGAGAGCGCATATGCTGCACTGTGATGTTGTAAAACGAAAATGTGAGATGGAAGTCTGCTGCCTACAGCTGTTACCTTTTTAAGCAGCATTAGGAAGTTTGTCAAATAAATTCTATACATATTAGAATAAATAGCATAATAAACAATTTCTTTTGTGTCCATTAAAAAATAAGTAGATAATGAAGGAGAGAACAAGTAGGACACAAAACTGTCATCCTTAAAAAGACACACATTAGATTTTAATAGATCACTTTCAAATGGCTGAATAGAAGAGAGAGAAGAAAGAGACACAGGATGCTTCTCTTACACCCATGGAACAGTGAGCAAACTTATAATAAATAATTAGGTAGTTAAAATCAGAAATGTTTCTAATTCCTGCTTTAAGAAGAGAATTGAACACTCACTGGGCAATTTTTGTTTGTGAGGCAATGGTCCAGAAAATTCACAAATTCTATTTTATTTAACACAACTCTCCTAAGATGCACTTAACACTATTATTCCCATTTCATAGATGAGGAAACTAAAACTTAGACTTTATGATCTTCAGAAAATCTAAGGGCTTTTCAGTGTTAGAGCAAAGATTCTAAGTCTGCTTTTATGACTCTAAAATCTGTTTTTTCTATCTCACTACACTGTGGTACAAGGTATAAAATAAACCAAATAGATAAAAATCCAAAAAGAGTTTAAAAGAAAGTGTTTGATTCCTTATTACTGTTGCTGTTTATTGGCACTGAAATTTCAATTCAAAAAAATAGAAAACAGATAAATGAATTTGGCTAGAAGTTCTGGGCATATGAGAACAGGAAGCAACATTCACCACCCTGAAGAATTTTCAAGATGACTGTGTGGCTTTGAATGCAGAGAACAAAAGATATAGTCCTTGAAAGTCCTCTTGTGGCTTAAACCTTACATTTGAAAGAGAACCAGCCGGATACAATCCTGTGAGCAATTAATATTCAGCTGCCACCTTTACCACACCTGCCATTTGCAACCTCTAACCAAATGTCCTGACCAGTAATTCCTCCCTGTCATCAAATCACCCTTACTCAGACACTGCAACCTACAGTGCAGGAACTGTGCTGTCAAACCAGAAATCTTTTCTGTTGTTTTTTAAATTTCTGTCAGAATTCGTCTCTTCTGATAAAAGCACAATTTCCCAATCCAAAGCAAATGTGACCTTTTCTGATCTTTCTTTTTCTTTCTATTTATTGTCTAAAAATACCCATTGACACATCTTGGAAGAAAAGCTCAAGGTAGGAGTTTTCACGTGAACTCACTCCTCTGGTATTTCCCAAACAGGATTCATAAGTCAAATACGAGTTGACCCTTTGCTCCATACCCTCATAAGTTCTTTGTGAAAGTTCTTTGACTCACTGATGGTAGTTTGTCTTCAGCTGTTTTGTGAAGCCTTTTCGAGGGACAGGCAAATGCAGCAACTCCCACTGCTTCATTTAAAACTATGAAAAAGTGTCTAGAAGCTGCATCTTGACTTTCAGGATAGATGAACCCTGTTTCCTATCTAGAAAGATAAAACGGATTCTAAATTAATCACATTCAGTTGGAAGAAGAAATGAAAGTTTCTACAAGGCAAATCATTTGAGATAATTTAGCAAATACGTATTGGCCCAGACCTTCAAAGTTTGCTACCTCTAAAACCGTAAGAATTCAGTTTTCTGTAAATGTAATTCTTCCATTAATCTGCCAAGCAACTCTCATTTATATATTTATCACCTTGGTGGTATAAATCTTTTTCATGTAATAGCTACAGTGACAACTGAATTAAATCCAGTGATTAGAATATGCTCTCCAGCTTTGGAATTAAACATTTTGGCTTCCCTTCAATTTTCATGTTCTATGACAACACCAACAATGGCGCTAAATGCTTTGGCGCTAAAGCTCCTTTCAAAGACCCTTCCATTTGCAGGCTTTACTTCCATTGCTGGAGCCCATACTTTGCTAATCAGGTTGTAAAATGACTACTAATCATGTCGGTAGAATCTTCAAAAGATCAACATTTGACAATTTTTTTAAAAGTCCTCAAAGTATAAATCAGCGTGTTTTAAGGATTGACTGAGCTTATAAACTTTTTTTTTTAAAAAAAAACCAGAACATTGGTTCTTGAGAATATGCATGAGTGAAAATATTTTAACTAAATCTATTAAAATTAATAACTTTATTTTGTTCCCATTTTTTGACCATTCAGAATTATGGCATTATTTAATAAGAGAAATATTTAATATCCAGGGGGATATTTTATATTAAAATCTACCAGTTACAAAATTGAAGGTATCTACTTGTGTTTGCTCGTATATATTATTTGATTTATTCATCATTTCGACCTTGTAAGGTGGGAATGAAAGGTATTACAGGCCATTTTACAGGAGAATTGGTTAAGGTGCGACAAATCTAAGTGACTTCTCCAAAGCCATCCAGCTTACAGAAACAGGAGGCATTGGAGCCAAATTCAGGGCACAGTCTTCTAATTTTGATTCTTCCATTCAATAAAAAGCCAGAGGCCTGGGTTCCTTCTCCCACACCTGCTAAAGGCTTCTGGAGAGGCCAGATGAATTACCTAATTTTTATTGCTTCCGTTTCTCGACTGGAAAAATTTTAAGTAATTTTATTTATGTAGTGAGAAAGTTATAGTGAAGAGAGGATGGGAGAAAGAAAAGGAAATGTTCATGTGGAAACTGCCAATGGTTTTATGTTTGGCATAACCTTTGTAGATTTTTGTTGTTATTGTTCTTAGATGGAAAGTCCATAAGAGTTGCACATGCAATCATATAGATAAATGTGTACATTCTTCTTGACTCTAAGTAAGCCTGCATTAGAAACTCTATTTTCTTTATTGTGGACCTCAAGGTCCCATATGGTGTCTGCAACAGAGTAGGCACTCATTAAATGTCTTTCGGACTGAACTGAAGATTTTCTTCCCCTTCTGAACAAAGAATCAAAATGGTAAAAGTATTCCCAAAGGTCTGACTCAGTCCAGTGATTCTGTCATTCTGATAAAGAGGATAAAGTCAGTCAGGCCAATTTACTAACATAAAACTTTATACCAACTGCAAATAACTTGTAAAATTATCTTATTATCGTGCACAGGCACTTTGTTCATTTTCTGCCCTTTATCATGTGAATGCATGGTATGTGCATAGGTAATTAAAATGGATTAATATTTGCTCATTTTTCATAATGGAATTTTATGACAAAGGACATTATTTCACTCACTTCTGGTATTTTCCCTTAGCTCTGAGACATATATAATTTTCCACATTTTCAAAGCAGGTCAGCAAAATGACAGTTGGAGATATCATAATAAGTGGTAAACAACAACCCCAAAAGCCACATTTAAAAAATAAGGGCAAATTTGATAGTGAACATTTACCTCTAAGCAGCCTGCATTCTGACAGGCCAGTTTCTCACGTTTTCAAACCCTAAGGGACTGTCTCAGTTAAAACATAAGCTACAGAGCCCATATTCTGGAATCAGCACCACAGAAGAGCTTACAGTTGATCTATGACATGACTGAAGGCCCACTGAAATCTTAATTTTTTTAATGTCTCGAGCTTTCACATTCAGGTTCTTTCTTTTCCTCTCACATCATGATTATTAGTTTTACTAAGGATAATGAAGTCCTCTGAAACTTGGAAAAGAAATTTAACTTGGGAGTATTTTCACTTATTACCTATTAAGAATGGTTACATAATTCTTAAAATATTTGGCTTTGCCTATCAAACATGAAAAATTGGGAATTGTAGTTAATGACATCTGTTTCACAGGTATCATACTCTTATGGGAGAAGTAGTTTATGCTTCTGGACATTGTTCTCAGAGTGCCTCTCAATGCTAAATTACAAGCACTACGGACCTTTAGAGGAATAAGAAGGCAATTTATTCTCTTTTACATGCAGCCTAGACTGGTGTTTAAAATCAAGGCAGCCAACATAGCAATTGTGTGGCGTTTCTTTAATGAGGGTGTTGCTGGACCAGAAACACAGCTGAGACATTTAGATTTATTTTATGGCAGTCCTAAGGAACGATCTATTCCTAATCAGAATAATTTGCCCATAAATGACTTCTGACAGAGCTCCACAAGAAAAGCAAATCTAAAATTCCTAATCTTTCTAAAGCTGCAAATCCCAAGAAGGGACAAATGTACCTTTGTTCAGTAAGTTTGTAAATAGACACAACTGTTAAATAGGTATAAACAGAATACATCATATTAAACCTTCTCCTTAAAATGATAAATGACCTCCTATTTTTAGGGATCTTAATCTTTTTTTTTTTTTTTTGGTATTGGCCCTGAGCTAATTACTGTTGCCAATCCTCCTCTTTTTGCTTGAGGAAGATTGCCACTGAGCTAACATCTGTGCCAATCGTCCTCTATTTTGTATGTAGGACACCTCCACAGCATGGCTTGATGAGCTGTGTGTAGGTCTGTGCCCAGGATCTGACCCTGTGAACTCTGGGCCACCAAAGCAGAGTACGTGAAATTAAGCACTATGCCACCGTGCTGGCTAGGGATCTTAATTTTAATCAATGTCCAGATGTCCCAAAGATGAACATTATTCAGTCTCTCCAGCTAGGTTTAAACTATATTTGCTCAGTGCAGAACCCATTTGCCAACTGTCCCAACTGTCCACTTGCCATCAGGTTTTAAAATAATAGGAAAATTAATAAAAATAATTTATTTACTCTGAAAAATTCTACTGGTCGCTTATGAAATTAAAATTAAACTATTAACTTGTATATCTCAGGAATTCCAGTTCCACATGAGTTTGCACAATAGATCAGAAAGCAGCATGGGCAACGAGAAAATTCTTTCCTAGAGGGTTTGAATTTGGTGGAAAGTGACAATCAGTGAATTTTATGGGGTAATTTTTTTAAGGTAAATGCTATGACAATAATTCTTTACTAGAATTTTCTAATTAACTATAAAATTGTTTACGACAGTTTGTGACATTTAATGGACTAATTGGGAGTATTCTTTTAAAAATATTCTTCTCATTTTGGCTTTTTTTTTTAAATTAGAAAACACATTGTTAATTTTAAGTGATCTTTTCTCTATTTTTTTTTGGTAAGAGAACCTCGATCAACAATTTTAGCACATGACTGGACAATGCGATTTTCAACAGATATAATGAATGATACTACTTTCTCTTTTTTAAAGCAAGAGGTTTTCCAATGCAGCACTACACAATGAACTGACATTTGGCAATGAAGAACCTTTCTAAAGTTCAGGAACTGCATTAAAAAGAGAATTATAAAGGGCATCATTAAAATTTAGGTGGAAAACTGTTACTGAGCATTTCAATTACAGAGCTACATGACTGGCAGTAAGAAATAATAGGCACAAATTAGTACGGTTGACTGTTTCTTAACATCTATTCAGCTGGCCTGAGAAGTGACTGCCTTGGATACTGTTATAAATTCTGTAATGTTCGAATATCTTACTTGTCTGAATATCACAGCTTTCTCACTGTGACCCTTCCAAAAAACTTTTGTTGGTGCAAAACTTATAGACCCAAAACATCCACCTTATTAGCCTGATTGCAGTTCTATTTAGCATTTTCTCCACCTTTCTCTCTGCTGTCAACATACATCCTTTATTTAAATTTTACTGAGTAGTTAGAGGCCAAGAAAATCAGGAGGAATGCTCATTCCATAAAATGTGATACTTCTAATTAGTCTGCTGAGACTTTGGAATATGCGTAGAGCTGGAGATGTGGTATTAAATCACATTTTTATTACCCAGAAATTAATGTTTACCATGTGTATGCAAAGGTGTTAAGGATTTGAAGTGTAAGTTTCAAAGATACTAATAGTTATTTGTTTCTACAATATAGTTCACATGTATCATTTTTTTTCCTTTAAAAAGAAACTTTGGATAAAATATCTTGCCTTTCTCACTTTATTGTAATTTTTAATTTAATTTTACTCTTTCCTAGATCGTTCAAAGAAATATATACTCTGCTGATATCTGGAATATATTCTATTTGGGTAAAGTCTTGTTCTATTGCTTGAGATAGTTTAAATGAGCTGGAAAAAAGTAAACTCTAAAAAACAAAGAGGGCATCATTGAGGCCAAGTTGTGTTTATTTAGCTCACTAACAGAGATATAAGTTTATAGATTTAAATAGTGTTTGGCTGTCACTTTTACTCATAAGAACTGACAAATTTGTAATGGCTGACAGACAGGAATTGATTTATGAGTTTGTGGGAATGGAAGGAAACCAATGGAAATGCACTTATTAAAAATCTGCAATTTTTTACTTGGGCCAGGTTGCCATAACAAATGTAAGAATAGGCTTGATTTCATTCAGAATTAATGTAGTTTGAAATTGAAATGAGTCTCACTTCCTGCCTCCAGGAGGTCTGCTGACATTTCTAGGGCTGTTTCAGAGTCTACATGATAAATAGAACGTATGTGCATACATGTGTACCTGTGTATACATTATATCCACCAACAGTAATAATAAGGTAATGGTTTGTCCAAAGCAAAGAACATTAATTGTGGAGGTAAAACTCATACCATTTAGAAAATGTCCATTTGGTAAGATTCTGGATAAGTTTAGAATATCAATAGCTATTAGTTCTATTTTAGCTAATGAACTTGGTTAAGAAGAAATATTTAATAATTAAATTATCTTACAGTTTTTCTCTCTCTCCCTTTCTCCCTCTCTCTATTTCTCTCAACATTGAACTTTTTCCTACATCAGAAACTGTCAGTACCTCATTCATATTGCACAGAAAATCAACTGTATTCCACAATGAGGGATCACACACTCAAATAGAATCAAGTCTATTGTTACCAACAATATTAAACGAGGTTTAAATTACTTTAACTTCACAGAGAGAATTCAAAGGAAGAAGTGAAGTTTAGCTTGAAATGATAACCCTTTTCAGGTGGGTTTTATTTGGAAAATAAATGTCACCTTGTAATTTTGAGCACCATACCTTTGCTAAAGTGAAGTTGCCAGGTATACATTCTAGGGCACCTAAATCAATCTGAAATGTGGTATTTAAATAAAGTGGTTGAAATCAGCCATTGTATATAATGTGACTGTCGAAGTTCTATGCTACTCTTCTGTTTCCCGCCCTAATAGCCTCCATCAGGCTTTTATAAAGGTCATCTGGCTTAAATTCAGTCAAATTTAAATTGATAGCCCATTCCACTGATGGATCTCTCAGCAGAAAAAATCTGGTCACCAATTCATGTGGTGACAGATTTGACGGTTAAATTCAGGACAATAAGCTCTTATTCTTTGGCTGGCACTAGATTTATGTATGAAATGGATATGGACTGTATCTCTGTAATACCCAGAAAGGTCAAATTTTTATTATTTGAGAGCTCTTGGACTAGCACTGACTACTGCAAATATAAGGGAAACAAGAAATATATCTCTGTTCCAATGAACACAAAAATTCTGAGGCTAAAAGATAACCTAAAATAAAATATCGAAATTGTTTTCCTTAATAAATAAATATAGGTATACAATAAACTTTTTAAAGCTAGAATCTGAGGAACCATAAAAATATTTTCAAAAAATAGATATTCTTAAGTTAAAATAATTCTGTGCTCAAAGTGAATTCCAAGGACTACACAAAACAAAAAGAAACAGAAAAGAGAAAAAATTAAAAAACAAAGTATTTGGGATTAATGAAGATGACCTATAAATAAATGGAAGATTAAAGCAGATTATTCAGACAAAAGAATAATCAGAGGCAATGATTATCTTTTCATATGACAAATTAAAGGATTCTCTTGAAGTGAGGTTATTTATGTGATAATTTTGAACATCATGAAAGAAAGTAAATAATATTTAGTTCAGGAGAATAGTGGCAAATTTATATCAATTATTTGGCTCTATTATTCATTACAACTCTAATTCAACAAACAATCTACTTTAAAAAAAATACTTTTTTGTCATGTACTTTAGAAGAAAACTGATTTGAGATCTTGATTTCTTCTGAAAAACCCCATTCACAGCAGTAGCTAGATCAAAGTTTGATTGAATAACTAGTAAAAGTGTGTGTACATCAGGGATCAGAAATCTTGGGGACTATCTTAAAATTCTGCCTAACAAAGTCTGTCCTCTAGCCCCCAAAGACTCCTGTCCTTCCCAAATGCAAAGTACATTCACCCTTTTCTAAGCTTCCCAAGAACCTCACTCCATTCAAGCATTGGCTCAAGTCTAAAATTTCATCATCTAAATCTAAATCTCATTACCTAAATCATCTAAATGAGGGCTGATGAGGTTCCTAGTTACAATCCATCTTGGGTCACAATTACTTTCCATCTGTGGACCTGTGAAACTAAAGGTAAAGTTATTTCCCCAAGTTATGTGCACTCACAACCTATAATGGTGGAACTGGTGTAGGATAAAAGTTACAGACATATTTCAAAAAGGAGGAACATGCAAGGTAAAAAGGAGTCATTGGGCCAAAGCAATTTTGAGATCCAGTCAGGCAAAAGCCAGCCAGAGCTGCTTGATTAGTTTTCAAGGCCTAAGAAGAATCCTTCATGACTCTCAGCTCTATCCTCTGGCTCTGGGTTGCACCTTCCGAGTCATCCTTCCTTAGTCATTAAAGGTAGAAAGTGTTAGCAGCTAAATAGTTTTATCAGCCTGCTTCCCAACAGTAGAATTTAGGGTGTATGACAGCCTTTTTTCATTTCGTTCTCTCTCTCTCTGTCCTCTACAATCCAACCTGGAAATCTTACTGTTGACATAATTTTCTCAAGAAACATATCGATCTTCTGTGAATTGCATTGAGTTTCATTCCATTAGACAAAAGTCACAACTACAAATCTTTTGGAGATTATACTTTTTTTCTTGCTCCTGCTGAGATAGCTGAGGGACAGCTCTCTTAAGCTTCCTAGCAGTGCTCTGATTTGTTTGAGAAGATCTGTGAGCCACAGATCTTTTCAAAGATCTTAATCTTTGAAAAGATCCTTTTTGTGATTGACTTTTATCTTTCTAAGGGTTTATAAAAGATTGTATAGCCACACCCTTGGCTTCTACTCTATGCCATATTTTGGAAGCAATAACTTAATCTTGTAAACTTTTGCCATATGGATAAGCTGATAATTTCCCAAATCATCAAGTCCTTGTTTATTTTTGTTTAACCATTTTTTCCTCAGTTTGTCTCTCCCCTCACATTTTACAATAAGCAGCAAGAAGACATCAGTCAGAACCTTCGATATTTTGCTTGCAACGTCCTTAGCTATACACTCAAGTTTACTGCCTAAAAGTTCTTCTTTCCACATAGCTGTAGAATACAGTTTTGCTAAGCATTCTGCCACTACATAACAAGGATCCTCTTCTACCAGTTTCCAATAACACATTCATTACTTCCTTCTGAGCCCTCAGGGTCAGCATCCCTAAAGCCCAGATTTCTACTCGCAATCTGTCCAAAGCTATTTAGGCTTTCTTTATCGTGCTCTTTGTTTCCTTCAGGGCCCTCACCATCAATGTCTTTAATGTCCATATTTTTCTAACAGTCTGTTCAAGGAAATCTACGCTCCCTCTACCATCCTTCTCAAAATTCTTCCATCCTCTCCATATGGTCCAGTTCCAAGTGTGCACTCCCCATATTTTTAGGTGTTTTTTATAGCAGCACACCACTTCTGATACCAAAATATGTATTAATTTTCTATTATTTCATGAATTACCACAAGCTCTGTGGGCTAAAGCAACACAAATTTATTAGCTTGTGCTTTGTTGGGGTCAGGAGTCCAGGTACAGTTTAGGTGGGCCCTCTGCTCAGGGTCTTACCAGGCCAAAATCATAGTTTCCGCTGAGGCTGCGCTTCCCATCCAAGGCTCAGGGTGCTCTTCCAATCTAACTAGCTGTGGGTAGGATTCATTTCTTTGTGACTATATGAATGAGTTTCCCGTTTCTTGCTAGCTGTCAACTAGGGGCCACTCCCAGCTACTAGAGACCACCTGCATCCCTTGCCACATGGCCCCCTTCATTATCAAACCAGCAAGGCTGCACTGAGTCCTTCTCATGCTTCAAATCCCTGATTTCATCTTTCACTGACCTCTTGACTCAGACTTAAAGGTCTCAAGTGACCAGGTCAAGCCCACCCAGATAATGTCTCTGTCTTAAAGTCCACAGATCTGGATCTTAGTTACATCTCTAAAATCCTTTTATAGCAGTGTCTAGATATTGTTTGATTGAATAATTGAGAGAAGATGTGTTTATAGCAGAGGATGGGAATCTTGGGGGCCATATGAGAATTCTGCCTACCACAGTCCCTATGAAGATGATGAAACTATCTATATTTGAGTAAGGTTTTCTTTCTTATATATCCTTCTCACTGAGATCTGAATATATCGTTTCAATTCTTGTCTCGGTCAGGAGTTAGGTATGTGACCTTGGGCAGTTTCACTAATCTGTGATCATTTCCTCTTCTGTAAAGTGAAAGTAACCTCATAGATTGCTGTAATATTTAAATGAATGTTCCGGTACAAAGGAGGTAATTCAATAAATCTTTCTTCCTTTACTTTCACTTGAAAGTCTGGCTTAGAATTACCTTCCCAAGATATTTTCCCTTCAATAAAAAAAAGAACAACTCTCTCTGTCTCACTTCCTGAATATTTTGTTTATAAATATAGTGCACAGTGAATCTCAAACTGGATCATGCATCAGAATCATCTTGAGGGCTTCTTAGAACACAGATTTCTGGGCTTCAAGCTCCGGTTTCTGAATTAGTAGGTTTGAGATGCAACCTGAGAATGTGCATTTCCAACAAGCTTCCAGGTGATGCTGATACTGCTGATCCAAGGAATAAACTTTGAGAACCTCTATATTATATCACTTATATTATTTGCCTTTAAATATGCATATGGGTATGAATATATTATTTTTCTTGATCACATTGTATTACAAATTTCTAAAGGGTAGGGTTGACGCCTACCCATCATCACAAATCTCACTATGTCTAGATAAGGGCTTTACACATAGTAGGTGCCCAAATGGTATAAACCAAAATTGAATAATTATCACTATATTATTTTAAGTGCCTCAATACAAGGGATACAATTCTACTGAGGCAAAAATTACATTTTGAAATGACTATATTTTTGCAACCTGACTCATACATTTTTTCTGATTTTATGATCTGGATGACTTTCATGAAATCTACTTAGCAAAATATAATACTTATTTTAAAAATCTCCATATAAGGGTAATTTGCATAGCTAAAAATCTCTCATTACACTTGGCAGAAAATGTGAAAAAATGTGTGAGAGGCAAATAATAATAAAATAAGCTCTGCCATGATCATACCAACCAGTGTCCAAAGAAAGTCTTCCCAAGCCCAGATACGGCATAAATGCTTTGGCGTCTGATATCAAAGGGCAGTGGTGCTCTTTGACAAAAGCATCCCCATAATGATGTCTCAGGTGCTGTGCTAAGCTCTGCAGACAGCCAAGGGGACGTTAAAATTTTGACTCACAGGCAAGGGTGATTTATTCCACGTTGATTTTATTTGACAGCAGGTGCCTGGTCTGCATTTTAGCCATTACACTATATATTCTTTTCCTGCCTCTGAGAATCCAAGCAGAACAAAGCTGGGTAGCCAAAACCCAGGCACAGCACCTGCCAAAGCAATGAAATCAAGAGAATAATGGTCCCAAATTTAGGACAGCTATAAAATAAAAGGAAAAAAAAATCCATTTAGAATAAAGCCAAAATAACCAGATAGGTATGATATTAGTTTTTATAGATATAAAGAATGAGATATGTAGGATATAGTAAAGGTTAAATGGTGACTAATTACGGAAAATGTTTCTATTAAACCATAAAGAGAATCTCTTTAAATTACTGGAACCAAATGAGTTTTTTAGGATCATGACAAAGTTTGTAACTCTTTATTCAATCTATGCCCTAAATATCTTTCTTAAATTTCTTTTTTAAAAGTGCATATAGGGCTGGCCTGATGGCGTAGTGGTTAAGGTGGCAAGCTCCACTTCAGTGGCCCAGGGTTCGCAGGTTCAGATCTCAGGCACAGACCTATGTACCACTCATCAAGCCTTGCTGTGGTTCATCCCACATACAAAATAGAAGATTGGCACAGATGTTAGCTCAGCGACAATCTTCCTCAAGCAAAAAGAGGAAGACTGGTAACAGATGTTAGCTCAGGGCCAATCTTCCTCACCAAATAAAATAAAATAAAAATAAGAAAATAAAAATTCGCATACATGAAAATGTTCTTTTCCGAAAATTTTTCATAAACCACATTCTGCTATTTAGAGCTTTAGACTCTTATAGGATCATTCAAGAACCATTCAATTTGTTCCTTTATACCTAAAAACTGATTAAGTGTTATCTTTTTAGCACACCTGTAGTCAAACTCATGTTTTCTTTTTTAGTTTGTACAATTTTCTATTGGAAGCAAGTCTCTAAGGACTTTCTATAATTTGAAAGACAGCCTCGAGATTCAAATTTAGATTTTGTCCCCATTCTAAATCCCACCCAAGATCATTCTAATAGCTCCAGCTGTGATAGGATAGTTTTGATTCTAATCGCAGACAGCTCATGGTCATAGTCACAAGACAACTGAATCCGTTTATACTGCACATGTAGTACTGCTTCTCTTTCTGATATTCTGGCTCTGTGGAAGCCATAACCCTTCATGGCCCACAGTCCTTTCCTCTATGCTTTATCTAGTCAAGACTTTTAATGACTTTAAGTGTCTCTACTCTTTCACCTCAGAGATATTGAAAACAAGTACAAGCTCTATTGTTTTAATTATATCTTCTGTTCTTTTATATAATCCAGTTTCTTATACCTGTTAACTTCCCATGAGTTACCACTACCCTACTATTAGCCTTCTGAAAGGAAATCCCCAACTTACTCTATTCCATCCCAAACCTTGATGTGGCATTGATTGGATTTTTTTTTACTCTTTAATAAACTGATATGTTGATTCCTGATATTCTTGGAAGTTTAGCTCTAATAGAGGTGTCAAATTCATGTCTTCCTCTCTGAAGGCTTTAAAAAAACTTGAGAGTTGTAAATTGATTTTGGATAAAGTCCAATCTCCCCAAACTATTTTTTTAACCAAGGAAATAGCTAAGGCTTAAACCTAGGATGAGTATGATGGCTTGTGATGTCCTGTTATATCATTTCTAGCCACATGATGTACGTTAGGCTTCTTTCTCCAGTCTCCCCACCACACACCCCCACCACTAAACTTATCTGCTTTAGAGTTCGTGGGCTGCCACGAAATAAACACTGCACACTCGAGTGACGGACAATGCTGGGAATCAAAATGAACGTGATGTCCCAAGTTACAAGCATTGTTTCAATGTAGGTCTCTAGGCAAGACAATTGCCATTTTGCAAAGAAGATAGAGATGCCTTTTAGAATCAAATCAAACTTCATTCCTATTCCAATAGGTAAGAGATTTTTTTAACATTCAATCCAAAGTAAACTTGACTTGTTGCTCAATTGATTTAGATTTTTTTCTGCATGATTTTGCATACCAAAAATTAATAAGAGATTTTTTCAGCTTTCAAAAAGTGTGAGCCTCAAAAAACAAGATGTCAAACTGTATCTAACTTCATTGTATTTATAATCCTCTGCAAACCTCACTCACACTGCAAAGTGTGGATTTACTGAAGATTAAATTAATCCCTGTTTACACATATCACATAATTCTATCTCTTTCGCCCCAAGGGACAACACAGAGAATTTCTGAGGCATGAGTGAGCATGCTAATTTTAGCCAAAATGAAGCATAAAGAACTGAGAAATGTTCTTTATGATAATAGTAAAATATAGAAAGAACTGAAGTACCACTCACCAATTACCTCCTGTTCTCAGTCACACATGCAATTCCATTGAGAAGCTTGGTTTCCGATGTACACAGTCTTAGGCAATTTCATAAGGACATTTTCACCTCATGAGTTCTTAATTATAAGAAATTAAGCTTAAGTTTACCAGGATTTACACCATCCTTTTAGGGCCATAATTTTATTGATGCTTGGAAAATTATAAAATAATACTCCTCAATAGAAAGACTGCATACAAACATTTACAAGAAACACTTTTCGCTGATTTTAAAATAATAATTAATAAATTATTTGGGAGTAAATCAGTAAAAGATAGTTGGGTCCTCTATGAGAGAACTAGAAAGGGAAAGAAGAAAGTTAGCATTCTAGACAGTATATTACATTCTTAACACAATAGGATGTCATTATGCTATGTTTATTATACAGATTAAAAAGTGTACATTCACAAAGGTAGGTAACTTCCTTACATCAAAGAGCCAGAAAATGATACAGCCATGATTTAAAACCTGTGAGTCCAATGGCCGGGCTTTCTTCTGTTATATGTATTTTTCATTGTACTAGCTATTCCTGAGAAAAACACAATGACTTTAAAGATCTTATATACTCTATAGTTTAACGTATCTATTAAATAATTGTAATACGAGTATAACTTTTCTTGTCATTAAATTAATTGTGACTGGGAAATAAATACCAAATTGTGAAACCATTATATCAGTACACAATCATCTAAGTGCAGGTTAAGCCAGCTGTAGGGCTTTTGTTTGAAGAAAATATCACTGTATTTTCTCACAGGATAAAAGGAAGAAAAATGGTCCTGAGTTGTCATTTCAAAATACACCAAATGACACTGATGGTATTATCCTTGTAGTATTCTTATGAATGCATAGAAGAGTCATTCTGCGATGATGATGATTTTTTTTTTTTTGAGGAAGTTTAGCCCTGAGCTAACATCTGCCAGCAATCCTCCTCTTTTTTTTTTTGCTAAGGAAGACTGGCCCTGAGCAAACATCCATGCCCATCTTCCTCTACTTTATATGTGGCCTGACAAGCAGTGCGCAGGTCCACACCCAGGATCTGAACCAGCAAACCCAGAGCCACCAAAGCAGAATGTGCGAACTTACCACCAGGCCAGCCCCTGTGATGATTATTGATGAGCTTACCTACCCTTCCCATCTCTTCTCCTTATTGGATACTTAAGGCATATTGGAGGTTTTGGAAAGTAGAAGTTTGGCCCTAGACTCTCTGTCCCTCACATACCATATCATTAGGTATCTAATCCTTATAATATTTCTAGTTCTGCATTTCTAGATATTTGTACAAGTTGTAGCATCTAGGTAAACTGTCTAGCCACAGCTGTCATTCAGGCATAAAGGAAGAGTTGGCATCTAGGCATTTGGTAAGATAAAATATTTGGGACAGGAACTGAGGAGCATACCAAATATACCTTTTCCTCCTTCCTATCACATATATAAATCAATACTAGGGACAAAGAAAGACTGAAGACCACTCAGTCCTCCTAACATGGATGGCTTCTGTACATTTAGCAAATTTGGAAATGGAGGTTGCGTATTACATGGCAAGTCAGGTTAGTGCTCCTTTATTGATCAGAGGTACTTTGTATGGTTCAGAGTAATCTTGTAGAGTTTGAGGTGAATCAAGATTTTATTCAAAACTCTACATAGTAGCAAAATTTGAATTCAGCATAGTAAAATTGCACAACTCTAGGTCAAGTCCCAAGGCTATAACAGTTAGAGTAAGAAATAAAATTATTTATTAAGGAAATTTAACATATGATTTGACTAAGTCTTTAGACTTTCACATATACAAATGTTCACTAGCCTCTGCCCTCCTTAAATGTCATTGAAGAATTACAGAGAAGGCAGCAAACACTTTAAATGCTGTAATATTCAAGAGTATGGTAGATAGATGATAGATGATAGATAGATAAATGATTTAGGTCTTAAACATTTCTCCCCTTTTATTTAGTCTTCTCTGAATCATACGTATTATTTTAAAAGACATTTTGAAGAAGAAAATTTAGTGTTTATATTAGTTAAATGCTCATTTTAGAAATAAGAAAAATAAAATTCAACATGTTGGTGGGTGACTTGTCCAAGGCCTTATGAGTATCAAGGGACTAACCCAGGATCTAGGACCCCTGACTTTTAATACAATAAACATCCTACACTACAGTATTGCTTTTTAATCCAAGCTCTATTTTGCACTTATTAAAACATGTTATCCGGAATCATACTTAGCAATACAGATTTAGACACACCACATTCAGTATATTACTATTTATAATACAGTGTAGTATCTATCGTCTTTTTTTGGCCACCTAATATATCTTTCCTCATCCTTCTATTTCTGATTATAAACTTATTCCCCAATTCTCTAGTTTCAGGGTAAAAATATTGATTATGGGTTGATCAACACAAATTAGCGCATTTCTCCTAGACACAGGGATCGCTATGAGAGCAGCAGGCACTATTCAGAGCCCAAGACTGATCTGAAAAGATTGGGAAAGAGAAGATGTCTTCTCTGGGAAAACTGCTAACTTGGGAGTGGGTAACAATGGTCGTCTTCCCAACCATATGGAGTGGGTAACGATGGTCGTCTTCCCTCATATGGAGGGAAACAGGAGGAGGATGGGGAGGAGAGTCCTGGTGAACTTGAGGTTCTAGGTTACCCTTGATGTCATGGTTCCTACAGATTTTTGCAGAGCTTGAGAGCTTTCATAGTGTTTCTTATTTTTTGCTACAGCCAATCAAAAACTAAATAACAGTATTAGAGTGTTTTTTGGGTTGTTCCCCGTATTATTCCTGATGATAGATGGAATATGATTGATCTTTTTGACTAAAAGAGTATATTAGAATGTCTTTAGGAAACAATCTGAAAGAAATCTCATGTCATTTCTTGTCTTATTAGAAAATCAAATCTCCCTTGTAGGAAAAATTAGTTACTTAAAATAATTTACATGAATTTATTTTCACTAAAATTAATGGAAATTTTCTGTCCACTTAAAAAACTTATGACATCTTTATGCAAGTGATTTCAATAATTTTCCTTTCTTTTCACTTTTTTCCTTTCTTTTTTTGTTTACTTATTTCCAAACTTAGAGATTTCAACATATACAGACTGTTGCATGAGGCCTTACCTAAACATGTATAGCTGCAAAACTTTGACGCAAATCACTGACCTAATTTACTGTAAAACTTCCCTGGAAGCCTGCAGAGAGATAGGATGGATAGATGGATGGATAGATAGATAGATAGATAGATAGATAGATGGAAAGATTATGATAGATATCATAACATATATTATGATAAACAGATTATGATAGATATGATTTATCCATAACGTACATACTCGTATTAGGGTTCTCAAAAGAAACAGAAACAATAGGATATATATATATTTTAATACATTTATATATATAAAATGAGGAATATTACAATATTTCAAATATTGAAAAATATTGAAAACATCTTCTATATTCATATTTATATATATTTAATATAAGGAATTGGCTCACACGACTATGGAGGCTGAGAAGCTCCACCATCAGCCATCTGCAAGCTGGAGACCCAGGAGAGCAGGTGGTGTAATTCAAGCTGTTGGTATAATTCAGTCTGAGGGCAAAGGCCTGAGAAGCAGGGGAGCTGATGGCGTAAATCTCAATCCAAAGGCAGGAGACCTAAATCCCAGCTCAACCAGTGAGGCAGATAGGAAGGAATTCTCTCTTCCTCCACCTTTTGTTCTGTTCAGCGCAGCAAAGGACTGTATGATCTCCACCCACACTGGAGAGGGCCATCTGCTTCACTGATTCAAACATTAATCTCCCTCTAAAACCTCCTCACAGACACACCCAGAAATAGTGTTTAGTCAAATATCTGTGGACCCCATGACTCACTCAAGTTGACACATAAAATTAACCATGACAATATGATTCACTGTAGGAGATATATCTATAAGTATACATAGGACATATGTATATGTAGGAATATATAGATACATACAGATACATAGATGTATCCCCTACAGAGAATAATGTAAGGCCAACAAGAATAAATTTAGATGAGAGTCAATGTCTACAGTCATGTTAAAGACAATTGCAACTAAATTGAGCATAGTTTTGGAGATCCAGACAAAGTAATCACTTATGTGACAAAAGATTTGTGAAGCTCAAAACATACAGGAATTTGGCACGATAGTAATAAGAAAAGAGAAAGAAGTAATTCTAACTTGTATTAGTAGAAGTACATAGTAGAATTCGTAGTACTTTACTGTCCACCTCCGGCATTCTTTGATTCTGTGTATACCAAGGGAGTAGAACACTTGAGAGAATATAGAGGGCTGGCCCGTCAAAATTGGGAACAAGCATTATGTCAAATTAAGAACAGCATACTTTATTTTTTAATCTTGCAGAAGGTGTGCACTTATTCTTTAAATGCAGAGAATTTAACACTCATTGTGGAATATTAAAATTGAATAACTTTATAGACATTATGAACACTAACTGCAAACATTATTTGAAGAAATATGTAGTTTTCACACTATTTCTTTTTGCTAATATTCTCATTAATGTTCTATTTAATACTAAGGAAAGCTCAATACATTATTGGTTTCATTCTTTTCTTTTTGTAGTAAATGCAACAATCAAGAGAAATAGATTATTCCTGAATTACTTAATTATTTTTGATTCTACTTTCGTTGATAGTTAAATATATGCTGTAAATGTACCTCTCCATATACATCCCTAATGATAATGCTTCCTAATGATGTGCTTAAAACCCACGAATATTCTTCAATGAATTTTTCAGATAACAACAAATTTCTTAACAATTTCATTTGCTTTAACCCAGTTCTATTAGATTACTCTTTATGATGCCATTTAAAAGCACTTTTTTATTGATCAGAATTACATTTTTAAAATGAGTCGGAGACAGTCTTAAAATTTTTTATGAACTAGTAACATTAACTGAAATATACTCCCCACAAGTTGGGAAATAATATTTAATGATATGGCACTAAAATGATAGCTGTTAAACTCGTGACACATTAACATTGCATAAAATATGTTTTCACTGATGTTTGTAAGTTGATTCTGCCCTGGATACCTGCAAAGTAATTAAAAGTTTAAATTACATACACGCTTTTATTAATGTGCTCTACGTTAAGGTTGGAAGAAACAAATGAAGGTATGTAATAAATAAAAAATGACTAGAAGCAAAATTAAGAGTTCCCGTTAAAGAAAATTTTGAATAATGGGATTGTTACAATGGACTAGGCGACTCTGAAATATGTTGAGCTTCACAACCCCAAAGGTGCTCAAACATAGCATGGATGAACTTTGATTCAGATCACTCCACGTGGACTCATGAATGAGTTAGGGAGATATAACAGATGAACTTGAATTTCCCTTTTATTGTCTCAACATTAATATTCTATGACTTTATTAGGCAAAAAAAAAAAATCACTATGGAATAAGAAAAGAAGGATGCTGAAACATCAGTGGCTTTGAAAAACAGCAGGATTTTGAGTAATAGCGACTCCACACCTTAATGAAGGAAGAAACAAGGGTCATCAGGGCTTTTGAAAGACTTGTGCTGAGAAGCCCAGAATGTTCAGGCACTCCTTGTGTTCCTTTCTGGCACATATCACACTGCACTGTATTTAATGGTTTATGTGTTTATCCCTCCCATAGACTGTGAGATTCTTGAAGGCAGGGCATATATTTATCTTATCCACTTCTGAACATCCAGTGTAATCACCAGTGTTTGAAATAGAATGTTTTCAATAAATAATTATTAATGCATAAAACAGTAAAGCCAGTACAAAATTTATACCTCACCTAACCTGTTCTGTAGTCCTAAGGTCCTTAATTATTGGGAAATACCCAAACTGTAGGAAATGAGTCAATGTGCTTGCAAATCAAATATTAGGTAAACTGAATAGAAGATTAAACTTTAAAAATAGCCAAATTTTTAAAATGTAAAAATAGAGAATCTCAAGCTTCCTAGAATTTATCCATTTAAAATTTGCTCTTATCGACTCTCATATATTATGTTTATTCCTCTTTTAGGTACTAAGTATAGTATTCATGTTTTCTACTTTACTCTTTTGAAAAACATTATTTTAGAATCGATTTTGATTTACAGAAAAGTTACGAAGATAGTACATGTAGTCCGCATATACCCTACTTCTAGTTTGTTATCATTAGTATCTTACATTACTATGGTACATTTGTCACAGTCAATGAACCATGATTATTAAATGTTATCAAATAAACTTCTATTTTATTCAGATTTCCTTAGTTTTTACCTAATATCCTCTTTTATTCCAGGATCTCATTCAGGATACTACATTACACTCAGTCCTCACATCTCCTTAGGTTCCGCTAGGCTTTGACACTTTCTCAGGCTTTTCCTTGTTTTTGATGACGTTGACAGTTTTGAGGAGTGACCAGTCACGGATTTTATAAAATGTCCCTCAATTTGGATTCGTTTGATGGTTTTTCTCATGATTACCCTGGGATTGTAGGTTTTGGGGAGGATAAACATAGAGGTAGTGTGCCTTTCTATCACATCATTTTAAGGGTACATATTTCAACATGACTTATCACCACTGATGTTATCCTCGATCACCTGGCTGAGGTGGTGTTTGTCAGTTTTTCCACTGTAAAGTCATTCTTTTTTTTTTTTTTTTGATGAGGAAGATCACCTTAAACTAACATCTGTTGTCAATCTTCCTCTTTTTGCCTGAGGAAGATTTGCCCTGAGCTAAAACCTATGCCAATCTTTCTCTATTTTGTATGTAGGTCACCACCACAGCATGGCCCCTGACAAGTGGTGTAGTTCCACACCTGGGAACTGAACCCGAGCCGCCAAAGTAGAGTGCATCAATCTTAACCATTAGGCCACAGGGCTGACCCCTGTAATGCCATTGTTTTTCCACTTTCCATACTGTATTCTTTGGAAGGAAATCCTATAGACAGCCCATGCTTAAGAAAAAGGGAGTTATGTTCCACCTCTTTGAAAGCATTAGAGACTTTGTAATCTAGCTCCCTTCCCCTCTAATTTCAATTAGCAGAAGCCTCAGATTAGAAGACTCTGATAAATAATGTAGTAGGTCTTTTATGAGTTTATAAAAGGAATCTCTGGGGAGTCCTTTTAAATATCTCCTAAAGGGATTCTATATTAAAAGGAAGCACTCTCTGTACAGACTTTTGAATAAAATGAACAATTGCATAAGACTGCTATAGCGTAGAGACCACAAGGACTTTTAATAGGTGCTATGCAAGTCAAGCACTCACAAGAATATTAGGCGAGATTCATTTCATACTTGTCTTCAAATTTCCTATTCTTATCGTATTCATGTAACAAATAAATTTTTCTCTATTCCATGACTGCACATTTCTCGTGTAGGTGCTTGCATGTTTGTGTTGTGTCTACATCTGTATCTGCTGCTCAAATATGAATCCTTTCTTTTCTCCTCTCTGTATATTATTTTCTCCCTCTTTTCACTGGTCGACATATGGAAACAGAGTGTGTGTGTTTGTGTGTGCATCTATAAACTTTTAGATTTAATTCGTAGAGATTCAAAATATTGATCTACAAATTTGTTTAAACAATGATATATATGTATGTGTATATATACATGAAATATTATTTTCTAGAAAATGCATTTTGGTTTTCTTTTACTTGCCTAATAAAAATATTTTTATTTACTTTGAATTAGTAAATTTTAACAAAAAATAAGGTTCACAATTTCTGATTCACTTTAACTGTTAACTCATTCACTTAAGAAATATTTATTGAGCCCTACCATATGCTAGGCACTGTGCCTGATGATGGGGATAAAATGATGATGAAAAAGTTTCGGTTTTTGTTCTCTCCAAAACACATATATTAGGCCATTTGTAATCCTACAGGTCTCTTGTGATCAGTTCTTTTTTTCCCCCATTATCCCACTGTATTCCATTTTGAATAGTTTCCACCACTAGGTCTTCAAATTCACTAATATTTTTTCTTCCATATCTAATATGCCATTAATTCCATCAGCATTTTTTACTTATGTATTTTTTAACTCACATCTCTACATAAAATGTCCAATCTTCCTTCTTTTGTCTTTTTGAATATATGGAATAGAGTTATAATAACTGCTTTAGTACTTGCATGCCATTTCTAATATCTGTGTCAGTTTTGGGTAGGTTTAGATTGGTTTTTTTCCTCTTCATAACCACATATCTCTGTTTCGGGTTTTTTCGTATGCTTCAAAATTTTTTATTATATGATAGACATTGTGAATTCTACCTCATTGGATTTTGGCTAAAATACACACATACACACACACAAATACACACACACAAGCCCCTCTCTCTCTCTTTCTCTCTCTCTCTTTATATATATGTATATATATAAACTCCTCTATAATTTCTATAAATATTCTCAGGCTTTCTTCTAAGACACAGTTAAATTACTTGGAAACTTGTTAGGTGGGACTAGAGCAGTATTTAGTCTAACACTAATTATTGATGAGAAGCAAGACCTTTCTGAGTATTCTAATCAATGCCCTTTGAATTATGATGTTCACAGTCAGACTTAGAAACAGGCACTCTTCTTGGCCCTAGGAAAGCTCAGAATACCGCTCCCTCTATTCTTTTCCAGTGGTCCTTTCCCTGACTTAGTGTAGTTTTATCACATGCATTTTTTGATGTATCTGCGGAATACTCAATCGCTGCAAATTCCAGAATTGTCTTTCTCTGTTCCTTTCTCCTCTTGGATATTCTGCTCTGAGGACTTCAGCTGTCTTGCTCTCCCCAGAATGTTTGCCCTGACTCCTCAAATATGGTAGTCTGTGGACACCATGTGAGTTTCCCCTCCTTCTACTGTAGCCTGAAAACTCTTAAGGCAGTAAACTGGGCAATCGCAAGTTTACTCCATTGGTTTCCTGTCTCTCAAATATCACTGTAAGTGATTGTCCGATGTCCAAAGTCTTGAGAAACCTATTTTCATGTATTTGGTCCAGTTGTTCACTTGTTTCAGTAAGGATTTGAACAACATTATTAAACAACCTAACAGTTATAAAACAATATGCCCAACTCAACTAGTTTTCTTTTGCTGCATAACAAATTACCCCCAAAATGTACAGGCTTAAAACAACACATAGTTTACTATTGCACAGTTTCCATGTATCCAAAAGCTGGGCACAGCTTGGCTGGGCCCTCTGTTTCCAGGTCTCCTACAAGACTACAATCAATGTGTCAACCATGGCTCTGGTATCATATGAAGGTTCAACTGTTGATGATCTGCTTCCAAACTCAAAAGATGGGAATTTTCACTTGTTTTCAGTTCTAACTGCCTGTTGGACTGAAGCCTTTAGTTCCTTACTGACTGTTGGCCGAAGGCTATTCCAGATCTTTATCAAGTGGCAGTTTGCTTTATCAAAGCATGCGCAACAATAAGGCAATAAAGAGAGAACACCAGAAAGACATAAGAATCAGTCATTTACAACCTAGTCATAAAAGTGACATCACATCACCTGTGTCATATTCTATTCATTAGAAGCAAATCACTAAGTCCAGCTCACACTCCAGGGAAGGAGATTATACATGAGGCCTGAACACCAGGAAATAATCCAAAAGGCTATCAAGAGGAAAATAAAAATA
This sequence comes from Equus quagga, assembly GCF_021613505.1. Taxonomy (NCBI): domain Eukaryota; kingdom Metazoa; phylum Chordata; class Mammalia; order Perissodactyla; family Equidae; genus Equus; species Equus quagga. The sequence goes on from NC_060273.1 coordinate 108,145,561, forward strand.
AATAAATTGTAGTGTATTTACAGAATTAATTACATAGAAATTGAGAAGCAAAAGTGAGTATACATCAAAACATGGATACAGCTCACAAATATTCTCAGGAAAAGAAGTGTGACACAAAAGAGAACTTACTGTACAGTTTTATTTATAGGAATTTCCAGAACAGGCAAAACTATCTGTTGATGAAAGATGTCAATCTAGCAATTATTTGGCGGTGCAGATTATTGATTAGAAAAGTCACATGGGAACATTCTAGAGTGGAGGAAATGTAATGATCCAAGCAGTTATTACCCAGAGATATACATATGTAAAATTCATTGAGCTGTGCACTTAAGATTAGTGCACTTTTATGTATATATATAATTCAATAGAAACTTAAATTACATTAATTAAATTAATAATAAATTAAAACAAAGACATGCCACTACAATACTTTCTGGTTGACGAGTTAGTATCTTTTGCTGCTGTCCATTATCATCCCCAAATCTAATTTCTTCTGGTCACCACTCTCCTCCATCCTAGTACTACAAGATCTCTTCCACGGAGAGTCTGGTGCCCTGGCTTCTTTCCTTAAGCCATACTGACAGGTGTATTCTCTGTGAGACTTTCCTCAGGCTCATAGACTTAGATGACTTGGTACAAGTCTTCATTAACAGACTTGGTCTATACCTTGGGAAATAAGGTACACAGCCTTTGTTCAGGGATGCCCCCAAGTCTATTCAAGTAGTTCTATCAGCACCCTCCCCCATCCCCCAAAGGATTTTGACTCAGAGATAGTCATATGGCAAAGGGTCTTCCCCAGGTAAACACCAGACTGCATACTTGAGTCTCTCCTCTTAATTTCCTATAGTTGATCTCCAAGCCCAGGACAATTGCTTTTGCATTAGCACCGTGCATTCACCTTATTATTGGTTCGTTTTATAAATTCTATACTCAAAATTCATGAGGTTCAATCCATTAATATAGAAAAGAAAGGTTTTAAAAAAATGATCTTTAGAATACCTAATTTGAGCAATTATAAGCTGGTGAATTCGTTATCATTGCTATACTATGAGTGTAAAAATCTCTGATTTTCCAATCAAATTTGAGCAATGTTTTCTTTGTTCTATGATAAATCTGCCTTAAGCAGTGAGCATTACTGATTCAAAATGTGACTTTGGGCTGAGAATATGTTTACCACGATGACTATAGTTGATTACACTGTACTGTATAATTGCAATTTGCTAAAAGACCAAAACTTAAATGTTCTCACCAAAAAAAAAAGTAGATAAGTGAGATGATGGATGTGTTAATTAACATGACGTGGGTGATCCTTTCAAACACGTATACCTATATCAAATCATCACGTTGTACACTTTAAATATCTTACAATTTTATTTGTCAATTATACCTCAATAAAGCAAAACAAACAAAACAAAATGTGAAGATGAGCAGGAAAAACGTAGGAAGGGAAAGAGAAACTCCCAGGAATGAACAAGAATAAAAAATACATCAATTAGGATTTCAAAATATTACCTACATATAAATATTATCCAATTTATCGAAAAAGTAGATAAATTTAGCTTGCTAACGTTTACTTTACTGCTATCTACTTAATATGACAAAAAGAGAATGGAATGCAAGCAAAAGTCAGAGAAAACTATAGTATTTCCCATTAGCATTTTTTTCTTTAAGTAGAAACTCTAGTCATTTCACAAAGAATTAGAGAAGCTTCTTCAACAAATATGTTTGCATTGATTTTTTTAAAGTATTTTTACTTTGAGATTTTAGATTTTAAACCTAACCCTAACAAAATCAAAGCATGATCTTTCCTTTCAAATCCATTTTCACTCATTACTTTCCCTTCAAATGGCATCACATGCCACTGTTACACAACCCAGAAACTTGTGTGTCATTCTTGACTTCTTCCTCTTCTCCCCTGATTTTAATTAAATCAATTAGCAGACCCTAATGCTTCTATCTCTTAAATCCGTTTACCTTTTTCCATCTCCTTCTTCATCACCACTTAGACTAACTCATGATTATCTCTCTCGGAATATCGTGAGAGCTTCCTGATAGATCTACAGCCATTATGGTCTCCTCTAACCCATTAGCCAAATTATGGATAGAGTAACTTTATCAAAATGGAAAACTGATTACAACTCTTTTCTGATCGAATCTAGCAACCTACCTTGTCTGCTTCAATTCATACCACTTTTTCCCCTGCTTCCCATGCCTCGCTCTTCTCTGCATCCTCAGGGCCTCTGAACACATTATTCCCCCCATAGAATTCTCCCTATTCCTGGGTTCATATCATCAATGCCTACTGCCTACCCATGCTTCAATTCTTAGTTTAATTGCCACTTTCGCAGAAAAGTCTTCCCTGACATCCAGACTAGGCACCCCTAATCTCAGTAACTTTAGCAGCTTTTTTGTAGTACTCAACACATCTGTAACTTCTTTTGCTCTTTTCCTAATCAGTGCTTCTCAATTTTGTCCGCATATTAAAATTGCCAATTATATCAAATTCTCTGGGAGGGGACGCAGATATTATGTTCCTAAAGCTCCCCAGGTGATTATAATTGTTCACAAGATTGAGAATCACTACTTTAAATATATGGTCACCAAGGGGAGGTCTTAAAAACATTTGATCTTCACACAAATTAGTTAATCAGAATCCCTGAGTATAGATCCCAGGGGTTGGTATTTTATGCGCTCCCAATGATTCTAATGTGAGACCAGGGTTCAAAATCATCCCACTAGATAGATTATACCCCCAGTGCCAAAAATTATTCCTGGCTTGTAGTAGTTATAGGAATAATTATTTGTTGAAAAAATAGATGAATTAATTAATGACAATAATTAATTGACTTTGGTTACTTTGATTATGTAATCAATAATCTTTTTTTGTATAGTCCATAGGTTTGGTAGAAAGCAATACATGTCTACTTAAATATCAGAGGTCAAAGTAGCCTTCAGAGATTTGGCAAGATTTGATACTGAATTTAGATTCATTCTAGATAAATTCAGAACAAAACTGAGCAGAAGGAGAATTGATATGAAACAAATTGAGAGAATATATTGCTAGATTTGAATACTGATACATATTAATAGATGACTTCAGTAGAATATAAAAGTTCTTTATACAAGTTATCAGCTTTTCTATGTATTTCTGTCTACATGCCCCCAATAAACAAACATAAAAAATAGAATGTACCATTTACTGAATACCTACATGCCAAGACACAGAAATTGGTGTTTTCCAGACATTATCTTATCTAACCTTCATACACACTCAAAAAATCCGTAATGTAAAATTGGTATTGAGTTTTTAGAGATGGGAGAACTGAAGATTCATAGTGTCTATGGTACTCAGTCAAGCCCACTCACCTATATGGTGTCCAAGATGGGGTCATCCAGGTCAACCTAACTCTGAAGGATTGTTATTTCTACTTAAACCAAGACCCTGCTCTCCTGTGATATTGTTATGACGCCTTTATCTCTTTTAAAAAGCATCTTTATAAGTGCATATTCTTCAAGTTTCTCCAAGAAATAGATTAACGTGGTGTAACATGCATAGCAATTTTACCAACTGCTAATTTGGAAAAATTTTAACATGTTAAAATATATAGTTGCCGTTCCTTATAGCTCACTCCTGTTAACACATCAACACCACTTCCTCATTTAACTTCATGCTCTTTATTTTGCAAAATACCATTTCAATTAAAAATAGTGGCTAGTTGCCAGATTCAAACAGCAGTAATTGCTTGTCTTGCTAATTGAATACACAAACCAAGAATGATTTGAAGAGGGGAAATATAGCCTCCTATAATATTTATTTTACAAGAATAAATTAGCCCCCTAAAGTGAAATTCAGTGACTATCATAGTAAAAAATAAACACCATTGAAATTAATCAAATTATACATTGCATTATTTAACAATCAAATCAAATACATAAATTTTTCTTCATTCCATGCCTGTTTTTCCTGTTAAATGTAAAATTTCTAGATAAATATAGAAATATTGTAACATTTTATATAATTTTTAAATTATGTCCTTTCAGTACCATTCCCCAGAAGAAATCAGCAAGTATACACAATCATAGCTAAACTTACACAATAAAATATTTGCACTTTGGTGGTTAAACATAGGAATCAGAGGAAATGGCTAGGTTTTGTTGTTAAGATCACTAGAAAACAGAAGATATTTGGGGTTGATGACGGAAGGTCTATCCATCAGATTAGGCTTATCTTTGCATCTCAGCACAAAGCTGAGAACATTAAAGTGCCCAGTAAATGTGTGATATTAATTAATTAACTGACTAATTAGTTAATTAAGAAAGAAACTAATGTATAGAGTTGGCAGGGGTCCGATCCTCAACTATACAAGTTAAGAACGTCATCAAGATCTTTTTGTTTGCTTGTTTCTTTGTTTAATTTTCTTGTTTTGCTTGGTTTTTCAATTCCTGAATGATATTCAATTTCTTGGGAAATGGAACATATAAGAAATATTTTTAAAAACTTACTTTAAGCTAGATTGATAATTTATTAATAGCTACTATTCATTTGTATAGAACACTTCCTCCTGGTGGGGAGTTTTTATAAATTTACATTTACTCATATCATCCTTTCTAATATCTAATCTCTCATTAATCCCTTCTAGTGATTTTCTTTCTCAGACATTGTAGTTTTTATTTCTAGAAGTTCCATTTGGGTCTTGTTTATATTTTCCATTTCTCTATTCAACATGATCAATCTCTCTTCTATCTTTTATAATATATGGAATACAGTTAAAATAAGTATTTTAATGTCCATTTCTTTATTCTAACATCTGTATCAGTTATGGATTGCTTTTGATTTAACAGCTTTTCTCATTTTTATAGGTTGTATTTTTCTGCTTCTTTGCATGCCTTACTATTTGTTTTTTCTTTTTAAGATTGGCACCTGAGCTAACAACTGTTGCCAATCTTTTTTTTTTTCTGCTTTATCTCCTCAAACTCCCCCGTACATAGTTGTATATCTTAGTTGCAGGTCCTTCTAGTTGTGGGATGTGGGACGCCACTTCAATGTGGCCTGACGAGCGGTGCCATGTCCACGCCCAGGATCCGAACCCTGGGCCGCCACAGCGGAGCGCGGGAACTTAACCACTCGGCCACGGAGCCGGCCCCTATTTTTTTTATTATATGCCATACATTGTGAACTTTACCCTATTGAGTAGAATTTATTTTTGTATTTTTATAATTATTCTTGAGCTTTGCTCTGGGACACAGTTAACTCATTTGTAAATGATTAGATTTTCAGGTTTTTCCTCTTAAGACTTGTTAAGTGGAACCAAAGCAGCATTTACTCATGGATAATAATCCCACTACTGAGACAAGACCTTTCTGAGCACTCCACTCAGCATTACACACATCATGAGGCTGTCCAGTCTGGCTGGGGAGCAGATACTCTTCCCAGCCCTGGGTGAGCTCTAGCTACTCTTTCTTCTAATCCTTTAGGGTGACTCTTTTCCCTCCCTCAAGCAGTTCCCTTGAAAACATCTGCCAATCACTACTCTTTTGAAGACTGGAAGAGGGCCCTCTGCAAATCTCCTCTGTTCTCTCTCTCTGCACCTGTCCCCTCTGGTACTCTCACGTGTGAACTCGAGTTGTCTCAGTGTCCCCAGATTCTAGGCTCTATTGCCTCAACTCAGTGAGTCTGCTGGACACTTCCTGGGTACCCCTTTACTGAACTATGATCTGGAAACTCCTTGAAGGCAGTAAACTATGTCAATCAGTGCCTATTTCACTTGCTTCCTGTCCTTTATGGTTCACTACCTTTCATTGCCTGATGCCCAATGTTTAGAAAGTGATTGTTTCATAGATTTTATCCATATGTTTAGTTATCTAGGCTAGAGGGTAAATTCCATCCCTATTACTCCATCTTAGTCAGAGGCAAGAGCCCAAAACTCATGTGTTTAGATATTTTCACCTAGAAACTGAAAGAAGAGAAGAGGGGTAAAAGATGATATCCTAAATTCTCCCATATTGAAAGAGAAAAAATAATGAGAAGCTTATGAAAGGGACAAAGTAGTAGTGGTCACGGAATGAAAAAGAAAAGAAAACAAAACAAAACAAGGACGAATAGCAAGGGTTTAAGGTAGAACCAAGAAGATAGGGGTAATCAATGATGCCAGTCACCTCAGAAAATGTGAGCATATATATGCAGGGGATGGATGAAAAAGCTGGGGGTGTCTAAACAATAAATCCTGGGGATGAATGAAGTCTTCAGGTCAAGACTTGAAACTATAAATCTGAAGTGAAATTCAATCATAGAGTTAGGGTTTTTTTTCTCCTTCATTATGCCAGTTACAAGGCATAGAAACAGAGAAGGATGGCATGAACGGAATCAAAGTTGACATTTTGCAAAGTGGCTGTGATAGAAGAGAAAACAGGTAAGATTAAGAAGACAGCTCAAGGAGTTGAAAGTGTAAAAGGAAGAAAGGGAACACAGTAGGGTTTAGCAGCTTCAGGGAAAAAAGGCAAGGGACTGAGAATTGTGAGGGACACGGAAGAGCCAATGCAGAGAGAGCCAGCTGGTGAGAAAGCCAAAGAAACTGGAAGCCATGTGAGAGAGGAGCAACCGGCTCAGATTTCACAACCGAAAGAGCTGTCAGTGATGACTAGCTCTCATGTCTGATCTGAGGTTGCCGCTGAAGTGGAGTGAAGACAATGCTTTCACCATGAAAATCAAATGGCTAACGTTCTGCGTTCATCCTGCAAACAGTTCTTGAGGTTCCCAGTTTAACTTGAGAGACCTGAAGGGGAGAGGAAGACCCCACATTAGCTCCCAAATTCTCAGAAGACTATATGGAAAGCCTTCGCTAAGAGCGGATGGGAAGTGACAAAGCGATGTCCTAAGCTTTTATGGAGCATGCCTTTTGGTCAAAAGTGGAAGATGCATTTCTATTTTCACTCCCAGTATGAAGTGTGTGTGGGTGCGAGAATCAGCAGACTCCTCTGGAGAGAAAAGTAATAGAAACAGCGGCCTTGAGCTCTTCCCACCTAATTTCACATATTTTATGGTATTCCAAATTGTTTCCATTTCAAAAAGTATTTTCCAACTTTGTCTCTGAATGCAAGGGAGCACCTTGTTTAATTAAATCACACAGAGAGCCCTAATAAGCCCTATCTACAGAAACAGGAGGAAAAGCATTGAGTCCCATTAGTCAATGAGGGCAGTGGGAACGCAGGCAGGAAAATCACCTGGGTAACAACCACAAATCTTCCTGTGAGTCGATCCAGAAAGCGGTGTTAGACTGCCTGGGAAGCCAGGTCGCTGTCAGGCTGGTATAGAGCTCCAAAGAGAGTCTACTCCAGAGACTCCTCATTCAAAGAATATTGCTTGATTTTGATTCATAACTGTAAATTTTTTTTAAAAAACAGGCATTTTCCAAATTGAAACGAAATACCATTACCCCAACACTTAATGCTCCAGGGAGGTACGTCCTAACAACTAAGAATAGCCCCTGCTCAGATGCCCAGGAGCGCAGATTTCATTCTCTGAGCCATCTCGGCCAGGCCAGTCTTCAGTTTGCAACCACAGCAGCGGCAGCGGGCTTTGTGAGCACAAAGGCCCGGCACTTATTTCGCTTGAATGAGACTTAGGTCGCTGTTTTGAAATTCTTAATAACTTTCTTTGAGTTAGTGTTTTGCAGGTGAGCATACCCCCAGGGACTTAGAACCGCTGCTCACTCGCAGTCCCATCTCCCTCTGCCTCGCTGGACCAGTTCTTGGCCTCTCTCTCCCCTCCCCTGCCCAGGGGCAGGAGCTGCTCTCCTGTCACCAGCTGGGATCTGGTCAGGAGCGCCTGGAAGTTGGGGGTCAGGCGCGCTCAGCCTGGTGGCACTTGGTGGCGACCGTTCCTCCCTAGGCTGGCAGCCACCACCTTGGCACATTCCGCAGGACACTCGTAGCCTCCCACCCACCTCAATCAAGGTAGGTAGTGCTTCCCAGGGCAGAGGTCACAATGCACTTTGGCGTTGTCAGTCCATCTTGATTGGGACCTGGCTTGACTTCCCTGTTCTTCATGAGATTCAGCGTGTTGGTCCGGCGCCTGGCAGCAGGTGGGGACCCCGCAGCTGGTGGGCCATGCAAGCACAGTCACGAGACAGGGTCTCCAGGCACCTGTGAATGTCTGCAGTGGCCCTCCAGGTATCCTCATGCCCACAGAGCCTGCCACTAAATAGCAAATTTAAAAAATACATATTTTAGGTTGAGAAAGAGCACAGGAGAAAGAGATTTTATATTTTAATACCTTTACTAGCACTTGTTTCCTGATATTTGAACAAAGGGTCCTACATCTTCATTTTGCACTGAGGCCCACAAAGTATGTAGCTGATCTTGCTTTGAGCTATCCGCAACAGATGATTCGAAGAGGTAAAGCCACTCACATGCATTTGGCAGATTCTGCAGAAGGTTCATAAGAACATTCCAGTATTTAATGGAAGTGTCCCCTCCCTTCCCACGGGTATAGTTCTGTGTCTGTGTCTATGACATTTTAAGTGCTGGAGACTGGAAATTACATAAGGTGCAATACTTATGAATTGAATGACTTTTTTGAAGTACCCCAACTTCACAGGTTGTTTTAAAATCTGATAGAGCTAGTCTCAGGAAAGATAATTCTAATAGGCACATAAAATCCCCCTTCCCTTAATCTGAGTTTCACTCCACTAATACAGCCCAGCAAACACCATTGTAAAATGGTGAGTTCACTCCCTCTTGGAAATCTACCACTGATAAGCTAATGTTAAATGGATGCTTACTCTATTTCAGATTCTGTACTCTGATGCATGATGTCCTTTAACCATAAAAATCAATCTATAGTGAGAATTATCATTATTCCTATTTGACTTATGAAGAAACTGACTGGAAAGGGTTATGTAACGTCACCAGCTGTTGGGAATTGGGAATTGCCTCATGGAATCACGGCCGATAGATGCAAGACAATATACATGTCGACTGGCAGGTTGGACATGTCCTACGATACAGAAAATCCTTGATTTGGGAATTATGCTGGGATTTAAAATTCCCACATGATTTTTAGTTCAGAAATGTGATTTTAAAAAATAAACATCTATCGATCTTTTAAAATAACCCTTTAACTTGTTTAAATCAAAAGACCTCTCTCCTCCACCCCCAGTATTAATACAATTTGTTTTGATATACTGGATAAAGCTTTTACCACCCCTCTGTTGTATTTGCCTACTAAATTTTAAAGATTTCAGATTTTTATGCAAGACCTAACAAAGATATTGTGACATAAATTGTGTTATAACAGGTTTTTTGCTTATGATACACTTGAAGAATTGCATTTTAGATATTGTTTCCTCTCATACAGTGTTCTGTGTTGTTATATATATTGAGAAAATTGACCAAATGCAAAATATATTTTAAATAATGAATGTCTTTAAAAATATTCTATTTGAAATTTATCTATTAAATTTAACTAAAATAAGAAATCCCTTTTTCAAAACAAATAATTGGTCACATCATGTTATTCACATATTACAAAAAATATTAATTTTTAATGATTAATTTTATTATTGTTATTTTGGATTTGGAGGATTATGATTTTTTTCTTGATATTTTCATCAAGGATTCTCAATATTTTATGCAGATTATAGAAAAAACTCTAATATTTTATCAATGAGTATGGTAAAACAAGAAAAACTAAACTTCCATAGATATAAAAGGGAAAATAATTCATGTATCTTTGAAAGAGAATTTTGTTTCTAGAATTTTACTATTGGTTCAGACTAGAATGTAGGTTCCCAAGTCAAGAAATAAGAAAAACTTAAGCGGTAGTTGTGGAAGCTGAGAGCCCATTTAGATCAAAGAGATATTGTTTAAAGGACTAAAGATAAAATATGTTTTTATTGTAGCTTTTAGCTTGTTTCAAGATCTATTGCCTTTAAGGTTGAGAAAACACTCCAAAGGGGGCAATAATGATCCCAGATACAGACATTACACTCTACTGATGATGTCTTTCCTATCCTCCTGTAAGTGGTTTTCTATTACTGATGTATACCAGACCAAATTGTGTACCTTTCTCTATGAAGAATGAAAGCAGGCATAAGCACAAGAAATATAGGGGACTGCTGTAAACAGATACTTCTGTTTCATTACCACTGTTTTATTAACAAATTACTTCCATTAAAGAGATTATGAGGTTGCAAAAAGCAATCTAAAATGAAATAGTCCAGACCTAACTTTTATTTTGTAATGAATTGAAGTGATTTGGCTGCAGCTGGTTCAGTTCCTCATTGTTTCTGTGACTAGTCTATTTCGTATCTTGAATTGTGAATGTGCGTTCCCCAGGAGGGCTTTGTGAATCATCTTTTCTAGGGGAAATGGATGTTTCAAATTAAGTTGAGATATACACCTCTCCCCTCTAATCTGGAGAATGGTGTGTTATATATAATATACCTCACCTTGGAACAATGTATCCCAGAGCCCCATATTTCTTACTGTAGTTAGTTATTCTACAATCCAGTAGCTTGTGACAAAACTATAAGCTTTTTAAGCAGTCATGATTCCAAAACTTAATAAAAGCATCATTTTCATCTTAAACTAGTATTTCACTTTTGAATGCTGAAAATTTAACCCTCTAAATTTCGGGGGAGATCCCCAAAGTGTCCTGTTTCAAACTTTTTTGAGTGAAGGGAACCAAATGTGGAAAATAGCTCTTGTCTTTCAGAGCCTGTAGTTATTTGGGATTATTTGAGTGTATGCAATCTTTTCTTTAAGATGGTGAAAAGAGATGTTAGTCGTATCTTCGTTTCATTTTTGAAACTTGAAAAAACAAAATGTAGGCAATGTTCTGACAGTTCCAAAATTGCTTTTGAAATAGGCCTGGTCTCTGGAAAGCAGAAGTCTGATAATCACAGTTGCTAAAGAAACCTAGTGCTGCAAGATAAAGACTCACACCAATATCCTCAAGTACAGAGACACAGGAAATAAGCGGCATTAAATAGAATTGGTTTTCTATGGAATGAGTGCTAGATATATAATTAAATAAATTTTGATTTTATGAAACTCATTTGAGGCTAAACTTTCCTCTGTCCCTCAGAATTTTCCATATTTTCATATTATTGTGTTTAAACTTCCTTTATATTATATATTTAATAGACTTCATAAACAAAGTTCTACCAGTCAACGTTTTACATGCAAACTTAAAAACGTAACTGAATCCTGCAAAATGCAAATAATTATTTTTTAATTTAGTTCTTATGTGATTGAGGGCTTTTTGTATTTTTCCAAAATAATGCATTTTTTTTTCTTGGACAATCAAAGTAGCAAATATTCAGAAGAATAAATTTGAAAAACAGAGAAAATTAAAAAACAAAGAATACAATAACCACTAAAGTCCTAATAAAAGAAATTGCTCATTATTTTACAGTGATTTTTCTAAGTATTTGTTTCTTTTAGAAAATGGTTTACATGATTGTCTATCCTTTTTCCCAGAAATGTAATATTTTAAAAGAATTCCAGGTAGCAAGCAGTATCACAAAATCTAGATCCCTCAATATTAGATAAAATGAAAAAAATAGAAATAATCAAACAGAAACCTCAACAGCTACAAGCAAACCAAGTTAGAAGTAAAATTTCATGTCATAATCTTTGAAAAATCTTGACCAAGGAAAGAATTCTGCTACAGCAATGTTTGTGTTGTAACACCTGGAAGTCATTTCAGGAAAGAATGTGAGTCAAGAAAATCTCTGAAAGTCTCACCAATATCCACCAATTTGAAGATAAATTAATAAACATGCTGAACAGGCAGTCTAGGAAAAGCAGGGGCTCAAACCCTACAGAATGAAAGCCCCCAGCCATTTTCAAGTGCTACATGATGAACTGGAGAGAATGATTTGAGGCACCCAATCTTCTGCCAAGGGATCATGATATTTCCTCTAGCTAAGTACCGGAAACTCTAGGTCCTATCATTTCACATAAACTAAAACGTCTAAGAAATGCCCAGGATGTCTAACAAAGGCTACCTATAGTTCCAGCAAAGCTCTTTTTCCAAAGTGAACCAGAGTCACATCTCAAGTCACAAACTGTAGTTGGACAAGGGAAGGAAGGTAGGTTTCAGATATCATAGTCACGGAGTCAAGAATTAATCCACACGAAATTAACAGCAGACAAATGTTTTGGCAGAGCAAGATGAAAAGAAAATACACAGCAAGTAAGCAAGCATACCACAGAAACAGATAAAAGAAATGTACATCACATTTTTTAAAATGTCCAAGAGCCCAATCTGAAAAGCAAGAAAAAGGAAAAGAAAGAAAAGCAACAACTCTTTGAAAGTGCCTCACAGTCAAGAAAAACCAGGAATATTACAGTTAAGAGGACCAAAATAAATCTTACAGAACTAAAAACTAAACTGGAAACATTGTGGAATGGACGAGCCATGCCTAAAATTCATAGTTTTGATATAAGTGAGACGACTACTTGGAAAGAAGTAGATGAACTGCAACAAACGAAACAAACAGAGTAATAAAAGCAGTAAATATGAATATTAAAATAGCACACTGCATTTTTTAATAATGCAGCATAGAATAAGAGACATTCAAACAGATTGTGATTATACCGTTGAACTTGAAAAATAAAAATTCTTTAGGATCCCTGCAGAAAATAAGACACCAATGGGGGTTAAAAGTGGACCTAGTCATATTGGCCTTCAGTTTTCCTGAAACAAATTTCAGACACCAGTGAATAAATTATCTATAGATCTAAGGGGAATATATTGTGATGTAAAAATATTATAAACAGTCTTCTTTTGCTCTTCACACACAACGGCAATACAGAGATACTCCTGAAAATTAATGAACTAGGAGAATCTGTGTGTATAATATATACATATATAATACATATAATAAATATTCATTTATTTTTATATAAGTAAATATATAGATAGAGATACTAGGAATGATATTCTCCTTATGTGTTATTTCTGGTTGGAGATATATTTTAGTTATTTTGCCTAGTTCTTCTGCTTGCTTCTTAAAATAATGTTTAGGTATTAGTTTGTATAAAATAATGAACTGATTATTCTAAAAAGTTTAAAACATAATTTTAATGATTGCCTAATATCCAGTTATTTATATACTATAATTTATTTAATTACAATCATTTACATTTCATTTTTTGCTAATTTTGACTACTGTTGATCATATTGTGACAAATATCTCTATATAAATCTTTGTATCACTGATTATGTCTAGGAACTGATTGTGAGAATTACTACTTCAAAGAATGACAGCATTTAAAGGTTTCTTTATATATTAATACACTGCTTTTCAGGGAGATTGTCTTCATTTATTCTTCCATAAAAAGTGAAAACAGTGTTTATCTAACTACACCCTTTGCTTGACTAAGTATTTAAATATATATATATTTTTTATTTTCCAGTCACATTTCTTGTTAACTATCTTTTCACATCCATTGTCTGTTACTAGAAAGCCTTTTTATATATTAAAGATATCAGTTTATTTGGCCTTTTTTTGAACTTTATATAAAGGTCATCATACTGCATGTGGTCTTCTCATTCAATGCTATTGTAATAAGATCACCCATGGTATATCATTCATTTATTTTTCCTGATGCAGAATATTCCATTGTGTGATTGTAATAAAATTGATTTACCTATTTACCTTATTTATGGGATTTATGATGTTTCAGAGTTTCTTTATTACAAAAAAATGCTTATTCGAACCTTAATTATACATGTTTCCTGGTCCACTTTTGAAAGAGTTTCTCTTCGGTAACTACTGAGGAGTTGAACTATTGGATCAAAGAGGAAGTGAAGAATCACTTTTACAAGCTAATGCCAAATTGTTTTCCATACTGATTATCCAATTTATAGTCTCGTCATCGTAATCGACCCCAGAGACCTATATTATCTATAAACTCAGCATAGTCAGACTTAACTTCTACCTATTGAATGGGTCTAAAATAGTAACTCATAGTGATCTTATTTGTATTTTTGTGATTACTAATGAAGTTCAGCACATCACTTCTCTTTTAGCCTGTTGTATTACTTTTCTTGCAAAATACCTGTTCATATCTGAGTATTTTTTCAATTCTGTTTACTTGTTTATTGATTGCTCTTAAGCGTTCTCATATATTTGGAAATTAGTACTCCATTGTTGCAAATATCTTATGCCCCCAGTTTGTGTTCTGTCTTTTCACTTTCTCTAAAATCCGTTTTCATAGACTAAAGTTCTTGGTTTTTATGTAGTCAAATTTGTCAACCTTGTACTCATGATTATTGTCTTGTTTCTTGTATGAGAAATCTACGGTTTCCAAGTCCTCTTATGTAGTAGTCACTCCCTTTGCTCAATAACTTGCCATGCCTCATCTATCATAAAGCAAAGTTTCTCAGAAGTAGGGGTCTTTTTCATAATCTTCTATCCCGTTCTGTTGGCAATTGCATTACCCTGAATCACTCCCACATAGTCTGAATATTTTTGTTTTATAATAGCCTTTTGAATCTGCTGCTTTTCTTTATTTTCTTTTGTTGGGGAGGTTTGATTATTCTTGGCCCTTTATTCTTCTGCATAAATTTTAAAAACAGTTTATCAATTTAAGAAGAAGCTTGTTTGAGCAACATTGAATCTGGATTTAGGTAGCATTGACATATTTAAAATATTAAGTGCTCCCGTATATAGATATCAAATATTTCTTCAGTTATATGCCTTCATGTAAGAGTTACTCTGCATAATAATTTTTATGAATGCTATGAGTTAATATTTAAAGTGTTTATAGTTATTTTTAATGTGGTTAAAGCAAAGACATATAATATTTGAATTTTGGAATTTATTGATCCTTTCTCTATGCTTTTATTGATGACAGACTTTTTTCCTCTAAAATATAACTATAGCTATAAAATTTATGTTATAAATAATATATAATATAATACAAAATATATTAATTATTAGAAGAAGGCAGATGTCCACAGATAAATTACATATAATTTATACATATGTAAATATGTATTTATATATAATTAAAAATAATATATAATTATATAATGTAATATAAAATATCAAGGATATTTACATAACCTAAAATTATTTATATTACCTCAAGTAGCCCATATATCTCTTCAATTTTAACTCATTTGATTTTTCAAACATTGGTAATGTTTCAAAGAATCTCGTCAACGTTTTTTATTTATATTTCATTGTGTTTATAACATCTTTGTGTGTCATGAAACTATCTTGTGTAGAGAGAAAATATTAATATTTTTTAGTTTCATCAAAGATTGTAGTCACTTGTACTGGTATAAAGTAAACATTTTTGTTTGTTTAACATTTCTTGCTTTGAATTCTTCCTCAAGAATCTTATTGCACCTCTGCTTTCTTATTTTGCTTGTGATAATCCTGTACCTTTGACCAGATGTATCTCTTCAAATGGCATGTAGTTAGATTTCTATTAAAGATATATTTTTAGATTTATATATAGATTGCTATTTTCTTAGGAGGAAGAACTATGCCTTACGTTTCTATATATCCCCTGAGCTGTCTTCATACTGTTCCGGATATGAGAGAGGCCCAAAGGAATTTTTTCTATTAATTTTGATATAACACCATTTATGTATTGTCAATATGAACGGTTGTAGTTTTCAAATCTGGAGACCCTTTGCCTTAGATATTAGTTCGCTGTCACAATGCCATTTAACCTCGCTCAACTATTCTTTCTCTAGCTGAGAAAGAAGAAAAATTATGTTTACTCATCAGGAAAACAGTCAGAGATGCCCACAGTAAAAGGCACTTACAGAAATGCTTGGTAACATTGTTATGTCTTCCATAAAAATTAGCACAGGTGCTACTGGTGTTTCACAAAAGAAATTCCCAGAGCCTAGACACTGCTTACTCACTAGAAAGGTCACAGTTTAAACTTCCGCTGAGATAGTATGAGGCTTCCTATGAGTCAAGTCTAGCCAAGAACCAGAGAACTGAGCTAATTGGTTAAGTCTGCTCAAAGCTGCCGGCTGGCAGACAAAACATTTAGAAGCCAGGCTGAAAATGCTACATCTAATTGTACTTTGGATGTAAGAAGAGATCCAGAAGACTGGTCTGTTTACTCGCAGTGAAACATGTATTCCCATGCTATTCTCAGATCATCTGGGAGGAGGTGTGCTTTTGGAGGAGGAAGCCATCTTGTCTCTGTGGGTCTCTACCTCTTTATTATAAAAATATGCTTGTGGCATAATGTAAAATTTGACACAGAGAATGGTTGTATTTTTGTCACAAAGGTAAACACTTATTTAAAATCTCTCTTTAACCTAATATAAAAAGAAAGCATGCAAATATTTAGCACTCTAAATTATAATGTGGTACATATTTTTATCTAATTCAATTTCCTAGTAGATAATTCAGAAGGTTCAGAGGTATATCTATTTCAAAGCTCTACTTGCTATGTGCAGTTACGTGTCTCATATATTTTCTGTGTGGGTGTGTGTGTAAAGGATGTGAAACATAAGAATATGTTGCAGATAGAGAAGGAAGGAAAACATGCACATGTATTGGTGGCTTCACAAGATCCATCTAAATTCTTCCAGGAAAATCCCTGCATATAAAAATCTGCCCATGCTGGCAATGGTAATCTTTCCTCTTCACTTTATATTTTCTTCTATGCTTTGATTAGCAGTCCATGTAATCATTCATTTATTTTTGGAGTTGTGTGGCCTCTAGTGGTGTATGGAAAAAGCATACAATGAAAATATTGCAAGAGTTAACACATCTATCTCCTGAGATTTAAAACTCTAAAAGATGCTCAGTATTATTTTAACTTAAACCAATTATATATGCATGACTTTGACAATACAATTCTCTTACTTCATTTTAGATTTTGGTCCCACTTGTTTCAAAGCTGCTGCTATGTCTACACATATATTTATAGGAAAATTATATGGAAATAATTATTTTATTTTTCTTCATGTTATTTTTTACATTTTATCCAGGTGTCAGTATCAATATTTAGACTCCATACAAAGATATTTTCCCCAAATTAATAGCAATTATTTTTCAGAGTGCCATCAAATGTTAAAAATTTGCTTAGGACTGTTGTAGGCATTTTACCTTTAACTCAAAATTAATTTTTTATTAATTTAATTAAAATTATATTTTCTAGATACCTGGTTTTTACCCCAAATTCTGAAACATTTCCAAACCATAACACTAGATCAGGCAGAATTAGTAAACTGATAGATAGATATCAAAATGAATGTCACTCCATTTTGTTCAATATGAAAAGCTGCCATTTGTATCTTGGTCCAGAGTCACTGTGTGCTGAAAGATCTTAAGTGAAAGAGTAACTAAGCTTGTGAACCAATTTACTAATGTGTATTTCAAGAAATATTGGGCTAGTTAGTTCATATCTTCAAAATGTAATACTATTTCAACTTCATTCTCTCTTTTAACCAATTGGATCTCTCCCTTAACCCAACCAAAAAAATCAAAATAGTGTTGATTCGAAAGGGAATCCCAACAAGTAAGAAAAACATACAACTTGCCACAATAGGCAATTTGGCATTAGTGTCTTTCGACATATGGTACTAAATGCAGAACAGAGATTACCTCTGGAATTGCCAAGATTTCTTCCGAGGCATTCTTTTTTTCTATTTTAAAACTTACAGATCGTGAGCCTAAAGACAAACTGAAAGCAGACAATAATGAGCTGCACAGTTAAAGTATTTTCAAATTTATTACAAAGTGTTTGCCTGCTGCTAGAGTTATTCACTAGACTACAGATTTTAAAGACATTTCCCAATACATCATGTTTACTAGCACAATTCCCCTCAGATTATAACTAGAGATTAGAAGATAAAGACAATGCTGTATTTAGTGAGAAACATAGAGTGATAAGAAAACACAAACTAGGTGTTTACTGATGCCCTTTGCAAGAGAAGATTATTCTGCAGCTTTATCACAATTACACTTTATAGGATAGCTGAAGAAAATGAAGTGTAGGAATATGTGAGCTATATGCTGGCAGTTATTGGAAATGGGTTTTTGATTCAGTTGCCAACTGAGAATTCAGAAACAAAATAAAACCCTTTCATGGCCATCAGAAAATATCACTTTCTAAATAAGAATAATGAATATTGTCTACATAAATGATCCCCATGTTAATTCATCTGACATCTTTCCAAGCCAAAATAGCACTATTTTAATAGAATTCTGGTGGTGAATGTCTAACATTGAAAAGTCACTTGTATGCACACATAAAACCATATTATATAAAACTCTGTGAGAAACACCCTTCCCATGGTGAAATTGACAAGGCAAGAGTGAATACTCTTTAAAAGAGCAAAATTCTTCACAGTTGCCAACCTCCCTTAATGCTGATACTACGAAGGTGCTTAGCGGTGGGTGAAGTTCAGCTCTGTTAAGTTGGAATAAGTTTCTGGGTCCAAAAGAGTGGTAAGAAGGGTGTGCTTTGAGGAAAGGTTTATATTTGGGGTATATTTTGAAATCAATAGAGATAGATGTCATGTTTGACTTTCTATTTAATTTTACTTTTTTGTCAATGTTGATTGACTGTGTTAATGTTGCATTTTTTAAAAGAATGTTTTAGGGGCCGACCCCATGGCAGAGTGGTTAAGTTTGCATGCTCTGCCTTAGTGGCCCAGGGTTTCACAGGTTCGGATCCTGGGAGTGGACATGGCACCGCTCATCAGGCCATGCTGAGGCGGCGTCTTATATAGCACAACCGGAGGCACTCACAACTAGAATATACAACTATATACTGGGGGCCTTTGGGGAGAAGAAGAAGAAAAAAAAATAAAGGAAGATTGGCAACAGAGTTAGCTCAGGTGCCAATCTTTAAAATAAATGAATACCAGTTACATTTACTTGTTGTATAAACATAACAAAAAAGAATGTTTCATTATGAATATTTTCAAATATGACCAAAACACATAAATTACTATAACAAATTTCCATATATCCAACATCCAGCTTCAACCATATTAATGCTTTGTTTCTTTATTTATTAAGATCAAGATGCAAAAAGTTTGGTTAAACAGAGACAATACGAGATCAGCATCAGAAATTTCTAAGCCTTTTTATGAAAATGTTTAGCAGTCACACTTCTCTTTCCCAGCCAAATAAAACTAAATAAAATACTCAAATATTGGTCATTAGCGTTGTTCATTTGGGTGTATTAAAACTGAAAGACAGGTTAGTTATCAATTTTGTAAATATTAGATACTAGGAATTTTGGTCCTGATTTGACCATTACTGTATACCTTTTCTTATCCTTTTTTCGCATTTGAAAATGTGTAAAACACAAATGACATAATGTATATACACACATACCCACATACACGTGCTTTGATAAGCTGATAGTTATACACACATAAATACCAACACATATATATTTATTTACATGGATACAAATATCAGTTTATTACAATAGTTGGTAAAATTTTTGAAAATAAAATCTTCTAAATATGAGACAATTTTCATTTAAGTTTCAAGGACCATAGCTCAGTTTTCATCCAGCCACTATGCTTCTGAGAAGTCCTGAAACACACAACCCACTCACAGACCTTTAGAAAAGGAAAGACTAGTCCATAGGTATTAAAAGGTTCACTTTGAAGGTGAGATAAACAGTGGTTCTAAGATAATAAATGGTCTAGGCCAACATCTCTTTAGAGATATTTCCATATTTAGTAAATTCACATAAATTCAATTAAAATTAAAAGCCACTTGAAATGCTTACCAAGTTGGAGGTAATGTCTCTGAGAATTTAGAGATATTTTCTCTACTAGTTTATATGAAATGTTTTTTTATCTCATTGCAACACAGGGGCATGATGAGTAGATCTCCTGGTTTTCCCGTGAAGAGCTCAGGCATCATATGTTTCCTCCAAAGAATGTGGAATAATACAAGGAAAAGCAAAAAACAAGGCCTTCATTACAAATGGCCAAATCTGCTTCCTCTCTTGTGGGAGAAATTGTAAAATGAAGGTTGGTGTTTTTCATATTATGTATAGCCTTGAAGTAAACTTCTTTTTTTTTCTTAGACCTTTCTTTGACAAAGTTCAGCTTGACTTTCTAAATAAGATTAATGCATATGGTCGACACAGATTATTCTGATGTCAGTCAAGGCACTGCTCTTTCCCCGGTTACTAAAACAATATTGGTACTGGCAGGTATAAAACACGCTTTCCAACACAGGCAGACACTGAGTTCAGTTTGGAATCTGAATCCAAATTTAGGTCCTATATTAATTGCAAATGGTAAAAACCTCTGCTTTAGTTTTCTAATTAAGATTAATGATGATGGTTTGAAGAGCTGATACCAAGACCCTGGCATTAACAGCAATCATTTTTCAACTGTGGCAAATGTGCTTTTCTTTTGAAGTACTTTCTCGTCCAAAATAAGAGTTGGCGAGAAGATGGTGTTGAGAGGGGGAGAAGATTCGATAGCAGACATTTCTTAAGACTAAGCCACAGATATATTGAACATACAAAAATCTCAGGAAAAACATTGTTTCAGGCAGCACACACTCTGCCACAATCTGCTCTCCAGAAAAAGAGCTCAGCTATATGAAAAACAAGGGCTCTGTTTTCTTGAATGAGATTCTATTGAAAGCTATAAATAACTGGTAAAAATAAATGTTTTCAATTAAAGTGCTTCTGGATATCTGTTGATTGTGAGTGAGATGATTTACACAGAGTGCACAGCCGGAACACAGACACGCCATCTGGAATTACTAACCGAGAAACCCATAAACTCATCGATGTATTACATGACTTACTGTCAGGCCTCCATGGAGTAGGTATCATCAGATTCTAAAGCTTCACATTTAGACCATGTTAGAACTTGCTTAAGAAAGAACATGTTTCATTCAAAAAAGCCTCCCTTTTTGGACTGTGCTGTGTATGCTCTGAAAACAAATTCCTCAGAGGGAAATGAAAGAAAATCTAGGGAAATAGCAACCGGTTAGTTTTTTTCTCCCAGCTGCTTTGTCAGTTTTAGACAACCACAGAAATTATACAGTGGATTTTGTTCCATAATCAGTAATACACGTCATGTCTGAAAATATAGACCTCTTTGAAAGGATGACTGCTTGGTGCCCTTAGGATTTCAAGGTGGGTGTTTAACCTTTTTTTACAATTATATGAACACAGGAGAGCTTTTGTGTGCCAAGACATACATGTTCTTTAGGCAAACAAAAGTGGAAAATTTTAGCACATTCTGCATTAATAGAAACAGAATTGAATTTGCCTGAGTTCTGTTTATAAATGGCATTATTTATACAGCTGTGAATTGTACTGGAACACAACAATGTGGGAAAAAAATCTACATTCATTGAATTATCCATCTGACTTCTGTTTTTTTAATGCATACTCATCATAAAATCTAAAGCATCAATTTTTTTAAAATATTGAATGCTTTTAGAAAAAGTTTCAAAATTGTTTCTCTTCTGGTATAACTGCTTTTGAAATTAGCCGTTGAAATGAACCTGTTGAACCTACATACATGGAATTATTTTATTAACATATCTTATCCTTTCCTTCCTATAAGTGTGAAGACCTTGTTCTCTAGCCCAAAATGAGAGAACCCTATTCTCCAACTCTACCATCATCCCTGAAATTAATTGGCTATAGAGAACCTATGGGTCATTATATGACAATCATTCCCCATAGCATATCAAGATTCTTCTAGCCACTCCTCTTGAAATGGGTAAAATAGGTGTCATAACATTTTATTTCTTCTCTAAAGTAGAAGGAGGTTAAATTCATGACAATTTTTGAAAAATCAATATTAAAATGGTGTGAATAAAATCCATTATCTCCATAATCATTGCCAACACTGACCTCAGTTTCATTGCTGGGAACAGCATACTAAATGGGATTGTTCACTCCTGGCAATGGCAGTTAAGAAATGTTGAGGCCGGCTCCAGCTCCATGGCCGAGTGGTTGAAGTTCTGTCCACTCGACTTCAGCAGCCCAGGTTCACGGGTTTGGATCCCAAACACGGACTTACTCCACCCTCAGCTATGCTGTGGAGGCATCCTACATACAAAGTAGAGGAAGACTGGCACAGATGTTAGCTCAGGTCGAATCTTCCTCACCAAAAAAAGATAAAAGTAAACAGGTATGCTATGCAGCAGTTAAGAGTGTACAGAATGGGGCAGGAGAGGGGACATTTTAGTGACTTCAGGTGGCAGTAGTGAGCCTTGTGTGGCTATAAGTTCCTTCTTATCCTTATCTCTATTATGTCTCACATATGTGAAAAACGTGGATATTCTTGAATTTATGAATAATATAAAACTTTCTATGCATAATTTATTGACCTTTTATATAGTCAGTCAATTGGCAAAACTGACTATTAACCTATTGACATGCTTTTCTTATTAGCTTTTTTTCACCTGCATAAGGTCTTTCTTGATAGGCACTTGCCCTTATCAAGTTTGTACTATGACAGCTGGGGTTTTCTGTTGTGTTTCATTTCTTTATCCAAAATTTCCAAGTTCCATACTCTATAAAGCCATCATGGTATGAGTTTTCTATTGCTGTTTTTACAAATTCTCCCAAACTTCTTAGCTTAAAACAACACAAACAAATATAGCATCTGGGGTTCCATAAGTCCAAAATTGGTCTTACCACGCTAAAATCAAAGTTTTGGCAGAGCTGTATTTCTTACTGTTGGTTCTAGGGGAGAATCTGTTGCCTTGCCTTTTCCAACTGCTAGATGTTGCCCAGTTCCTTGGCCGGTGGGCTGCCTTCTTCATCATCAAAGCCAGAAACATCACATCTCTCTGAATCTTTCTCTCTTTGTCTCATCCTGTTTTCTGACCATAACCAGGAAAGATCCTCTGCTCTTAGAGAAACATGTGAATACACTGAGCCAAACAGATAATCCAGAATAATCTCCACATCTCAAGGTCCTAACTATATCGCATCTACAAAACCCATTTGCCATGTAAGGTAACATATTCACAGGTCTGGGGATTATGATGTAGATATCTTTGGGAGTTATCATTCTGCCTACTACACCATTTGAATAATTCTTATGAGTCTCATTTGCTATGATTTACCTATCTTGTCCTCAGATTACTACAAAAACCGAAGATTCAGACTTGGTAGAAGAATTAGAGGAAATCTTGGGGAAATCAGCATATATGCCTCTAAAACTCATTATGTTGAAAGAGTGGAGAAAGTCATTGCTTGATTTGCCAGTAAAAGAAAATTGTTGCTGTATCTTCAATACCTTAGCTATGTGCTTCCAATCAGCAGCTCAACCAGCCATGGATACACAAGTGTCCTTGTCTCTGCATTTGTTCAGATAAACGGGGAGTAAAGTAGTTGCCTTTAATGTAAAGTTCCTCCTTTTCTCTGATGTCATATCTGTCTTACTGTATGTTTTGCCTTGATCTTTTAATTCTTATTTTCTGATGGTTTCCCAAAATTTTAGACCTGCCTATTTTCTCTAATCTCTAATTTTTGTTCTCCAGGGACGTTCCTCTGCCTAACTGAGTGTTCTCAACCTTAATATCTGAATGTTGCCCTCTAGGCAATATCCGGATGTACCCTCCACTTAATGCTGCACGTATTGCCCCAATCTCCAGCTCTATTGTTGTCCCTTGAATCAGTGTTCCCAAAAGGAAACAGATGTCAATCTCACATTAGGATAATTTGAAGAGAGTTTAATAAAGATATTATTTACAAAGTTTCGGAACACCACAGGAGATCATGGAATAATGCCAGGCAAGTGAAAGCAGAATTACGATAAGCCCTAGTAGGCCCAAAGGAACAAGAAGAAGAAATGGTTACCCAGAATACAGAAGGGAAAAGTCAGTGGAGAAGGTTATTGTTGGAAGATCAGTGAACCTCAACAAGGAATACAGCCAACCCAAGATGATCCTGCAAAGAGGATTTCAGGAGAATAAATACTCTTCCCATTGGCTGCACCCTACTGGAAGCCAGAAAGCCCACTGTTGTGATCCACATGGGTGGGACTCTGGGCTTTGAGAGCAGAGTGGGAAAGAGTGGAGAGCAAACTGGGAGGGACAAATGGAAACTATCTAACAATCTCTCCTGCCCCATAAATTTGAATTATGGCCCAATCTAGCCTCACCCTGACCTAAGCTCTCATCATCCCGATTCCTTGTCTTGAATCCAATTCTAACTTTGTTTCTGGTACCAACATAGGTTATCCAGATATAATGGAAATAAACCAATTAAAAATAATATTAGAACAAAAAATAACTTATGATACCTGTTCAACATAAAAAGTAGTGACCGACATATCTCAAATACGTATCTCCTTTCATTTGATGTTTCCATTAAGAATGTGGTAGGCTAAAGAATAAAGGTATTCAGCCTATGAATCAGGAGTAACATATTCTTGAATTTTTCTTATGTTTATACATGAGATTTAAAGGTTAATCATTTATTTACTTAGGTGTAATATAAGTCTTACAAGAAGTCTTTGTCATACAATTTTGAGTGAAATTGATTTTCTCATGTAAAAATGAAAGAAGAGTAAAATAACAGTGAAAACTAGGAAGAATGGAATATGATAAAAAATATTCTTACCTTGTCATCAATATAAAAACATTTGGCTTAAAATAACTTAAAATAACTAGATTCTAGAAACACCAAGAGAAGCTATTTTTTATAAGTGTGTTAATTGTTGTCATTCACCATAGCAGTAATTATGTTTCTTCATCTTTCTACCCCTAATATCCAAGTTGGCCAGTTCCTGGCATGTAAAATATATCCTATAAATACATGTGTTTAATTACGCAAATTTTATCTTGCTCATGTAACATGTACATATGTAGAAGTTATTTTTTCTATTAGTCACAGACATTGATTTCCCATGTCTACTAATGCAGATGTGCTTCCTCATTTGGCCAAACTCATTCATCATATAGTTATTACAATCTCTGTGAGCTAATCCATGAAATGCAGTCTTCTTATATTAGGCAAAGCTCTGCGACCTGCTCCTCTAACTGGTCTTACTACTCCCATTTCTTCTCATTCCAATTGCTTTAAGGTCTGATTTACAGCTCCAAACATGACCCTTCTCTGTTGAAAAATGCTCTTTGATTAGTTACACACTGCCTCCTGAATTAAGAACAGATCCCTTCCAGAAATATTCAGGATCCTCTGCCATATGGCCTTAATTTATCTTTCCAGATTAATTCCCCACTACCTTCTTATACAAAGCCATCCTAGCCTATATAACATATTTGTGCAAATTAGAAAAAGACACCAACTCTGGGAAGATATAACCCTAAAGGCACAAGTCTGGGCTTGAGCACATGACTCCCTCTGTGAGAAGAAAAAGGCCCCTTCCTTTGGATAAGCACACCTTGCACACTGGGGAATGTGGCTTGTCTAGAAGAGCATGGCAGGACATCAAAAAGAGCAGAACCATACACTCTCCAGAGTACCTCTATTATTTTCTACTTTGGTACCTTGATTCACATATCTTCTCCCCTTTACGCATTTAGACCCTTTCTTAAATCTTCCTAAACTACCTCATTCAGTTAGGCACTCAACCTATATTGTGTGTGTGTGTATGTGGCAGGTTCTATGAGTAGTGTTGGAGATGCACAGCAAATGCAGATTTCTTATTCATGAGATCGCTTCTCATCCCCACAACTTAATTTGATTATTCCTTCCCTTAATCACCTTAGTCCCCAACACACCAGCACGTTATCTGTACTTCCTGTTGGGAATTTGCATTTGCTGCTGTCTCTAGTAATGTTTTGATAAACGTATCTTTTCTTTGCTGTTGACTTGATGGCATAGACTTATAAATCTTGATATCTAGAACAGTGTCTAGCTCTGTGACTTGAAGAAAAGAACTAAACTTAATTGAATATTCATCACCTGCCCTGTAACTATACCGGCCACATTATGACTGTAGCCCATGTATAACATGTCCGTAAAGCCAAGTGCATTTTCTGTTCTATTGCACCTTGAGTTTCTTAAAGATTACACCTTTTTGCAAGAGTGCTCAACCAGCATTTAGTGGCATCTCTCAGACATGTGGCACTTGCACAGCTGGAGACAGGATGGTAGAATTATATAGCACATTTGTTTTTTCCTTTCTTCTTAGTTTTGGCAGCTTTTCACCTAATGATGAAGACTATTTTTTACACACTCCAGCTTTCTTTTTCTGCTAAATTCCCCATCAACACATGACCCAGACAGATATAGCTGTCAACATCTTCAATTTCCTCTTTCTATTTATCTTGACAGATCCCTTGGTGCAGTATTAATTTTATCCACTTTACCATGGAGGTGATTATTTCAACTCATTTTGATGCTACTTCTTATATAGATGCACCATTCATTTAGTCCCAGATAAGACTGGTATGTGGAAATGAATATAAAATTGGCCTATTTAGTGATAGTTATTTAAGCAAAATATTTTAAAATAAAGTAGTTTTTATACTCAAAGAAAATATCTAGGAATTCTCAGAGAAAAGCATTGAACAGTCCAGTTGTAAAATAACTGCCTTCTCTAATTGGTATAATAAGGAGACAAACCAGGTTGGAATTTGTTGAAGATAAAATACGAAATGAAGACACACAGACAATAATTTTATCAGGTCCCTTGAGAAGTTTTTCTGAAAAAGAAGGAAAATGAGTTAGTACTAGAGGCAAGCATAAGATAAAGATAGGACTCATTGGGAACCAATAGAGCATATTTTATGCTGATAAGGATTAATAATAATGTGGATAAATGTAGGACTGGTTCTGTAAAAAAATAAGTTGGGATGAAATTCAAAGGATAATTCTCTATCCTTACCTTATCTGACCTATCAGGGGCATTTCTTAGCTTTGACTACTCCTACATGCCTAAAAAACTTTCCTCCTTTGATATGTCCAATACTACATGTTCCTAGTTATTCCTGTACTTTGATTCTTATACCATTTTAGTTTTCTTTGTTGATTATAATATAACAGAACTTATTGTAAAAATTCAGATTATAAATCAGTAAGTCTGGCAATTTCAGAATTCTAGTAAAATTCCAGGTGATGTTGATGCTGTAGGTCCACCGAATGTACTTTGAATTACAAGGCCTTATAAAATCTTTACATGCTACTGTGTTTCAGGGCCTAGATCTGGCGTATTCCTCTCTTTTCACCTCTAGGGATTCTCATATAATCCAGTAGCTTTAAATAAGATATATCTCCAGTACAGTTATCTACTAGGAAATCCTGATTTAACAAAAAGCCAACTTGACATTTTTGGATGTCCAATTTCAAACTCTTGGTTATAACTCCCAAATCTGTTCCTTTCATAGTCTTTTCCCATCTTAGTAGATGATACTACCATCAATCTATTGCTTAGGCCAAATGTCTATGGGACATCCCTTACTTTAAACATTTTTCTTGCACAATCATCCAATCAGTACTTCCCTAGTTTTACCGATATTCACTTATATACACCTCCACCTCTAATTCCAGCTTCCTACTCCTCCTCACCATGTCACTCAGACTTCTGCAAGAACCTCTTACCTCTCTACCTCCCCTATGGTCTTTATACATTCCAATTTCCCCATAAGAGCCAGAGCTATCCTTTATAAAAGTAAATTAGACCATGTAAGTTCACTGCTTAACAGCCTTCCATGGACCACACTTTTAGAAGCAAGGCCTAAGTAAGACCTTACTTATATCTCCAGCCTCTTTTTATAATAGTCCACTCTCTATAGCTATGTTTGCAACAACATTGACCCCCTTTTCTCTTCCTCAAACTTACCATGCCAGGCTCTTGCCCACCTGAGGTCCTTTGCATTTGTTGCTCACAGCCATCACCCGAACTTCCACCCCAGGATGTTCTTCCTCCAGCTCTTAATGTTTCCAATTCCTTTTTTATCCCTCCAGCTGCAGTTGAAATGCAATGTCCTCCAAAAAACTATTTCAGACAACTGTATTGAAAAAAGCCATTCACTTCCACCTTTACTCTATAACATGACATTTATGTAATGCAATTATGTAATATGCCATAATATGTAATTTTCTTTGTAAAAATTATCACAATGTAAAATGATCATATATCTAGTACTTGTTTATGTGTGGACTGTCTGGTGGTTCCATTTGATTGAATGTAGCCTCCATTAGCTCCAGGATCTTGACTGCCAGTGAATCTCCTCTGCCTAAAGCAAAGTAATTGAGAAAATATCCATGATATTTTAGAGTAATCAAGAAACTCTTTGTAGCATTTTAATAGAACCAAATGCGGTCTTCGTAATTCAGTGCACCCTTATTCTTCTGTTGTGCAATAGCTATGCCCACTTACTAGAAAAATTAGTAACTGTGAATTCTCCCATTTAATTTTTTCTCAGGATGATGGTAAATGCTGTATTTATTCAATTTAAGAGCTTGCTTTCAAATGGTTCCATCAAATTGTTCATACCATTCACTTGAAGCCTCACAGGTAAAAAAGTTAAAGCCCTTTTACTTTCTTGTTCTGAAGTTACTTTCCACCAATGTCTTGTATATTTCACTGGCACATTATGCTTTATCCTTTTGAGAGACAGTAAGCTTTTGAAATCGCAGGGGAACAGTTTTCTCTCTGAACTAGTCATTACTCCAGTCTTAAGGATTTCCTTAGGCTCTGATCAAGATCCATTCAAATGCATTATATAATTGCTTCGCTCTGTCATTCATCCAATTACTCTTTCATGAATTTTTTTTTTCAGCACCTACTATATGCCAGACCCCGTGGTATGTACCAGAGACAGAAGTAGACACGGAAACCTGACAAATGGTTCCTGCTGTCATGGAGTTTATTGTGGGAGACAGATATTAAAGACATAACTATTCAAATAATTGTTTAATCATGTGGAATCTATATGAAGAGATAACCTTGATTTAATCTGAGTTCCTGAGAAAATAAAAGTATTAAGATGGAAATAATGGTATGTATTATCTAGATAATACATACCATTTATATTCAATATATAAATTATAAATATATATTATAAACACATATATAGATAGATTAGATATAGATATACATATTTTTTGTGTGGGGAGTGAGGAAGTGACCAGCTATGAGCAGATGTGGATAGAGATTTGGGGGGGGGAAATGAATGAAGATGAGAGTTCCGGTGCTAAAGATATAATAAACACGAATTCTCAACCAATTCTTCCCTTAGTCCGTCTACAAACTCATTACCAGAGAGTATAATTAGACCAACTGAGCAATAATCCCTCATTAGGAATCTACGCAATTTACTTCCTAGTGTCTGTTCTCATTCTTTTTTTCTTGTAGAAATACCTTAGGGGAGACGAGACATCCTAATTTTCCAATTTCAAATCCTTTTTGGAAGTTAGTAGGATAGAAACTATAAATAAATCATAGTGACTTAATCCCTCTTTTTTTTTCAATTGCCTTGTTAGCTTAACTACTCCCACTGTGGCTTTTCCATATTCAATTGGCTTAAATGAGCCCGGCTCCCCTCTACCAACTCTACTTCCCTATACATCAGTTTGATCCTTGTTATTATTTATATGGCTTGTAGAAAAGTGCTACATAGTGACTTGGGATTGAGAAAATTATTTAACATCTGTGCTTCATTTTCTACTTCCCCATCTGTAAAACTTGATGTCATAATATTTATCCAATACCGCACAGAAGTGATATAAGAATTTATTCATGTTGGTAAGGAACATTAAGATGTAGGGCACAGCAGAAGTATAAAATGCTGCTATTATTCTCTGACAGGCTGGTCAAGCTCTATAAATAATATGGTCAGGCCTTGAGAAACATATTATGGTCTATAATGACTTGCAGGTGGGCCACAGTCAAGAGACCTGGAGCTCTCATTCTAAAGTGTCGTGTCATTGAGGCTGTGTAAATGTCATCATGCACATTTTGTGGTAGTAGACTTTCAACTCCATAACTCTGAAAATTAAGATTTTACTTTTCCAGTGCCAATGTGAACGTACTGTGGTGAGGATGCACACTCCATTTTATAGGTAAGACTTGATTAAGTGGCTTTAGAGATTACAATTTAAATGACCACATAGGAAGCCAGTTTTTTAAAAAAGGGCAAAGTAGACTACAACTGGTGAAAATACTCCAGTTAAAATGTGCAGGTCTATGGAGAAAATGAAGACTCAAACTAATAGTCCTAAATATTTTTAAAGTGAAAGAATGATGTCCAATAAATTTGATGGTCGCTAGGGAACCCACTTTTGACCCTCTCTCTGCATTTCTCTTTATCTTTCTACACACTTGTGTGACCAAATACATTTAACTGCTTTTCCCAGGTTCACGCCTCTACACATACCCTAACCACCTGTCTGGTCTTATCAAACCAAGACTGGCTAAAGTTGATTGACAATATAGCAGCGCAAATGTTATGCAAACCCTACACCTTTATAAACATTAGGAATGACTGTGCAAATGTGTAACTTGTATTAACTACTAAATCCTTAGGTTTAATCAACTGTACTTGAGTTGAAGAATATCTAAGTCCCTAAATTTGCACAGTCTGGAGATGTTAAACTACACAATTTTCAGTGAATTAATAAATCTACCTACAGAAATGTTTTTGCCATCATAAAATGAGTCTATGCAGAGAGAAGATTAGGTTTTTAGGCAGTAGCAAGAATTTTAAATTGAACCCAGAGTACATGGAAACCAATAAGTGAATTTGGAAGTACAAGGAGAAATAAAAACAGTCATAGTGATTATTTACATATTTTTACATTGTCTTAGAATGAAATTTTGTCTTAGAATGTGTTAGCTTGTCCAAATACATTTAAAACAAAAGAGAAAATCAGAAACTCAAAGCAATAAAATTATAAGTGGCACAGGGAAATGATTTTTTTCCCTATGTCAAATGATATGGAAAGTAGAATGGTCAACATAGCTGCATTACTGAGAGCTGTGTTATATATTGGTGACATCAACTGGGGAAGGGGAAGCCCTCCTGCATTCTCCATGAGCTACCAAGTTTTGAAATGAGCAAATGTCTTTTCTTCAATTATATGTCAAGATAGAGTTTTATAAAGCGATAGCTTCAAGAACCCCTCCAATGAAATCCTGGGAGTCCCCTAATATAAAAATGTGCAACTTCTAGTGTCTAAAAAAAGAAAGATTACTTTTAATAAGCACAAGATAATAGAGAGAAAGAAACAGAACAATTTTCTGCAAAATTGATACCCATGGGATATTTTGGGGATTACATATAAGAAGAAAAATAGGTAAAAATTACAAAAGATGGTCAAGGAAATATACCTTTAAATGGTAAAGAATATTATGACATGTTCAACTTTACAGAGAAGTAAGCAAGAAAGGTCAATTAAAGAATATCTCTTCACCACATTGAGTGAAATGCCCTAAAGAAATATGAGAGTGTAAAAATTAATATCTAGATCTGATTATAATCACATGAAATCTTAGTAGGGATGCTGTTTTCATAAAAATCTTTTCTCATTTCCTCTTGCTCAGGAAATAAATCTAAATATATTTTTACATGCCTTTTTTTCCTTTTCTTCTCTCCTGTTTAAAACTCCTCTCCTGACCATAATTTTATCCCAGTGTTTATCCTTCTTTTATCTCCATACCCATTAAAGACAGACTCTGAGGAAATGCTAAAAAATGCAGTGTGTGAGGGTTATATAAGCCAATGGGAATAATTTCTTTCCTGATAGATCTATTAAGGATTGAGAGAATTGGGTGGAAATCCTGGAATCTCTTCTCTGGACATCTTTTTCTTCAGGGATGACTTAAAATGTTGTCTTTACAATGGGGGGCTGGCCCCGTGGCCGAGTGGTTAAGTCCGTGCACTCCGCTGCAGGCGGCCCAGTGTTTTGTTGGTTCGAATCCTGGGCACGGACATGGCACTGCTCATCAAACCACGCTGAGGCAGCATCCCACATGCTACAACTAGAAGGACCCACAACGAAGAATATACAACTATATACTGGGGGGCTTTGGGGAGAAAAAGGAAAAAAAAAATGTTGTCTTTACAATGAAAATCTTCCTGTTTTCTCTAAAAAAAATGAAGTCCTTTTATCCTCCAAATCTTTTCTCATTAACTAGAATGTGAGCACCGAGTAAAGGCTCTGTTTTGTCCACTGCTACATCCTTGTAATTTAAAACAGTACCTGTAGCAAGTACTTAATACATATTTGTTGAATTAATTAACAAACCTTCAGGATGATGTTTCCTCATTAAGTCTATCTGGAATTTCTCACCCTATGGTATGTTCATCTCTGTTGTCCCTGTCCCCTCTCATGCTGACAGCCCCCCTTTCCCTACAAACACACACATAAACACTAGAGAGCCAAAAGCAATGTACAATTTCTAATTCTATAGCATGTCAGCAACCTTCTTTGCTGACATATTTGTGTTTGGGTTACCTGTTTGAATTTGGGTCTTGAGTGGTCAATTCCCTCTCTTGTAAGTTTACTCCCTTATGATTACATGCAAATTGCAGATACTGTAATCATTCAACAAGCTATTATCGAGTTCTGGCCATGGACCAGAAACTGTGCTTATTCAGTAGACACAATCTAAATAAATCACAATGGTTTTCCAATAGATGTTCTTATACTTGATGTGAGGAGAGACACTTAAAGAAAGAACAACAATTCAGTGTGTCACATTCTATAATAAAGGAATGTCAAAATGTGTGTTTAGTGAATATTGGTTGTTAAAAATGTATAGTTTTAATTATGACTCTCAACATTATGAGTGTTTAATAAACACTTATCAAACAGATATTAACAGAACATTTATTTTAAAATGTATTGACCAATGTATAATAATACAATAAACTTCAAAATGAATCACCCACTTCAAAAAATGTTCTTATGTGGCATTTAATTTATATTCTAAGTGAAAAAATATAACATTTATAAAATTTGAGCAAACAGATTCAAAACTATCAAGATTTTGAGTTTTTACATGTACATTATCTTATTTATTTCTAGTCTTTAATTTTAGATCATAGATTTATTTTGATAACTTTGCATACAAAACAAAAATATAAAGAAAGGGAAGTTTAGCATTTGACTTAAATCACAGAGTAAGTTAATAATGAATTTAGGATGAGATCTGCATTAATTAAAATTGATTTCTTTGCTTAGTTTCTAGATTTGAAGGAACAATCATTGCTACACATTTAATAACAGACAGACTACAGAGGTAAAAGTTTTCCTCCTCTATATATTGTTACCTAAGACTAAATTAAAACTGCAAGTTACAGGGAAATAATAACCAAATGTACTTAAAGAAAATAATGAGGAAAGAAAATTCTGATGACTGATAACAAGTTTTGTTGTTTCTTTTTCATTTCTTTTATAAAAAAATCTAACACTGTTAGTCATTGTCTTGATGACAGAATACTAGTCATCAGGAAGATTTCTACAAACTGCTAAACAAAACTACCATTAAGCCACAGAAAATTCACAACACAAAACTGTACTTCAAATGTGTCTGGTACCTTTCAAGGAAATAGATTACACACCACGCCTTGGAGCTAAATAAACTAAATACCGGAGGCCTTCGATATATTCTCAGATGCTTTGACATGTGGTTATTACATCATCTGCCTTCAAGGTAGAAGCAGAGCAGCTTAGGAGGAGCTTTGAATCATGTAATTATAGGAGTCTTGTGCCACTTTGTGGTTCAGCAAAGCAATGCGAAGTGTCTCCTGCTGTCCAGGAGATCAGAGGTCATTTGATATTTTCATAATTTTAGCTTAAAAAACAGTCCCTGCCAATAAAATTGGAGTTTATACTTTTCGATCCACTGGCATACAATGGACTGAAATATGTGAGAGCATCTATCAAATTGAGCATGATCCTAGAGTGACCCCTTTTAAGGAAGCTTTCTTGAAGGCATTTATAACAGATGTCATTATCAAATTACCTGTGTCTCAGGGTATTATATCAATATTGAACTTCTGGCAAATTCTGATGACTTGGGGGCAGAGGTTGTGTCCTCCATGTGCTCATTAAACAAAGCTACAGTGACCTCTCTGACTACTTTCTCTACTTGGCATACAACTGCACCATTTTCCCTCACCGCTTCTTCAGTGAGCTGCAACAAATTTCATGGTGCTGGAGGCACTGGTGAGCCAATCTGAATCCTCTCACCACGGAAAAATAGAAAAACAAAAAAAGTCTATTAGCTTGCCTATATCAGAATATTTTTCACCAGTGATTAAACTGTAAAATTGCCTCGGCTTCTGCAGCTCACTTAAGGCTATACCTCGCAAGGCTGCACAGTAAGAGTTATCAGCTTCCTTCCAACCACAAACTACAAACACACACACACACACACACACAAACACACACACACACACTTAACTCCTGCCACTCTCCTATTCTTGAGTGATCTTTCTCTTGCCTTTACTCCAATTTCATTCCTTTGGCTCTTCCTATGGGGAGAAAAAAGTTCTCTGATGAACTAAGAAAAAGAAGATCTTAACATTGCTTGAAGCTATTCATATTTGCATTTTTAAAAAGTGCCCCAAAATAGTTAAACATTAATTTTTTTCACAGAGGTTAAGAAAAATATGAATTATTGTCTCAGGCATTGAGAATCTTCAAAAAAGTTATAGTGAATGCCCACTCTATCTAAATATTGAAAGACACTGAGGAAACAACGATGAGCTAAAAGGACACATTAGCTGTCCCCACAGAGCTTATAGTCTAAAATGGGATATGGAAATTTATCACAAAATTACCCACTGCAAATGACACAAGGGCTACAAAAAGAGTATTTATTGTGTTATAGGGCTGAATCAGGTAGGATCTGGAAGCCTAGCCTAAAATGTGAAGACTGAGATGAAATCTGAAGATATGATAGTGAGTAAGTGGATAAAAATGTTCGTAACTCATGGACTTGAAGAAAGAAGTTTATGGTGAAGTTCAGAGTAAGAGAGAGCTTTATACGTGTATGATGAGATCACAGGCCAGATCAGGCAGGATCTTCACACCTAGGGTGGCCATGCAGGTTAATCACCCAAACCAAGACACTTTTAAAAGTGAAATGAGTTCTTACTAATAAGAAAAAGCTTACTTGGGTTACCAGTTACTAAGTAACTACAGACCCATCGCTATCCTATTCCTAGGCCATCTTAAAGTGTTGGACTTTATCCTAAAGGCAATGAAGAGTCCCTAAAATTTTTTAGCAAAAAAGAAACAGATGTGAACTTGCATGATACCCTGTCCATACTGTGGAGAGAATGGGTAGGAGGGAGACCATTGTTAGTAGCCACATAAGATATAATGGCAGCTTGGTCCATGGTGGGGATGTTAAAGGAGTGGGGGTGAGGGGGAAAAAGTAACAAGGATAACTCTTAGGGTCCTGTCTCACAACTGGATAGATGGCAATAACATTCATTAAATAGGAGACGGAAAAGAAGCAGCTTTTGGCTGGGGTCACAGGTGGGAAGAGGATCCCTAGTTCTACTTCTGGTCTTTTGGGTTTAGAATGTGTTTGAGACAAGAAATCATGTAAAATGAGTTAAAAATAAAAAGTGTTTCACAGATGAGAAATCAGAGTTGGAGATACAAATCTCTGAGTCATCTGCATATCAATGGTGATTGAGCATGCGCATGAATATTGCCTAGAGAGAGTTTAAACTGAGGAAGAGAGGAGAGGAAAGATGAACCTTTAAGGTACTCCAGCTTGAGAAAGGATGGTTACAGAATTAAACTGCAAAGCAGGCTGCAAAAGAGTTGCCTAAGTGATACAGAACTAAGAGAGGATGATGCTGTGGAAGCAGAGATAAGAAAGTTGTTGAGAGAAGAAAGGACAGTGTTGACAAATGACATAGGTCAAGCAAGGTGAGGGCTGAAAAGTGTTCTCTGACTTATCAAAATGGAGGTTACGGGCATGGATTTGGTAGCAGATTACCCCAGTTGGAATCCCACCTCCTTCATTTACTAGTGGGTCCTAGAGTAAGCCACACGAACTCTCTTTGCCTCAGTTTTCTCATTTGTAAAATGGGGATAATGATAACCTTATTCAAAGGGCTGTTTTGAACAGTACTTATCAAAGTGTGCTCCGTGGACATGAGGGGATTCCAGAGACCCTTTCAGGATATTTGTGAGGTCAGAACTACTTACATAATAATGTTAAAACATTATTTATTATTTTTCACTGTGTTGACTTGCACAAACCACGGTAGTAGCACTAAAATGTATTATTATCATTGTATTCCTCTCCACGACTCACTTGTAGTTAAACAAAAAAAAGCCAATTTCTTTTAAGAATGTTATTGATAAACCAGTAAAAAACATTAACTTTAATACAGTTTGATCTTTCATATTATATAATGAAATGTGTAAATACTGCCAAGACCTGCATGTCTCAGCAAACCAACATTTTCCAAATGACTAATGCATGATGTTCCAAGATTCTACATGGGTGAAAATATCCATTTGATGTGCAAAATACTCCAGTGGATTCAAATGTAACAGACTATGAAAAATTTATTGACATGATTTTGGACTCAACATTGAAGTAACCTTTAGGTTATTAAAATAGTCCTCCATTTTCCAACTAGATATCTAAATCAGGCTGGAATTGCTTCATATGCTTCCTGCAAAAACCGTGTCCCAAGAGATTGAATGCAAAAGAAGATATGAGGGTCTAGCTGTCTTCTATTAAAGTAGGCATTAAAAAGATTTGAAAAATATAAAAGAGTAGTACTTTTTCACTACACTGTTTTTGTTGTGTTTTTATTTTTCATAGAAAATATTATTTACGTTAGCTTGCAATGACTTTATCATTGTTAAACTAATAAGTAAATAAATATTTAAACTGTCTCAATTTTATTTTAAAATATGAAAAACACCAATAGATAAAGACTACATAAGCAAAAGCTCTTGAGATATTTAATAATTTAAGAGTATAAAGGGCCTCTGACAAAGAAGTTTGAGAATTGCAGGTTTTGAGGATAAAATAAGGTAATTCTTATAAAGTGTGAATTAATTCTTGTAAAGGACCTGGAACACTGTCTGAAGATTCTATATGTGTTGATAAACAGAGATAGACAGGCAAATAGACAGATGATAGAAAAATAGATGATGATGATAGATAGATAGATAGATAGATGGATGTAAGAGATGAAGGGAGGGAGGGAGAAGGAAGGAAGGGAAGAAGGGAGAGAGGAAGAGAGAGAAAAAGAAAGAGAGAGAGAGAAAGAAGGAAGGAGGGAAAGAAAGATAAAGAAAGAAAGATGATCATCAGGTAGATAAGTAAATAGGTGGGGAGAGAGAGAGATAATCATTGGTTAAACTAACTAGAGTGTTTTGGATGAATATTGAGGATGGAAACTGGATTGAAATATATAGAAGAGAGAGGCAGATACTTTGGAAACACAAACATCACTCATAGACAACGTAATTTTCTGCCTCCTCTAGAGTTTGAACCTGTAGGAAAATACTGATGAGTTACTTCATTTACTATCATGCAGGTGTGAGCTGATGCCTTTTATGAGGGAAAACAGGAGGAAAAAAATCAATGAAAGGAAAACCAAAGGCTTGATAGAGCAGTATGATAGAGACAGAAACTTCAGTGAGAATTCCGTATGAGAAGTTAGTGCTTCAGAGAAAGAAAAACACTGAGAAAAAGAACATCGACACTTCATTTTAAAATAAGGCTCCTAATCTGATTTTCTCTGTGACAGAAATCCGCTTCTTCTCTTTACACGAACATATAGAGTCCTTATATGTGCCTGCTGTTTATAGCTAAAAAGAAAGTCACAGAGACAAAAACCCTCTTTCTCATATGTATAAGTCAAAGGTTGATCTGAAAATCCATCAGTAGATCTTAAAGAAATGTGAAAACCTGTGAAAAGAAGATGGCTCATGGTACATGATAAAAGCATTTATGATGGCAGTAGGCTATATATAAATTATGTATTTGGCAGCCTGGAAGTTTAACATCCCCATGTCTTCAAGGAGTAAGGGTGAGGAAAA
Organism: Equus quagga; assembly: GCF_021613505.1. Classification (NCBI taxonomy): domain Eukaryota; kingdom Metazoa; phylum Chordata; class Mammalia; order Perissodactyla; family Equidae; genus Equus; species Equus quagga. Next base: position 108,183,514 of record NC_060273.1, read on the forward strand.
GGAAAAGGACAGGGTTCCTCAATTTTTTGTGGGAAAGGAAGTCATTAGTCCTTTGAGAATCTGGTGAAAAACATGGACACTCACTCCAGAAAAATGTGCATGGACATGGTTTTTTAACCTACAATTTCAAGGAAACGATACAGCTTGCCTAAAGATCATCCATGGACCTTGCAAAGGATGATGGATCCCAAGTCAGGAAATACTAGAATCAGGGAAAATAATTTCAGAGCAAAAATGACACTTTCTAGCACCATACTCCATTGAGTTGCTCTAAATTTTTAACACGCCATAAGGAATCTTCTGAGTGCCTGGCATATAGATGAGGCTACATAAAGGGATGAAATAGTAGTCATGGAAAGAAGCACTTGTTTGGCCCAGCATCCTCTCTTCACATAAGCGGAAATTAAAATCTAGACATGTTAAAAGTCTTGCTCAGAGTTACAAAATCAGAGAACTAGATCACCATTCTCACATGCTAATAATTTTTCCCCAACTCTCCTGAAAACAAAGAGATACATCTGCTCGATGTGTATGGAAGATTAGTGTCCCAACACTGTTGGATTCCAAACCCGGGAACATTATGTCTTCAAAATTGGAAGATTATGTAGTTAGGGAAGGGAGATGTTTTATCTCAGGAAACCAAGAACCAACTGTAGGATAAAGGTTCATGAAATACAACTAAACAGCATCAATTGCATCCACAAATTGCAGGAAACAACATCTTAGGAATCCACCATACGTGATGGAGGTGCATAATTGGTTGAGTTGGTTATTCATAATTGTAATTATGTGATTACAATTCCCTTGTGTCAGTAAACTTCCCTTGTATCAGTCAAAGTCATGGAAGGAAAGAGATATCATATCAAAAGGGTTGATGGAGGAGAATTTACCTAAGCGGCTATTTACAAACATGTGGGTACTGTTAAAGTAAACCAAGTAGGGATGGGGCAGAATACCAGGGCTTGCGACATGGAGAGCCATTACACCCTTTAGGACTGAAGGAGCAGCCACTGTAAAAGAAGGCAGTAAGGTGGGAGCTGTGGGAATAAATGTCCCTGTTTCACTCTCCTTTTACCCTCCAATCTCCCACCAGTGCCTTACTTAGCCAAACTAGAAGCCAGAGGGCAAGTATATCTATTGAGGCAGTCCAAAATCATAACTTTCCAGAGCATAGAACAAGGTAGAGAATGATGGATCTAGAGGGGTAAATGGAGAATACCTGGAAAATCACTGGAACACATTGTGGGCTCCTCATAAGCTGCAGGAAATTCAGAACCATTCCTTGAGCACCCAACAAGTTCCATGCACAAAACCGCATATTTCTAAATCTCATATCTCTAAGGGGAGCCACTGAAGAGAGGAAGCAATTAGCTCCCATATTCAGTATACACTAATGTAGTGTTAGAAATCAACTTAAACTAATGGGCTATGGAAGGAATACAGGAATCTCATGCTATGTTTCAAAATCTAACTAACTTCACCAGGCAATTCTAGGTGATCAAAAAGTGTTTCCTAAGGAGCTGCCGCCTGAAGGAATAATGCTCAATAATTTAGTGTCTCAAGAGGGACTCTAGATGGTAGAACTGATGGATAAAGTAACTAATTGATGAAGGAGGGGAAGAGTACCCCCAAGATTATTGCTTGCTACTTCTCAAAAGGGGCCACGTGATTATTGACTAATAATCCCTTGGAATAGCTTTCTGCTAAGGATGCTGGGAGTTCAAGACTAATAAGGGAAAGCCTTTGGAAGCAACTGACAGAACTATAGTACCCAACTCTGACACTGAGGAAAAGGTTTGCCTACAAAATACCCAAAAGGCCAGCCCTGTGGCATAATGGATGAGTTCACAAGCTCCACTTCAGTGGCCTAGGGTTCACAGGTTCAGATCCCAGACGTGGACCTAGCACCGCTCATCAAGCCATGCTGTGGCAGCACCTCACATAAAACAAAGGAAGGTTGGCACAGATGTTAGCTTAGCAACAAACTTCCTCAAGCAAAAAGAGGAGGATTGGCAACAAATATTAGCTCAGGGCCAATCTTCCTCACCAAAAAAAAGAAAAGAAAAGTACCCCAAAGCCTAAGGCAGCCAATAATGCCTGAGATAAAAGATGCAATGCAAGAAGCCATCTGACCATGATGGGGCTAAGAAAGGCCTTAAACCCATAGGGCATTGGGCATCCTTATCCCTCTCCCTGTCCCTCCTACCCCTTACCCCTTCTTGGGGAATAGTAAATTGGAATAGGAATGCAATCCTTACTGTTTGAATATCTCTTGCAAGAGGACAAAAGCTGTTCAAATGTCTCTTTGGACAAAAAGGAAAAATATTTGCCTGTTAGTGATTTGGAAACTCAAATGGATACTGAAGTCAACCTTCAGATTGCCAGTAGTAAGAGGTGCACAAAGAGGTTTATATTTCATTTCACTTTTTAGTCCTGACTTTAGTCAAAATAAATTTTGATATTCAAACTGAAGCACAATCCCTCATTGCTATTCTTACTTTAAACTTGAATAACCTTCGTAAATTGTGCAGACAGGTGCTTAATGAAGCCTATATTTATAAAACAATATTTTCCTTCACAGGACTATGGACTCTAATACATCTCTCCTAATTGGAATCGAGTTTCCTGATCCGAGCTTCTCTGGCCTTCTCTAAGCCATATGTTCAGAGTACACAGAATCAACCCACTGTGCCAGCTGTGCTCTCATTACGTAAAATGCTCTATAGTTCGGATAGCATGGTTGACACAGATTATTTCAGTTTAGCAGAGGTATGCCAACAAACATGGATGTGTAAACATGCAAGGTGAAACTGAAGACTGGGAGAGCCAGCCTAGGGTGGGGCTATTCAGATGAATGAATTTTCAGGGCACAGACTATTTCTCATTATAAAGATAGTTTCTTCCAAAAAGCGTAGTAAGGAATGTCGCTTTGACCTAATTTGACTGTCAACGGAAAGCACTGGTAATCTTGGAGTGCTATATAAGTGTGTATATAAGCACAATACAGTCTGTCTAACTATGTTTAAGACACAGCAAAAATCAAAGGAAAAGATTCTCATATTAGTCTGAGATGGAAACAATTTTTTAAAAACTCAGTGAGTTAAATATTAAAAGATAATTTAAGTAGATCTTATTAATGTTTAAAGTTATTCCGTTTCACCTCCCTTCAAAATTATTATGCACCCCTCCCCCATTGCTGTCAGGTTGTGGCGTGTGACTCCTGGTTCCTCCCTGGCCCTCTTGAATTCAGGCATGGTCACGTGCTTTGTTTAGGCCCATGAAGTGTCATTTGCGAGCAAAAGTTTTAAGAGCCAGCATGTGAGTTGCCAAGTCTCCTCTTCTCTCAGGAACAGCCAGTGGGAATGTTCTCGATAGAGGCTGACCCACCAGCCTAAGTCCTGGAGTGAATAGGAAAGAGCAGAACAGGAACTGACCAGTGATGGATGTGCAGCACAAGGGAAAATTAAGTTTTCTTGTAAACCACTCAGATTTTCAGGTTGTTACCTCAGCATAATCTAACCTATCCTGTCTGATGTAAAAATGCATTGAAATATTAACATTTAAAAAATCAACTTTTTAATTTTTTTTTCCTCCATTGATGAGATTTTAAATAGCTTGTGATCTTTATTGTGCTTCCAAACTGGAGGATGAATCCAATCAAAACGTCTAAAAGAAATTATACCCTCACTCTAAAGACACTTAAAATAACTCACCCAGGGAAAATTACATGAAATTGGCTATGGTTTTTGTTGTTTATGCTCCTTATTCTTGCAAGCAATTTCTTATGAAGCAGCTACAAAATGTTTACAAAATAGCTCAGTATAAGAATAAGATGCCAGTCATCCTTAGTGCCACTTAGCATCAGAAGTCTGAGGATTATATAAAGGTCAAAGTCAAATAAATGCTAAGGAGCCAACAGATTTAAACTCAGCTTTGAATTTTGGTTCGTGATTAGATTCCATTTTTAAGAAGAACTGAGCTATCCAAACTTGGGGATTATTTACTCTACTGTAGAGGAATTGAAATATCCAAAACAAATTCAGATAGAAAAAAGCAAGTTTCTAATCAATAAGACTCCATTTGAAATTCAAGATTCAAATACACTATTATGATTACATATATTATTCAAGGCCTCCTCTCAGATATATCAAAGATAATTAAAGTCCTGTGGAAAGTATAAAGAATATGTACACTGAAGTCAGATACAAATGGTCCTAAATTCCATCTTGACCTCTTACAAACCACATGACTTCAAACAAGTTATTTAAGCTCTCTGTTTCCTCTTCAATAAAATGGGAATAACAGCTACCCTTAGGTTTGATGTAAATAATAAATCGTGTGAAATGCGGCTATGAAAAAGCAAATATAATATTACATGGGCTCACTTAAGATTGATTTATATTTATTTATGTATCTAAAACTATATTTCTATTAATAATATTTGCTAAATACATTTACATAATATATCATTTATTTGGCCTCTCTTTGTGCCAGGCTCTGTTCTAGGTATCTGGGATATATTAGTGAACAAAACAGACAAAACTCCCAGCCCATATGCAGCATGTATTATAGTGGGGAAAGACAGACCATATAAGAAAAAGGACATAGTGTGTTAGGTGGTAAGATATGCCATGTGAAAAAAACTGGAGCAAGGTTGGAAAATAAAGAGTAAGGTGTGTTATAGGTCGAAAATTTATACAGGATGGTCATGTAGGCCTCACCTCATTGAGAAGAGGACCTTTAAGCAAAAGTTGGAAAAGATAACAGGTAAATGTAGTAATAAAATATCTTCTAGAAGGAGGGCTCAGTACAGTGCATTACTTAGCATTCGTAGAAAGCTAAATATTTATTCATAGATGGAATGAAGAACATATACTCATCTAGCCTCAGAAATTTTCTTTCACAGGGGTAAGCTGCAAAACTGAGCAGCAGTCTGTAGACGTACTTCATGGCAGCCTAGAGAGAGGAAATGATATGCTCAGTTAATCTTTAATATATAATTTCCTTACTGCAGGGAGACAGCAGAACGTAGTAAATACTTCCAGAGAAGTACACTCTGGAGCATAATGCCCTTTTAGGAGATGCATGGTGTCAGTGTGTTTGAGGTAATATATGAATATATAATATATTGTGCAAGTGTGTAGGGAGGATCCTACACCTCCCACGTTATGAGAGTCTAAAAATCCCTAAAACAACACACGTGTGAGAGAAAAAGGAAAAGTAAACATGAGCTCTGAACTTCATTAGGCAGTTTTCCTTCATCCTTCAGTAGTCACATTAAACCTCAGTGGGACCCAGACTGAATTTTAAACTTACTGTGTATCAGGAGCTGACCTAGACCAAGGGGGGAAAAATCACTAAGCATATCCCAAGGCAGGCTCCCAAACCCTCCAGGGCCCACCTTAAACCTCATGCTTCTCTTAGTGCTGAAATAGCCGATACTTTGTTCCATCCATTCCATCCCTCTCACCACTTGAAAAAATAAAATGGCTGAAGGATTTGGTGACCCCTGGGTGAGGGCGAAATTCACAGGCCGTATATTTGCATTCTTTCATCCTGAATATCTGGCTCAACATAACCACGGAGAAGTCAGTTAAGGTGGTACTTCAGAGGCTAAAGGAACAGGCAGTGTAACACTCAAAATTGATTTGCCCCCTGGGGATCTAACTCTTCTGCAATGCTCATTAAAACTTAACTGAAATTTTTAAAGGATTTAGAAACCCTTTTAAAAACATTTTCCAGTGTGACCTCACTCCAACTGACTATCCTGCTTGGTTAAGCTTACTGTGGAGGGAATGCAATTTTTCTGCTGGGTTGCAAATGATTGTATAGACAAAGGGAATAGTTAAACTGCTTTTACTTGTGATAAAATTGATTGAACAAGCATAGAGGTTCCAAATCTCCCTAATTAAGCTCTCAAATGGCTTCTACATTCTTTTTTTGAAACCAGAGGGAATTCCCTTGAAATGAACAAATATTTCATATGGTTAAGTGTTCATTAAAATGAGCAACAGGGAACGAGTACAGTATCCAATATCAAGAGGAAAACTGTAAAATGGAAAAGCATAGATAAATAAATTAATAATCTAGGATTTTGGCACCCTGACCAAATCGTCACCTGTTGTTCTTGTTTTTCTAATGCTTCTTCCTGTAATTTACTCAGCTGTGCCTATAATTCTCAGGTATGTACAAAGTTAATACAGGAGTTAAAGTTGTTAAGGTCAAGCTAACCATTTATTTTATTTACAACGATTTGAATAAAAGATAATACACATTTCCTTTTTTATAAGAAATTTCAAAGAACAAGAGACTTAGCACTTTCTAAAAATAAAAAAGTAAAATTTGTACATTATGTAAGATACCATTTAGCACTTTGTTGGTTTTTTTCCTAATCCAGTACTATACCAGAATTCAGACTATAATAATTCAACTCAAATTCTGGGAATTTATTTGCTCATATTAATTTGTAGTTTTAAAAAGGATGCTTAAAGCAAATTAAAACAAAGCTTTGCCTAAAAGAAAGTTTTATGGACAATTTGCTCTAAATGGAAATTTACTGGTTATGCTTCATCTAATTGATATTCAAACATAAAATTGTTTAACAACATAAAATTTAGATATAGACATTAAATACTGAAAAATATTACACACAAAGACATTGTCAATATCATATCAATTGAAGTATCCTATAGACATCATTTCCTCATCAAATACAATACATATGCACACACACACATTCACACATACACATTTGTATAGGTGTGACCATTAAAACAATAAACCTGTGGCACTGTGATATTGCATAAGGAACAATTCAATGTAAATTTAAATTGCCTGCCAGATATAGAATATTTCAACATGAGCAGTATTTGTTTAACACAGATGCTTATACTTTGTCTTTGAGAATGTATAGTGATAAGAGGCAAAAATTGTCTATAGTGATGCCCTCTTCATAAGACAGCACCTGGAATGTTTTCCCTCTCTATCAGATGGCAAATAAATATTCCAGTAGACCAAAATTTACGCTGAAATGGAAAGATGTGTTACATTTTGCTTCTCTGAAATAAGAAAATTAAAGACATAGGTTCATATAAAAGAAAGATCATGTTTAATGTGCATTCTTTACTCTCAATGAAAACGGAAGCATCCTATTTATATCTGATCATGTTTTCCAGGACCAAAATCACCTAAACTGCAAACTAAAACAATCTCTTTGGGATGAAAAGTTCTTATTTGCTCTACATCATGCTCCTAGCACTCCCTTCATTTAATTTTTTTATAATTTTTTATATTCTATTTCACCAAGTTTGTTCCCAGTCTTGGTAACACCCAAAGGCCATCCTTAACTAAGCACCAATAATTTAAAAGTCAAGAAGTTGAAGGAAAGTTTTTTTTCTGGGGGTACAGTTTTCAACAAGAAGGGAAACAGAAAGACTAGAACAAATTTTGAAAGTTGTGTCCCACAAAGAGAACATTGGTTTGAAAAATTCTGTGACCAGAAGATGGATACCTACGTCAAAGAAAGTGGCTTGGCTAGCAGGAAGTGTGTGAACTGTGGCAAAACCATATTCTTAGCAATTTTCTCTCAGTTATTTATTTTAAAGACACGAAATATCATCTCTAGGACAAAAAGATCACATTTTGATTCCTCATATAATTAAGAAAAAAGATCTGTATAAACTGACTTTGAAAGCATGATAATTGTTTCTCTAGCTATTGTCCCTCTAGAGGTACAGAGAATGAGGAGCAGTTTAATTATCAATTTATTTGAACTTCTTGACAAATATAGAATATTTGAATTAGAGAAGTATTTGTTTACCTCAAATATATGATACTGAAACCCACTAAATCAGAAGACAAACAAATCTGGAAACCAGCAATACTCAGAAAGATTTGACCAATAGGCAGTCCTGTAATAATACAAATATACTTTTAGCATCACCTTTTGTCCCATGAGCTGGACACTAATTTTATATGCAGACTATGTGGCAGAGACTGTTTCTGGATAGTGACTAAGAACTACCAATACTTGCTAGGTCAGTGAGAGGAGTGTTAGCACTACTGGTGTCTCTTCCAGAGAAAATTATTGTATAGAAATTAGAGAAGTTGATCTGTCTGAGTACTGAGTTAGAATGCCAATGGATGGAAAATAAAAGACCTTCAAACACAGAAGGTTTCATATGAAACAAGGAGAGCATGGCAGAGGGAGCAGGGAAATACTTATTCACAATTATTTGATATTCACAAAAAAGAAAATACTGAAAGGAATTCATCTTTAGATAGACAGAGAAAACTTCTATATGCGATTTTAGCTTTCTATTTGTTGCAAAGAAAAACAAATATTTTGTTTCTCATCATATCAAACTGACAAAGCCCACAGTCAATTATATCTACAAAATATTGCTAAAATACCTTTGGACTCTATATTCTATTCTTATTCATATTATTATATATCATAGATGGAGTTCTTTAACTTTTTCTTAGTTAAGATTAACAATACTCTGTTAGTGATTACCCTTTCTTCTTGTTTTTGGAATGGCCCACAAATAAGAGGTATATATAATTCACGACACAGAAATGTTAAAGGTACAACACAATTATTGCCATACAATTTATCGGAGAAATGTAAACACCACACAAGTAATTCACTTTCTGCCATGTTTTGTGTGGTATCCTTCCACAGTACAGAAAACATCTGACAACACATGCATATGACAAAAGACACGTAAAACAACACACAAAAGTCCCTACATAAAAGAGCTGAAGTGCATCATGACAATGTGTTGGTTCAACATAAGCCCGTATATAATTGGGTGCTAATGTACATATTAAAATCAAATGTGTTTACGCAATTCCCTCTCCAGAGCCCTTAGTCAAACAATAGCATTGATTGTTCTAATAGTTCTACTTTGGAAGGAGGGCCTGGCAATCAGAGAATGGTTTGCATCATCCTGCACTTCAAAGTTACAAATAATAACCAGAAAATAATGTTAATAAATTAAAATTTACTACCACTAGTTGGATTTTTACTCATTATTAAGAACGAAGGGATTGTGGGGGAGAAAATGAAGGGATGGATAGTTTAAAATGACACTTGAAGAAAAGAAAACAAAGGCACTCTGGATTATCATAGTACCCCTGATTCTCAGGCTTCATGTTCTTTACATTTGGAGAATAAATGTCACATTGTCAAATATATGTTCCTCTGCTATAATTTATGAGTATTCTTTCTGTCCAATTCAGAACTATCATTACCAGGTACAATTTTCTCTGGGTCCCAGGGCAGTCTGTTTACTTGGGATTCATCAATTGAGCATCTTGATTGGACCTACAAGGGCACTGGAATTTAGAATATGAAAGCAATGATCCATTTGGGAATAAAAATCTCAAAATAACATTTTACCTAATTATTACCCATACTTCATTTTGAAAGTTACATTCGGGATACTATTGCATCAACCTGCATGGTTTACTAAAACACACTTTAGAGGTGCCTAAAGGGCTCTTTATCCTCTAAAGCGTCAGTTCAGAGTTTTCAGTTTCCCCAGAGATAACTGACGCCAATCCAATGTCCTTAAAAAAGTGCATAGGACACATCTCCTCTTACATGAGGTCAGGGGTGAATCTAAATGTCATAAGCTGATTTCCCAATTGATCAATTAAGGTGCTGTACTTGACCCATTTAAAAAATATATATGCATACTGTTAACTTTCCAATATAATTTGCATAGTAAATACATTGTAATACTTTAAATTGTATCTACCATTAGCATTTTGCATCAGTGGTCCTGCTGAACAGACTGCTTCAGGGCAAATATTTGTTGAAATATTTGTCAGGCTTATGTATTTTCATTTTTGAGAAACTCCTGTCCATACGCTTACCTGTCTCAATGTATCATTGTCCAAATGTATTTTTTATAATTCTTTATATTCTACTTTTTCTCCAAAGTTAATAAAATACAAATGTTTGATGTAGTAATTTCTGATTCATATTTTCTAATCTGATAAAAAAAATCACAGCTATTTAAAGGCCTTTAAATTTTCACCCTTTCTTAGCTGATTCTTGCCATTCATAGAAGACATGGCAAATATAGGGGAGGAAGTAAGAGTAGTAAACAGGGGGAAACTTAGCAAGGCCCATTTGGTCGGATTCTTCTCAGTATCCTTTTGTCTTGGGAAATAAGGATACTCCTTACCTCCTGGAATAGGGAGGGCCCCTCTCACATGAGGGTTTTCTAACCTGCTTCACGGGATTGGGGCATGAGAAAGGGCAGTGTGAGCTTCCTGCTTCTGCTGTTGTCTCAAACTCCTTCAGCTGAAAATAGTCAATGCACCAAAGTGCCATATTTTGGGGAAGCTTGTCCTGAACCCCATCATACATCACATCTCAGATGGTAGTTGCATAAGATTCATTTCATATAGGGCAGGATTCTAAAGCCAAATAGAATTTTTGAACTAGTTATGTACAGATGTGGACTAGACTGACCATATGATGTGTTTTCTAACCAAGGCTATTTTAGAAGGAAAATGAGTGCCAATAATAGTAACACAGCTAGCAAAGTTGTAAACCAGGAAGGAAATATGGTCACTCTGGATGAGCCAATGGTTGATTGTGAAGCAAAATATCTGTTTGGCAGGTGCAGAAACACTTCAAGTGGAATCAGCTTTTCAAGGGAACTTAAGAATTGAGAAAAACTAAAAAGTGACAAATTATTGCTTTTTCCAGTTTTTAGGGTTTATGACGGAGACATGAAATCAGGACATTGTGTAAAATGATACAGGCAATGATACCATCTCTCATCCCTCAGTCAATTCACAGTACATTCTCATTTTGGAACTATTTTAAGGTAGGAAAGAAATCTTCACCCAATTGTTTCATCCTTTCATTTTTGCAAGTTTACAGGTGTCACTGAGGGATAAATAAAATAATCATAAACGTTTTGATTGTATAATGTAATTACTAACTGTACATTCTCAGATATTATGTACAGATAATGAAAGATGATTTTCTTGGGAATCAAATTGTCCAAATATAAATTAATTATTTTTAACTTCAAGTCATCCTTTACTATTAATAGCAAAGTATCTTTGTGTCCAAAGCAAATAACAAAAGTTCATAATAATTTACCTTATCTCTTTAAGGTAAATATACCACATAAAACAGTGCCCAGAATATTGTAAAGAAAATTATTTGTTTTAAAAAGCATACTAAAAAAAATCCTTTACACATCAAATACAATCAGCAAACATTGAATTTCCTCGAAATTTGGGTATATTTCCGTAAAAAGACTTCTGTTCATGAATATCTAAAAAATAAGTGGAATCTTTAGTTGAAAATATAACAGACAATTGGAGGTATTCAGTATTTTCCTGAAAAAGGATTTCACTAAAATGTTGTCATGTTATCGAAAAAAATGGCATATCATGTGCTAATGCACAAAACCTATTGAAAGAACCGACGTGAACTGGCGGGGTGTGTAACCTTGCAGCTCACTGCATGATTGTTGGCGGCTGCAGGGCTGTGCTGTGCCATGCAACAGAACGTTTTGTCAGGCACGCGGTTTAGTCGAAAACTGATTCCCCTCTCCTTCAGGCTGTTGAATGGAAATGCAAACTTGCAATTTCTATCACAGAGAACAGAGATCAGCAGGGGGGACAGGAGGTGCACACCTTTCAAACCGTCCACTGTTAGTAGTGCTGATAACTTATGGTGGAGAAGGGAAACGGAAGTAAAATGAGGTTTTGAAGTACTCTGCTTAACTGTACTGAAATGCAATAAATGTAACCTTAATCTAGCAGATGAAGTAGTTCTCACACGCATAGTAGACTGCAGATGCTATATATATTTATGGCTCTGGACCCATAAATTCATAATGGTTTCCTTCTGGGTATCTAAAGGCCAAAATATGATTTTTGACAGATTATATATTTTGGATGTTTTACTTTGAATAGTTAATTTTAAGAGCAGTTATTTCTGTCATTTCTGAAGGAAAATACCACTAGCGCGTGGTTTTCCCAAAGCATATAGTTATGCTTGCTTGAAGGAAGTCAGCCATGCATTACCAACAAAAGTTCGCACTCCTGTTGTGGCTCATGCTATTCCCACTTGTGGCATTTTCTAACTTTTATGATTGTACCACCTTTTTTTTTAAGTCAAGGATTATCTTTCTTACGACGTTTATTTTCCAATATGTATAGAAAAAAATTCACAGTGCATATAGTGCCTTTTCTTTAAGTCTGATCTATTTTTCTGAAGAAAAATAGGCTCTTTCTTTGCAATAAGTTTCGTGTTCTAAGCACCAAGGAAATATGCAATGAAAACACAGATAGTGTATTCCACTATCATGAAAACGTAAGAGTAGTTTCTGACAGATAAAGCATAGTGATAGTGCAATGTTCTATATTTCCCAAATTTATTCCAGTCTGTCTACTGAAGTGGGTACTTCAGGGTACATCCTGACTATAATTTAATCACTTTTGGTAAATGAGTACCACTTATAGTAAATCTGATCATACTCTGCTCTGAAGGATTTCTGCAATCTTTTTATTTGCTGTCAGCTCCTTCTGAAAATAAATTTTCCTACTATAGTCTTACCCTTAAAGTCACAATGATGCTTTGCAAGGTTCTTCGTGAAAGAAAACATAAGCTAATTCAAATATGAGAATTGGCAGCTCATAACATAAAACCATAAACATCTGAAACCTTTGGCTCACTTCTATGTAGTAACTTATTTCATATATTGTTATAAATCACATAATTTTTCCAAATAATTGAAAAGATTACTATTAATTATTCTTTTTCTGTTGTTTTTACGTATAATTTTTAAAAATTTCAAATTTACAAAAGGGATCCAAAATAGAATAAACCTGCATATTATTATCACATAATGTCAATTATTTTCAATCCACGGCCAATAATGCATGTTCTATACCCTCACCCAATTGTCCTATTCACTATTATTTTGGAAATCCTGGACCTCATATAATTTTATTCTTAAATATTACATATATTATTTTATATTATTATATATTATATTATACATTACATATACTATTATACATAATTACATATATTATTATAGATATCATATCTATAATAAAGATTCCTTTTTAAAAAATATATCCACGACATTACAATTACTTTTTAAAAATTTTACAATGATTTCTTAATATCATCAAATCTCCGGTGATCAAATTTCTTATTTTCTCATAAATGTCTTAATTTAAACATTTTTTCTTGTATAAGGGTCCAAATAAAATCTACACATTGTTACCAGATGATATGTGTTTAAGTCTTTCTCTCTCTTTCCTTTTTTTCAAGTATATTAATGCTAATTGTTACTGGTGGCTTAAATTTACTAAACCTCCTACTTTTTTTAAAACCACTTTATTGAGGCGATTAACATACAAAAAGCTACAAATATTTAATGTATGCAACTGTACAAGTCTGGAGATAAGTTTATACCCATGAAATCATCACTAAAATCCATATCATAAACATATTCCATCACTGCCAAAAGTTCCCTTCTCCTTTATTTATTTGTTAACTTATTTTGTTTTTTGTGATAAGAACACTTAACATAAGACCTACTCTCTTAGCAGATTTTTAAGCATAAAATACAGTACCATTAACTACAGGCTCTATGCTGTAGTAGATCTCTAGGACTTATTCATCGTACCTAACTGAAACTTTGCACCCCTTGACTTGTATCTCCTTGCGTCCTCCTCCTCCCCAGCCCCTGGCAACCACCAATCTACCTTCTGCTTATATGAGTTTGACAACTTTAAATTCCTCATATAGGTAGCATCATAAAATGTTTGTCCTTCTGTCTGGCTTATTTCACTTAGCATAAAGTTCTCCAGGTTCATCTATGTTGTTGCAAATGGCTGAATTTCCTGCCATCTTTTTTAAGGCTGAATAATATTCTATTGTACAAATATACTAATTTTTCTTTATCCATTCATCCAGTGATGGCCAGTGAGGCAGTTTTCACCTCTTGGCTATTGTGAACAACGCGGCAATAAACATGGGAGTATAGATTCTCTCGTCTTTTTTAATTTATAGGTTTTCATTCCTCTCACAGGCAGTCTCTCACTTCCTTGCAATTTACTTGTTGAAAAAACTAGATTCCTTGTACTATCCGGTTTCCCATAGTCTAGATTTTGCTGACAACATCTCTGTGCTTCCTCAACACTTTTCTCTATCATCTACATTTCCTGTAAATTAGAAAATGGATAGAGAGGTTTGATCAAATTGAGGTTGAATGATTTTGGCAAGAATGCTCCGTAAGTGCTGTTGGGAAGTATTCTTTAATGGTAGAAATATTCACATCTTAAACATTGTAGAGTTATGTTAAAAGCATGGGCTTTTAGAGACTGAATACGTAAAAACTAATCCTGGTTCATTGTAGTGGTGAAACCTTAGGCAGATGAATTAACCAGTACCTCACTTCCTTCACCTGTGAAATGGGCATAATAAACATACCTAACAAATAAGATTTCTGTCAAGACTAGACAAATTAATTCAGATAAAGAACTTCAAATAATACTGGGTACACATTAAGTAATCTATATATATTAGCTATTATTATCAAATAACTGGAATTAAATAAAGAGAAACATGCAGAAAATATTTGCAAGAATTTTTATCCACATAACAGCTAAATTGACAAGTCTAGTAAGGATGGCTTTTCAATACCTAATATAAAAGTTGAAATGTGAGTGAACTAAAAGGTTCAAATATATCAGGGAACTGGTAATGAAAGATGTAGCCTTTTGCTGGTAGGTCAATGACTGAACACCCCACAGGTTACTAGTGATTGAAAGAAATTGCCACTCTCCAGTTCTGTTAAATGTATTGTGTCCTTCCATATATACCATTCTTGGCTCAATCTCAGAAAATAACCACAAGCATGATCAATTCACATTTTATTCTTTCTTAAAGATACTTTGACAGCATCAAGCGAAGTAAAAAAATTCTCTTAGCAAGGCAGAAGAAACGGGTTCATCTTTTGCTATCCAGAGTAATAGTTTGTGAATAAAGTTTTTACTCTTTTAGAGATAAGGCTTAAATGTTCCACACATTCAATCAGTAGTTTACAGAATTTCTGAGGGAGCAAAATCACTTAATATGCATTTCTTAAAATCACAATCTTCAGAATGGCTATTAACTAAGGATTTAGGAAACATTAAGTTATAAAATCCATAAGATTGGAAAATGGTTGGAAGATTTGAAGTCAGATGAGCAATGGAAAATTTAGGCTGGGTATTTAAGGAAACTGCCTATTAGCAAGAACTATTAGATAATGGAATGGTACTTTTCTTAAGCTCCATAAATTTCAAAAGTAAATTGGAAAACATAATGGAAGAAAATGTTCCACCCCACCAGAGGAATAAATGAAATGGTCTTTTCATCTCCTGTTTCTATAAGCTGGTCTGTAAATTAGATGTATAAAGTCTACCTACCCAAACTATGAACACGATAAATCCCATACTAGGCTTAGTCCGAGTTTGACTGGGAAAAGTTCCATTTCCAGACCCTCAGCCAAAAGCTGAATAATACCAATATGGAAATTTGGAGCAAAATCAATTGTTAAAGTCAGATTATGAGATTTTAACTGCCATTCTAAAACTACTTATACAGCCTTTCTATGTTATTTCCACTTGCCAGATCAACACCCAAGAGTCATTTTGACATTTAAAAAAAAAATCCCAATTACACATCCAACTGCTGATTTACAAAGCAAAAGCCAACCTGTGATTTTGGCTTTAAAACCCAGTTTGCCTTAGGGATAGATGGATGAAAGAAATTCTAGCCTACTGTTTAAGGGCTAATATTCCCGCATTTCCATATCCCATTTAGGGCGGGCAGATTTTAGCACTTCAGCTTAAGTGGTATCACTTTATATAAGGTGCTTGAGTGGAGTAGGCAGCAAGCAGGACTGGGATAATAAATAGCAGAGATGCAAGGAGGCTGCTGCTGCAGGTAGCCTCCTATGCCAATTGCCAAAGGAAAATGGCTGTGAAGAGTGAACATATTTTTTTCCACGAGTGAGGGATGAGAATTTAATAGTTAAACAGTAAATTGAGTGTCTGTCCTTTTACCTCTTACTAGAATTTCTTTGTTGTCCTTTGCATGGGGAAGGTTAACAGCTCAACCTAATTCTTCACTCCAAAGAACTTTACAGGCTGTCATTTGGTTAAGGTCTAATGGGCCTTCCGGGATTTGATAGCTGAACGCTGTGCTCACTGGAGCAGGCCGCTCCACAGAGGGCCTGGAAAAGAATGTTTGAGTTGGAGAGAAGGTGCTGCTGCTCCAACTGCTTCTCCACCTGCAAAAATAGAACCTTTTGGGGACAGTAGCACCGCAGTTAACAGGGGATCCCAGGAATGAGAAAGGTGTTAAAGTAGCCAGTTCTTCTGTTTTGCCAAGGATTTTCCAGCCTTGCTGTTTTTGGCAAAATTTTGAAATATCTCACTTTTCTCACCCTAAGCTATTCCCTTCCCGTTTCTCAGGGATGGTTTTGAGGATTGGGATGACTAGTCCAAACAGAAAGAAAGAATTTTAAGAGGATATGAGAGTCACACTCTTGGGTTCCCCACATGTCTCTATGCAGCACTTGGTTGCTGTGGAGAGTTGGGCGGGGTGGAGAATAGCAATAAAAGGATCAAGTTGACAACTGCATCAACCTCCACAGAGGAAAGGGATAGTTCTAAAACCCCGAGCTGACTAAATCAGATGGACAATTTCAAAACATTACCAATTGAAAACGCCATAGATTTCACTCAGAGAACTCTGAAAGTCAAGTTCACATTTAACCACGCTGAATCAGGTACAGCGTTTCTGATGAGAGCACCTCACAAACTATTTCTTTTCTAAAATTTCCAATGAAAAACCTGAATCATCTGCACCAGCCTGTTGAAATATAGTGGTACAGTCCTTTGTCCCAAACCTAACATTTCAAAAATGTTACTTTTGATTATAAAACACACACAATTTTTCTTATGTTTCTTTTAAAATTTTTATTGTAATAAAAGATATATAGCATAAAATATGCCATTTTAACCACTTTTAAGTGTCCAAATCAGTGACATTCATTACATTCACAATGTTGTGCAGCCATCATAATTATCTATTTCTAAAACTTTTTCATCACCTTAAAAAGAAGCTATAAAAAAAACAAGGTGTTTTTCAAGAATAGTTTTTGCTATCATAGCTGCCATAAGTTGTAGTCCGTGCAACCTCAAAGTAATCACGATTAGTGGTCATGTATGTATTTTCTAAAAAGAAATTAATTCACTTAAACTAATTATTGGAAAAATGAAAACAACTGCCAACTGATCACTAAATTTGGTTATTCCATACAGTAGTTTTGATTAATTTCATCTAATTGGTCAGACACTTTTGTATAATATAAAGTTTCATTGATTAAGTAAGACTGATGACCCAGATAATCATACTAATGATTGAAAAAATAGCTCAAAATAAAAATAAACAAAAGCAGAATGTGATGTCAAAAGTTAAAAATGTAAACCTACAAAGATGAATTCACAAGGCCAGAAGGATCAAGGCATGATTAAAATCTAGCATTCTAAAATGTTATTTTAGACAAATATTTCCAAATTAATAATTAGATTTCAAAGAAAATTTAGATGTGCTTTTGAAATGAGTTTAGTAAGGACGCAGAATATAAGTTTAGGAGTCTCATTTATAATGTTATCTCAGCGACTGATCAAAATTGCCCTGTCTTTCAAAAGGCAAAAGTAAAATATGAAATATAGATTTACCAGTTTTAGGCACAGCTTCTCATTTCAGTCAATTCTTGCTCATTGATTAGTATAATCCAATCAATGGCAATGACAATTTGAGAAGTAAATCCCTCCATCAAATCTCAAATCTTGCACATTGCATCTCTGAAGTTCACCCTTTCCTTCCATCACCACGAATTTCAATGCCATGTGAGGTAAGTGCATCATTTATTTTAATCCCGTTGAAATGAATGGATGAACTTAAATAGCAATGCAAGCCTTTTTCCATATAGTGCTGTAATTCACTTTGAAGTGATAGCACTTTTAGGATTAAGTTGTATACCTTTTGGTTCTTTGACTAGTTGTCCTTTCTTTGTGTACTATATTAATAAGAATTTAAAGCAAGACTAAGTCACATCTGCCTTCTAATACAAGTTTTAGAGTCTTAAACAAAATTCTACTAGAGCAGCAAACCAAGATGAATAACTATTTTGAAGGGAATAAAACTATCTTTTAGTAACTACAGACTATGGTTTTCTATTTAATCACTTGTGCTAGAGTGACTATTGATAAAATCAGTCTTAAAAATATTTTCATTTATTATCACATTGCCAATATTAAAATAAAAGAAGTTTGAAATACTATTGCGGAAAAAATGAATGGCTGTTCAATTCTTAACTTATCTTGACTTGATGCTTACTGCATCAAGCAATGAAATCATCCAATATTACAAAAAATTTTATGAGATGTTCAAAGTAGATATTGTCAAAAAGATATGCACTAAAGGAAACATGCTAGCTATTTATTTAGAACATATGGTAAGTAACAAGGTAATGTAGCTTTCTGTAAAGATAATTGTTCTTATAAAAATAGTGATTCACAAAAGCTATATTATACAATATTTAGATATTAATATGTTGATTTATTTTAGTTAAAATTAAACTAACAGTTTCAATTATAGAAATTATTCAAAGAAAATGTCAAAAGAAGGAAATATTCACCATCTAAAGATAATCATTCTTAATGTTTCAGAATATTTATTTTCCTTCTATAAGGAAATTATTATACTATAAGGGAATTGTTCATTTTTCCTAATTCAAAATTTTTATCAGGATATGAAAACTTGAATAAATCACCTGACACAAAGTAAAATAATAATAATAATAAATAATGTTTTTAAAATACACATATTTCAACAATCTAATCATTGTAAATAAATTGTCATATGTCTTTTGAGTCCATTTTTTGAGTGTTTATTTTTGTAGACTTTTCTCTAAACACTTTTTAACAGTAATATTTTGTTTTCCCCTAATTAAAAAATAACTAAATGCTTAAAGCATAAAAATTCGCAGAAGGAGAGAACAAAGATGTAATAAAATCGTCTACAACCATAACAAACAGAAATGTACTGATAATTTTATTCATGTACTATCAAGATACTTTGAATCTTACATACTTCCACCATTATCCATAAGTGGATGCTAACTTTTTAATATGATTTAGAATATCTCAAAGCAATATGTAACAGTTCACTTAAGGAAGAAAAATCAGAAATAATCTCTGATACTGTAAGGGCAAGCCATGATAAATGGTTAACTCTCATTCTTAGCTATCAAGGCCTCCAATGTCCCAGGGCCCATTCTGAGAGCCATTTTCTACTCTCCTCTTCTACCTGATTCTCAACAAGTCAGCTCCCTTACTGTCCTTCATTTCCACTTTGCTTGTTCCACTCATGCTACTTCCCATGCTTGTGATAGCAACTTTTTTTGGCCATTGTTGTTGTTATTTTGCTGTTGCTGTGTGTATGTTTAACCAATCCAGTGTCTAGACTTCCTAGTGGCTTGAGTCAAAGCATTCCTTAGCAGTATGTCCTTTTCTAGAGCTCTGAGATCGTATTCCCTGACAGACATTCGAGGCAGGCACTCCCACATAGGGAAGCAAGAAAGGGGCTTAGTCACTAGAATAGGCCAGTCAATGACAGGAAACAGGAGAAAGGTGCCAATTCCTGGACCTCAACTACAAAATCAGAAAAGGATTCATAACACCGCTGACATGTGCAGACATACTGAGCTGCTGCCTTCAAGTTTTGGCTGAGAACAGGACTGATTTCTAACCTGAGCGAAGAAATGCCAACAAAATATTGAAGACTTAAAGATATATGTATATTTGTGTTTTTAGGTCTCTTTAGAAAATTTACAAATAAGATTATCTAGACCTGCTTCCTGGTAGCAACCTGCCTAGGTTCTCCACCCAGAACATTCTACAATTCCCAGCACCCACAGGGGCCTGTTCAAATGAAGGGCACTGAAGCTGAAACTTTGTTAGCTTCATGGCAAATCTGCTTCTGGTTTTAATTGTAAAACTTCAGGCAATAGAAGCCAGATGGTGAGATCACTTTAGCAGGCGAGCAGTCCTTCCTAATTTCCTTGAAAGTGCACCAAATAGAATTCTCAGTGAGTGCTATAAAGGCATAAACAAAGCACAATGCTATGAAAGTACGATGATTTAGCAGAGGAGGGAGCCTAAATGGAGTCTGAGGGACAGGTGAGCAGTGGGGGAGACTTCCCAGAGCTGAGCCCTGAACAGTGCCTTGGATTTCAACAGCGGGACAAAGAGCATTCAAGAGAGAACAAAAATGGGGCCAGCCTGGTCGCACAGTGGTTAAGTTTGCACGTTCTGCTTCAGCCGCCTAGGGTTCCCAGGTTCAGATCCTGGGTGCAGACCTACCTACCACTTGTCGAGCCATGCTGCAGCAGGTGTCCCATATATAGAGTAGAGCAGGATGGGCACAGATGTTAGCTCAGCGTCAGTCTTCCTCAGCAAAAAGAAGAGGATTAGCTGCAGATGTTAGCTCAGGGCTAATCTTCCTCAAAAATAAAATTTAATTAATTAAAAAATAAATTTAAAAAAAGGCAAAACCCACCTATGCTATTAGAAGTCAGGATACTAGTGACCCTTGTGGTAAGCTTGTGACTGAGAACAAGATTTGGTATCTGGAAAGTTGGTAATTTTCTTTTACTTAATATAAGTCCTAGTTCCCCAGATATTTTCAGTTTCAAAAATCCATCAAGCTTACACTTATGATATAGGTACATTTATATATGTGTACCAGACTTGACAAGTTAAAAGAGAAGGAAGGGGGGAGTAAGAAATATATATATTTATATATATATATACACATGACACAGGACCTCTTTATTTGTGAGGAGAAAAACAAGTTAGTTTCTTTGAACTATGCTCCCTAGTCCCACATCAGAACTAGCTAAAATAAAATTGCAAAACCCACTTTCTCTCTCTACTATATGGCCCATCTGTGTAGATGAATGTTTACAAGGACAGACTGGTATTACACATACATGGTAACAGTACATTTATGAGTAAGTTTTGCACAATGGTGAATTGCAAATCTCTGCAACACAACTCTTTCAGATGTTATTTTTAACACATGGCTTTTGAGAACAATTAGCTAGAATTACTTTTGGTGTAAAGTGTTTTTTCAATTATTTTCTTTCACGCCTCTTCTTTGAGTCACAAAAATCTGTAGACATTCCTTTTGCCTCAGATGAACTAGTGTTTAAAATAAGACTTAAACAGAAATGTAATTTAGATGCTCTACTAAAGATGTTCTTAAAACATTACTAGGGCTTTAAAAAAAAAAGTTTCACAGACTTTGCCCAATTTCCCTGTAGAGCATTTATGCATGATTTGGACTCTATTTTGTACACCTACGCCAACAGCAGGAATTCTTAATAGAGGTGTACATTTAGTAGCCTCATCATGAGCAGCATGAATAAGGGAATAAACATGTCCTCAAATCAAAATACCAGCACAATGCCCTTGACACCCAAAGGCGAGGAGGGAGCCTTCGGCTCTGGGTTTCGTGAACGGTACTCAGCAAGATTTCACTTAACTAATTGTAGTCCAGTCCAGAGCAAAGCCATGGGATAAAGAGGCACCAGACCCCAAGGCAGAAGCAAGAAGCTGGGACTCAATGCACCCTACCCCACTCCACATGACTTCAGTGAAGAGCCTAAAATGTAGTGCTTTTAAATGGAATGATATTTATCACAAACCTTTTGATATTTTAGACTTCAAGGTGCCAAGAAGGTATTTTAGTTAACTAAAAAAAACCTTATCCTTATAGTTTTCTAAATTCTGTTTTCCATGTCTGATTTGTTTTCCAAACACATATTTCAACACCTTAGAAAGTACTGTGTTTGGAGAGGGCTTTAAGGGGCGGCTTTCCTCTTCCCCAGAAGGCAAGATCTAGAAATCCATCAGTCATCGGTGTCAATTTGTGACAGTTCAAATTGCCAAAGGTATTTGGTAAACTTTAATCACTGTCACAACTGTAAAGGTTACTGAGCAGCTCCAACACAAATCAACTACCACAGTCCTGCACGAATGCGAGAGTGGGTGTGTGGGTGAATGTGTGTGCGTGCCTTGACAGTTAAATCTTCTGCTATATCAGTATTAAGTTCAGCTACATATAACAGTAACAACAGCAATAACAATAACAACACCAACAAAAGATGACGAACAAGATGAACATATACTCTCATTCAGTAACAGATTTAGGCAGCCTGGTGCTGTTTCGTAGCTTCCTGATACTCTACCATCCTTAGTGCGCTGCGTCATTTCACAGGATGGCTGCTTGTGCTCTAGTCATCATGTCCACATTAGAGGAAAAAAGGAAAAGGAATAGCATAAAAACCTCATTCCCTTTGAGGATATTTCTTGAAAGTTGCATATAACACTTAAGTCTCATTTGTCAAAACTTAGTTATAAGGCCACAACAATTAGAAGAGGAAATCTAGCTTTCGAGCTAGGCAGCAAGGTAGTCAGCTAAACTTTGGGGTTCTTATTAATAAGAAGAGGAGGAGAATTGATATTTAGAGTGGATAGAATTTTTTCTTCCACTTTAAAAACATTAAAAAGTCCCCAAGACTCCAAGCAAAAAAAAACCCTACTAGATGATTCAATCAAATAATTAAAATGAAAACAATCAGATTATTATTTACCATAATGTAAACAAAAGTTAATTAAATATTCATTTTTAAACTGATTGCTTCAATATTGGATATTTCATAAATATAAGCGAAGAAATATTTCAATATATCAGAGAACATCTAAAACTTTAAAAAACTGTATAATTATATTTTATTGGTGTGGGGAGGAGGGAAAGAGGGGGCTGATTAATTTCTTTTAAAAGAGAAAAGTTAACTTCGAAATAATTTCATCCCACTCCTAAATCAGAATTAATGTTCTCAGTTGGGAGTCACGCTGTCATATTTAAGAATCACTGATTCGAACACACTATTTCTGGAAATGATTTCTTTTTAGTAATTACTAACAGTTTATGAAAAGATCTGCAATTTTATTTTTCCAAGTGTAGAAGTAATCTTAACTCATCAAAATGCTAAAATCTTTTATATCAAAGTTGTCTAAGACTTACTCATGTAAATGGCCCGCTTATTGCGACAGCTGGAAGCTCTTAGTGCAGATCTGCAGCCTCAGCCCCACCCCAAGCACTGGGACTCATGTGGCCTCTGAACAGGAATCCATAGCTCAGTGTTCACCTTGCAGCTTCACTCTAACCTGGCCGCCAGGTTTTAGCAGCAGAGCTTCCGCACTTTGCCCAATGCCAGGCTTTTCTCATACCAGGCTCTTTAGGAATCGTTCCACGCATATCAGACAGTTTCCATCAGGACTGTGAATGAACCTGCCATTAATGAGAATGCACTACCTCATCATCTAGCCTTTTATACTGTTTGTTTGAACACCCACTCATGTATCTAGTAAACCAGCACTGAAAGCTGACTACAAGTCAGGCATGCTGCCAGGCACCAGGATAAAATTTAGATCAAAGGCACAGTCGCCTGCCCTCTAGTGGGAGACGCAGCTGTAATTGTTAAAATGATACACATAAAGAGTTAGATTTGATCTCCTAAGAATTTTCATCCATTGTTCTTAAGTCTGAGCTCTATAGTCACATGGAATAAATTCCATTCAGACTTCCACAAATCCACCCTCCAATCTGGACTATTTCGAGTAGGATTATATTCCTGTCAACATCCCCAAACTTCACTGCAAACTCTATGTCCTTCAAATTACCTTCCTTCAAAGTCATACACACATTCTTTTCTTCTCCAAGCTCTTAAATCCCTGTTACTGTAACTCTTAAGTGAAATGGCTTTTAGTTTCTTCACTCTTTTTTGGGATAAGTCCCAGTTTGAAACTTCCCTTTTTAAAATGCAGCATTGAGAAATGAATACCATACCAGGAAAAGTCCTAGTCTGCCTTCCCTCTACTTAAAACTTAGTTATTTCGTCATGAATAGCATGTGCAATTCTTGGGGGGGAGGGGGGGGAGCTGCAAATGAACTTAAGGCCATTTTCAGGTCACTTTTGAGCTGTGGTGGTTTTAAGTTCTTGAAGTTCTAGTTCTCTTACCCTTGGTGTCTTCTTTTAGTTGGTTCCAGCTGGGAGGCAGTCTAGTGTAGTGGTTACTCTGCTGTCAGAACTGGGTTCACGTACTTTTCCTCACTTACTACATGAACTTGAGAAAATTACTAAGATTCTGATCCTCAGTTATTGTAAAGTTGTGAAAATAAGGGTCCTTATTCCATAGGAGTGTGAAAGTGATATCAGCCAATATATATAAAGCACAGTGACTGTCAGAATAAGGAGTGGACATATGTGAGGGACCAGCATTAACAGTTATTTTTTTAGTTATGAGCGATTCATATATAGCCTAGTAACCAGTCATCAAAAACAGACTTTAGGTTATCTTAAAGTTATCTAGTATAGCCCTGTTATTCACTTCAAGAGCCCTTCATTAACCACCCAATATGTGTTATGTTTTGTGCTAGTACTGTGCTAGTGATCCAAAAATGAATTAAGTTGCCCTAACCTCAAGAAGCCCAGCATTTAGTGAAAACTCTGACATGTACAGAAACAGCTCCACAATGGCACAGATAGGGCTTGATAGGGCAATACTCCTGCCATGCCATCGCATCCCATTCCATTCTAGAATATAATGCTCCTCACAGATGCAATGAGCATTCAACAAATGTTGGTTGATGAATGCATACAGATTCCGTACTCAAATATTTCAGGCAAATAGTAGTGTTGACTTTGTGTAAACACAATATTTTGGTTTGGGGTTTTATAAATTAACTTCTTTCCATCCTTGAGTAGATTTACATAAACTTGGTATTTCCTATTTCTTGGGATTTAAGGGATGGTGAAAAGTCACCACTACCATCTTCAGGAAGAAATCTCTAGAAATTTGATGACATAAGGCTAAATATGTGTTTATATAATATTGTACAAACTTTTTAAATGATTTAGAGATGGAAAAAATGGTTTGAAGCATATACACCAAAATATTAAAAAATGATTATCTCTGGGTGATAAGATCATGAAAGATTTTGTTAATATCCTTATACTTCTAAATTTTTCAAATACTTCTCAATGAGTGCGATATTAGAAGAAATATATAAGAAACGCTATTAAGACAAAGGAAAGAGGTGAGTGATGTGGGCCCAAAAGTATGGATGACAGGAGATTTAGAAGTAATATGAGGGCCCTAAGTATATGAGGCTTACAAGCTAAAGAATAAGATCAACAGTAGGAGAGATTGGAATGATAATAAAAATACTGTTTTACTACTATTATAGTGTCTAGTTCCCTTCACATTTTGGTCAGCTTGTATCTCCAATTTTGTCACTGAGAAGGTCCTTTGGCCAATAGAAAGATTGAAGCATAATGATTTTAAACTATCTGCCCAAAACATAGGTAAGCATATGGGAACGCATCTTGTTGCAACTTTTGAGGAAAAATATGTATGGATTGTCCTTAAACACACTAGTCTTGGTAATGTTTTACAACAGAAAACCATAAAGTAAGTTAATCTATGAACCATACATACACAGCCTTAATCTATTAACAAACTAATGCATTTTCTAAGACCTTTTTTTAAAGATTTTATTTTTCCTTTTTCTCCCCAAAGCCCCCCAGTACACAGTTGTATATTTTAGTTGTGGGTCCTTCTAGTTGTGGCATGTGGGACCCGCCTCAATGTGGCCTGATGAGCAATGCCATGTCCGCGCCTAGGATCTGAACCAGCAAAACCCGGGGCTGCGGAAGCAGAGCCACTAGGCTACAGGGCCGGCCCCTAAGACCTTTGTTTTTAAATATATAAGAATCAGGATAAATACTTGTAGAATTAATGAACCAAATTAATCTTTTTAAATTGTTGTTGTTACCTTAAATCCTTCTTTCTGAAACAATTCAATAGATAGATGATAGATAGGTAGGTAGATAGTATTGGCAGAACTATATTACGTTAATTAAAAGTAGTTTTTGATTTCCCCTAATGGATGCAAAATTTCTTCCTCTGAATTCCCAAAATATCAAATCAATATCTTAATCATGTAACTTTCACTTTCTCTTTTGTAGTATAGGTATTTACTTAGACATTTTATTATACTTCTCTGACTGTTAGTTCTGTGAGTTCATTATTTGTGTCTTACTCATTTTATATCCCTTAAGAGCAGAATTAAATTAATTTTTAGACTAGCATTAAAAAAATATAATAAATAAAAGTGTTCCCCAAAGTTCTGAGACTATTTTGTGGACTCAATCAACATTTATTACTTTAATAAAAAAATATTTGGTGAAACTAGATTGTGGAAACTGCCCAACTGTGTTCCAAAGCTACTCCCAGCATGAGTGGCTGTCAATCTTGTATCTATTCTCAATCTTTCTTTATGAATACTAAGCCCTTTGTTTCTGTGCAATTGATTTCTGGCATTATCCCTCTGCACATTCAGGATGGGGGAGGGGGAGGCTTCATGGAGAAGGTCTCCTTTTTCTGAACATTCACCCCACTGATAAGTTTTCCTAATGTTACACCAAATCTGATTTCAAATACATTTTTTCTTCCTAAGGTAGAAAACTCTCAAGTTGCTTAGTGAAGTGTTAAATGCTTTATATTGACAGACTACCACTGTTCAGCAATCTATATTTGCAGCCTGCCAAAACGAAAGCCATAGTTGGATCTTCTTTGTTGTTCACAGTATTTTAAATTACAAATGATGTTGATTTTAATCATCTTTGCTCTATTCACTTACAAAGCTGGATGCTGCACAAGTCAGCTCTCAGATTCAGTACAAAATACTTGTTATTGGGCTTAGCACTTGTGTAGCACTTTATACCTTCAAAATACTTTGTAAACATTAACTAGTCAATCCTCACCAAGAAAGAAAAAAGAAAAAATATCTTGATGTACTGAGAGGTATGTGTAAAACAGGTCTTAGGAAAAGAGTTTTCCTATGGATTAAATGTGAAGGCAAGATATTTATTTAGCTGTTTATTTTTAGCCAATAGATTTTATTTCAGGAAATAATAGTCAGTTCTTCACTTTCCATTGTAGCAGAACACATAATTTCAACTTTAGCAATCATATGAATTACAGAAATATTAATATTATTAATGGCCAATAGAATGAATGCCACATGAAGCAGTCTTAAAGTATTGAATATTGCTTTGCACACTATACAAAGCAAACGTTCTGAGATAAGTCCATAAGACTCAACTAGTCTCAGAGAACTAATGTGTATAAGTTATTGCTTCTCCTTCCTGTCCTAAAAGTAGCAGCAACTTCACATGGTATAGAAGCAGATAAAACTAACTTGGTCCAAATGTAAATGAATCTCAAAGTTCACACTAAATATATGAAAACATAATAGCACAGCAGGAGTCAAACTAATATATTATTTAAAGAGTGCACTATAAATTTTGTTCCTGGTTTTCCAAGTAGAAGAAAGCTTCTGCCTGCATTAGCTCTGCTCTTCTCTCATTCTTCCATTAAGAATCCCTCATTTTAACCTCTACTTTTAAAGTAAAATGTTTGTATAATCCTCTTGGAAAATGACTTACTGTGATCATAAGCAAAACTCAATGTTCTCTAAGATGTTATTAATACTACATATTGTATTGCATATTAATTAAGGATGTGTTAATAATCCAGTAATACAAAGGAAAGCAATTATCATTATTGCCTTTTATAGATTTGGAAACTGAAAACAGAAAGAACAGGATCACTTCAACAAAAAACTTCAAGGCCAAGAGTGATAGATAATTTGGTATCCAATTAAGCCATGACCATAGCTTAGAAACAGAAGGTTGTTTGTGAAATATATGTTAAGGAAGGCCTGCACTATATTTTCAACAATTAAACAATTAAATACAGCATGCAGTCACAATTAAAAGCTATGTGCCTAGAAGTTTAGATTTCAATTAAGAAAGTTTGCAAATGTACTGAGTTATTGAGAACCACGTTTCTAATTTCTTTGAGAGATCTTCATCAAGGAAGGACAAGTTAGGAACCAAAACTTGAAATAAACTACTGAGTATTGCAATTGAAAAGCCATGGATAAACCAAAGTGATCTCACAAGGTTCAAGCTACATTCTTCTCTATAAGAACCCTAAGATTTACTTCTGATACACTGATGAAAATATTATGCACATCCATCACAGTTTATTGATATATCTGGGACAATCTTCAAGAATGCAAAGCAACCTCTTAACCATATGATAGTGCAACAGAATTTTTACATTAGATTTTATATCTAATTGAAACTGTCAGTATCATTAGCAACATCTTAGTCTTGCTCAAGTACCATTGCAAAAACATTGTTCGATTTCAAAGATGAGGTCTTTGATCATGCCCACATACAGGAGACTGATGTTCCAATACAAAAAAGTAGTGAACAATACTAGCATCTGGAAACCAGTGGGCTTCTATGAATTCATTACGTGACCTCTAAAGGCAAATATTTAAAAATACCTTTAAACAATATTTCATGCACACATTTTGATTCCTAAATCACTATTTTAATCTTTTCCTCCTGAAAGTCATCCCTTGTCAGATACAAATTTCTTACCACCTACTCAAGGAAGAGGTTAAAGAGATCTGGTAATAAATTTGAAAATAAGAAGAAAACAAATGACCACTTAGGATGGGGTTCCTCTAGCCCCAAGGACTTTTTGCCTAAAAAGTAAATAAATGAAATACCCTTCCCTTGTTCTCAAGTGTCTGAATTTCTACAATTTGCACTCTCTAGGTTGACTATTTGATTAAGAAGTAAATATTCTCAGGAAGAATAATACTTTAATCAGTAAAATTCTAGAGCCACCAAAGAACATTATTTGCTTGACAAATTCTGCCTCGTATCAGCCTAGTAATTATACAAGCTATAAATAAAAATTGACCGCTAATGAAGGCTGCTTACTCAAAGCCTGGCCATATCTCACATAACTGGTTATAGTTATGGCATGATTTCTATTTTATAGCTTCCATATATACCTTGATGGGAGATTGGCATTGACATAAGAAAATGTGAAACAGCAGGAAAATATTATAAGCCAAAAAGGTAGCTTATTTTAACAATTCGCTGTCAGGAAAATTTTCCTCACATCAAACCTAAACCTCTCCATCAACAGCTAAGTACATTTAAGGCCATTCTCAGTTGTTCTAGGGTTTGGCTGATTTCCTCTTTTGCTTATGGTTAGGACTTTATATTCTCAAAGTCCTTTTCAACCACATTTACTAGTTTTTCCTCACAAATATGCTTGAAGTTTAATACTTTTTTCCGCTCTTTTACAGATCCTGACATTGAAGCACAGAGATATTAAGAGGCATGTTCAAGGTTACACAGCAAATTAAAAACCCAGCAGGGGATGGGCTACAGAGCACCTGAGTTTCCAGACTGTTGCTTAGCTAACTGATCCGTGGGGACTCCCATGGCACAATGAATTAGGCAAGAGAAAAAAATGTAAACTAGAAAATAGAATAATGAAAACAAACTATGAATATTGCAGGGTTTTTCCCCACAGATAGATATAAATACACATGGTGTAATGCTTCCATGGAGCTTCTAGGTAGATTTACAGACTAATTAATCTACTCCTGTCTGTCTTCATACTTTCTCACCCATTTACATCAGGACATAAAACATTAGGAAGTAGGTCCTGTATCTGATGGCGCAGGTGAGCATGTTCTGTTGCCTAATCTCTGAGGGCCATAAAAGTGGAGTTTTTTAGAGGAATGTCTGAGCTCCTCTGATCAACTTCTCTTTCCCAGCTCTGTCTATGCTGATTGGTCCTTATGATGGAGATCGGGGGAAGAAGGAAAATATTAAATACTTGGAATTTGAGTTTTGAAGATTAGAGCAATAAATTAGGAGTTCAAGTGTTCTTGAACCTCAACACTAATTTGGAATGGAAGCTTACAGTCACCCGGGTAAGAAGTATGATGAGGTAGTGAAATAGCAAGCAGGGATCTCAGTAACTCTCACATAAAGATGTATTGATACTTAAGAAGTATAATCAGAGAGACTCCAGAAATCCAAAGATCCCTCAGTCAATAAGCAGTCTTTGAATGCCCTTAATGTGTCAAGACATGAGCTACTTGATAGAGAAAAGCCACAAAAAAGTACTATTCAGGAGCAATAACCTAATTCTGTCTGGAGTGTCAGAAGAGCTTTCACAGAAGAAATGATATTTCAAGTTGAGACTTGAAAGATGAGTAAGAGTTAGCCAGATTGAAGAGGTTAGGGAGAAAAGTCTTCAGGCGTGGGCAGCAGTACATACAAAGACACTAAGGCAGAAAAGGGCATGAGACACTGGAGAAACTGAAAAAGGTCAATAAAGTTGCAGAAGGAGACAGAGAGACATCAAGTGAAGTTTGAGATGTAGGCAGGGACCAGATCATGCCAGGCTTTGTAGATAATGGTGAGAATTTATTTTCAACTTTATTTTAAATGCCACAAGAAGGCTTAATATGCTTTAAGAGGGAAATAATATGATTGCATTTGCATTTTTACAAGATCGCTCAGGCTTCTGCATGTATTTATCCATTACCCAAGGTCTTTCCGGGTCCACTTGCAGGTGTTTCAGCTCTTACCATACACAAATCCATTCTCATGAGGAAGATGTGGCTGTTGGGAGAGTCAAGTAATTGAATGATGTCAATTTCCTTGAGTTTTCATAAGTTACTGTAAATTTAGCCTCCAACTGAAATAAACCAACTGGTATGCTCATGAAACTCAAAATTATGCTATCATCAACCAAGCTGAATTAAAAGAAATTAGACATGGCAGTAATAGCCAGCCTGTTTTAAAATGCTATCTTTTATAGAAAAATCATTATATGGGACAATTAAAAGAGGGAAGTTTATTTGAATACGCACTTTCTAAATGCAGTTCAACAAAAGCATAACTCTAGCAAAAGTACGAAAATATTTTGAAACAGTTGAAAGACTGTACTCAGAATATGAGAATAAAATCTACAAAATAAGCCATGAGATAAAATTCAGAAATATGAAGCCTAGTTACTATGCAATTGATAGTCAAACTCATTAAAACTAAGACTAAGATACTACCTTAAATAACTTATCATCAAAATTATGCATTATTTTATATCATGCCTTCTTAGTTACATCACAGTAATTACATGTAAGTAGCATTAGACATTTAATTACAACTAACTGGTAATTCTTTCAGCCCAGGGCATGTGACAATTTTTTTTTTTTTAATTTTAGTTTCACTTGATTTTTCAACATTTAAATTAACACCAAAATGTCAAGTCCTTAATTTGATTTTATGTAGATAGTATTTTAACATTTACCAGGACTGAATAAAATGTCCTTGCCTCAGATACTCTCTGACTTTATGCAGAAAGGGAAGGACAGGTCATCTATGCCCCCAAATTGCCCAGAACCATCAATGCTTTACCCAGGCCTATTCCTGACAAGTAGTGGCTCCAAATACCCCTTCTTCAGGAATCCACCCTCTCTACGTATCTACCTATCCATTTATTCTCTTGTGGCATAATTATTTCTCTTCCAATTCTATTTGTCTTGTTGGAGTGTAGGATCTAGAGAGGAACAAGAATTCTTGGCTATTAATTTGAATTGGCAATTTTAATATCAAAAATCAAGAATTAATGTGCTTTGTGTGGCCTCACTTTTTTCCTAAAGCAAAGACACTGAATGTTTAGCTGTCTAAATGAAGAATGTTTCATTAGGACAAGGAAAATGTTTTAAAAAATATAAATTTAAATTCAAAAATACTAGGCCATCACATCATTATTCTGTGTGGATTTTATATTCTCCCATTCAGAAACATAAAATTTATTAGGTATCAAATTGATTAGTCTTTTTTATTTTCTTTACAGTTTCCAGCGTTGGAGTTTTTCATGGGATCACTAATTTGGCTTACAAAAAACAGTTAGAAACAGGTTGGGGAATAGTAGACTACTTTAGATAATCTATCTTCCTTTTAGTGCTTAAACATTAAGGAATAAAATGCATGGCACACACAATAAAAGGCATCCTAAGTGGATGGTGAATGTGAAGGTTTTTGTAAATTGTACGGTCTGATATAAATATTATGTTATTATAATGTGAGCTTCTAGAAGGGAGACATCATCAGTCATCTAAGAGGCAATATCATTGTCAGTCAAAAAGGAATAGGCAACATTTACCAATTTGAATAAAATGAAAAATATTTGTGTATTAAAATGCCACCTTTTTGCTCCCTGTCAACAAGACTTTTGAACAGTTCAAAAGTGTCCTGAATCCCTACCTCTGTAATATAATGTTTAAGAAAATGTCCTATGTTTTTCAGTATTCAGCATGAAATAAATGCTGAATACTGAAAACTCCTTAGCCACTGTTGTTCTCCCAACTTTGTCATAAAATATATGTCATAAAATATATGGGTCAAGCTATTATATATCCTTTATATTGACATTGTTATCCTGTTCACCAGTCATGTGCAATGTCATTCCAAATGTACATTTTTAACATGTGGAAAAGTACAGGGCAGTGACAGGAACGCTGTCGCCCAGAGCCCTGAGCAAGCAGGGGTTTTCACCTTCATCTCCAACAGTGCATCTGAATTGGAGGACTTGACTCATCACTTACTATTTTGGGCGTGAGCCTTTCTTGATTACACTAATAAAGGGCAAGCACGGAGCAGATACAGCAGGCCTTTGATGCCAAGCCTATCCCTGTGAAAAAACAATCACTTCATAAGTTCAATGTGCTCTTAGCTTTCCATGGGTATCATTTATCTACTAGTCAACTGCTAATCCTCAAGAAATGCAGGGAAATCGGGATGGCTTTAGTATAAATTCTCCTCTTTCACAAGACATAGCTAGCAAAAATCCATCAGGCAACTGTGGCTTTGAAGTGGAAGTAGTCAAATTACACTGAAATATAAGGAAATGGTAACATATTTCTGATGAGATATGGCTCTTCTATGGATGGATAAAAATCTATCCATATTATATAAGACTACACTTAAATTTCATCCCAGCTCTCAGTTTTGTTCATTTTTTAGGGCATCATATTATTATAGAAAAAATGAAAATTTGAACTTTATTCTTTTTTCCTTTTTAGGATGTAAGATCTCAGAACCTAACCCCAAATTGCTATTCTTATGGAAGACCAGTAAACCTATCCTTATAGCTGAAACAAGGGACCTGGCCCTTCAAGATTACGTTAAAGCACTTGAATGAGCAAGTGTCAGAAATAAGACAAGATTAGTTTGAAAGCTTATGAGGTATAAACAATTTTTCAGAAACACTGGTATTATGCTGGGATGACTTCTGCCTTTGGAAAAGATAATTTCAATATGCTGTTGTGATGCAGCTTAAAGTAGTATTTCTCATTGTATTTAATATTTAATTTCATTTTTCATCATTATAAATCAATAGTTCTTTCTGAAGCAAAATCGTCCTATTTGATACTATCTTTTTCTTTTATTCACCTTATGGCACACACCCACATGTGTAGGTTTATTTAAACAAAGGTTTACACCAAAATGTGTGAGGAGTTAGCCTGTAATGGAAATACAGAAAATAAATTTACAAGAGATTTTAAAATTCCAGGCTACCCTCGATACATTTAGTAAAATGTCAGAAACAGAAAAACTTTAAATCGTTCCACTTGCTCATTCTTATTCACACATATAGAAAAAGAAAAAAGCTATTCTTAACCTAATACATATGCAATATGTTTGTTCCCTGATGCTGATGGTCGGTCATAACCAGGCACTTGGTTATGTTACTTAATGTGCTACATATCTGGCAGCGCTGCTGTGTTGTCAATGAGCTTTAGGTCTGACGGTAATTTTATTTCAGGTTCAGTCATGATGCTCTCCTATAGGAAAAGGTTCTATCACAGGAGCAAATTATTCAAATCTAATTTAACAGACTCAATAATTCTCCTCAGTTTTATCTTGGGCATTTTGTATTCCTTTCTCTAGACCTTGTGGCTTTGTAACAATTCAATTACCCAAGTTCTTCATCCAGAAAGTGCAGCAGATTTCCGGTAATTCCTATTCTGTTTGATTTCTTTTTTTCTCCTAGTTTAACACATGCCAGTTGGTGTTGACTGAGTTAAAAATCTTGAAATAAGCCTGGCACTGTGTCAGTATGTAGGTTAAGAAACGAAAAAAAAATTTAATAAAATACACACTAGAAATGGAAAATAAGATTAGCGGTGACATTTCTTGTCATGAGGGCATTTTTTGTCTACACACACAAAATAAAACAAGCTCAATGCAGCTGAAGAAAACAGGGATGAGAGAGATGATATACACTGAAAGCTGAAAAGGCAGAGGGTGGTGTAAAGAAGCACGTTGAGAGAACAGAGTCCGCTGGCAAGAAAAAGCAGCTCAAAGCACCTCACAAGGTAAAACCCCAATTAGTAGATCAAGTGGGTAAGAAGCAAGTTTTGAAATAAAAGAGCAATAGCATAAGCAACTTAAAGGAAGATTTAAAAAGCCAGGTGATAACAGTATGCAAGAGTCTTTTGAGATCATTAGGAATTTTAGGGAATTACAATAATGAGAAAATTGTAAGGGAAAAGGTCTTTACATATTCTTTCACAAAAGAAAATCACCTGTCTGCATAGACACTAGAATTAGATTCTTGTTCTTCTAGTACAAGGTATGTCTTCTGATCAGATTTGGGTTCATCTCTCCTCCATTTCTCTAACTAATCTCTCTCTGTTTGATAAAATATGCAAATAGACATATAAACCTACACACCCATATAAACAACGGAACTCAAAATACAAAGAGACTCGGAGAAAATAGACAGCATTGGAACTTCATGAAACTTATTGGTAACGAAATAGTCTAGCAATTAAATTTGAAAATGAATTCCTGTAAATCTTCTAGGTATATTAGTTATAATTACAAATAATAAATTTATCAAAGGTCAGCAATTATCTGATTAAATTATTCAATACAAGAAGTAAATTTAGATGAATCAGATAGATACATATTTGGAGAGGAGGCCTGAGCAAAGTCCCTTTGTTGGGACTGATTAAATGAATTAGACGATGAGTTTCCACATAATATTTGACAAGGGCCTACAGACCCCTTAGGGATCTGCAAATTAGGTAACAGAAATACATATAATTAATATTTTTGGAATTTGTCTACCCTATTTGTACTCTTCTACTCCATAAAGAGTCTTAATAGACTTCTTTAGAAAGAGCACTGTAGATTTAGATAGTCATAGCAAGTTAATAAAAACAAGTAACAGCTATTCGGCCCTTACTAGAAGGAAGGTGCTTTTATTGTCCTCACTTTGCAGATGAACATAGGGCTGAGAAGTTACCCCACTCTTCTGTCTTCTTTATGTTTAGATTTCAACTAGATAATATAAAGTACATCTACATATCAAGAAAAAAACTTTATAGAAAAATGGTCAAAACAAAGAGATAGGTAATTCCCTGGAAAAAAAGTAAATATTTGAAAAGCTGATCAGCACTATATGTAATCAAGGAAATGGAAATTAAAATAATAATGTAACAATTAGTAGAAATAATTATAATCATTTATATCTGGTTTGGCACTGGTGGAGACCAATAGTCACTTACAGGTTGTTGATAGGAAAGGGTACGGCAGTAGGATCCATCAGACTCAAAAGTAAGCATGATGGTGAACCATTAATTCTGCTTCTAGAAAGATGACTGTTAGAAATACTCACTTGTGTACACAGACATACGGAAAAAGAGGTTCATTGGAGCACAATTTGTTAATAGCAAAAATATTGACAAATTGCTTAACAATGAAGGAATTGTAAATAAAATTATATCATATTGCTACTATGGAAAACTCTGAGGTAATTAAAAAGAACACGATAAATCATATGAAAAGAACTTCTAGACACATTTTAAGTGAAAGAAAAAATCAAGCAGTAGTAACCAGATAAGGAAATAACATTTTTACATCAGGGAGAGGAAATGGAATTTGCTGCTGAGAGGTCAAAACTAGCCTTTCTTGTTTTAATTCTATATACTTTGGGATTTTGGTATAATTTATAAAGTGTTTCTGTATTACTTATATAAGTAAAAAGCAATACAGACATGAAATTCTTTACAGGTCCTATATTTCTCCCAATGAGTTATAGGACTCACTTATACATCTGAAATTGTCTGTTTGAATTTTTATACCCTCCTTTGTATATGTGTTTAAAAATGGCAATGAAATTAAAAATTCTCAGGAAATATAATGAATCCCATTATTTTAGGAAGAGCAACACATTTAGAATCACAGAACTTTGCACTTACTCTTTATACAAACTTTTATAAAATCCCTTGAAATCTGTACCTCAGTTTTCCCTATTCAAGATCATATCTTTCCTGCTTGACTTCTCATTTCTGTAATTATATCTACTCTAACTCAACTTCCAGAGCTACTGTCACATGCAAAGGAATTCTATAAAATTCACTTTGCAAACAGCACAGCATTTTATACATTGATAGGTACAGATGTAGATATTTACTTAAGCTGAAATAATTGGGGAAAAATATATAACAACCAACTTTTTTGTTTTTTAATGTAATTCACCATGCAGTTATACTATACTCCATAAATAAAAGTCAAGATTGAGCTCCTTTACTTAATCTTTTAGTTCTCAAAAATAATATTATCACCAAAAAAATTGTTATCAGTTGAAAAAAAAGCCATTGGAATTGTTTCAGGAGTTAATATTGAAGTTTTACTGCATGCCTATTATCACAAAAGGTTTTGTAAGACTAAAAGTAGAAGAACATTTAAAAGTTTTTACTCACAAACAATTCAGAGTTGGTTGAAAGCTTGTTCTAATTATTGTACGAATGTTTAGAGACAAATAAATTATAATAAACAGAAACTATATTTATGTATTATTTTAGAAAAAATTATTAGAATCATTCATAAAACTGAATAAATGTTTTTGACTTAAAAGTGGCTTAGGTTAAAAACCACATGTTAAATAATTAAGATAGATAGAGCCATGACAGATAGATGCATACATGTTATCAAAGAAATATAAAGATGTAAGTTCATAAATTATATTAAATTTAACAAAAAGTAAATCATTTTCATTTGTTTCTCTAACATTTACCATGCATTTTTTACAGAAAATAACCTGACTAATACTCAATTTTATGGCTTGGAAATTAATGTACACGAATAGTTTTGATGCTAGAATATGAAACATTTACTTTGGAAAGTGACGGTTAGCTCACAAAGGAGAAGAAAGAGAAAGAGAAGAGAAAGGGAAGACACAGTAAGAAAATGATTTAGTTTGAAGGTTATAGCAGCTGTGCAAATAAAGAAAATGGTGCAATCAACAGTTCACATCCTTCTGATGGATCATTGAAAAAGCTCTATGTAAATAGTTTTGATGTTCAAGCGCCTGTAGAAAATAATACAGTAAAAAAAAATGCAAGCGAGAAGCTATCAAGTATGAAGAATCTTGCAGTCACTTTTCCTCCAGCAGATACAGGCCACTGATCAGCTGATTTATTTATTGAAAAAAAAACCTATCAGGATTAATGATTTTTAAAAATGACAAAGAACTGCAACCTTTGGCGGAAAACTTAGTAAGGGTTGTGAGGGCAATATGCTCGGCTGGATCATGGGTACTGTGCAATGACAACACGATGGCTGGGACTTGAGCCTCAATGCTAAATCAGGTCTCCAAATGGAGAAATTTCTCTCACCTTAAGATTTTTTAATAAAATAAAGTAACAAAAGTTAATGGCCTGCCAGATGTTCACCACAGGGAGTTTGCTTCACGGAAATTGAAGGAGGAACTTAATTTTGAATTTATGGGAACATTTTCTCCCCCATTTTTCCTTGTTTGTCCCACGTCGCTTTTCAGCTTCGTTGACCGATGCCAGAAGTGCCACACTGGGACTCTTTCAGTGCTATTCATCTCTGCATTAGAACAAGATGTGTTTAACTTTCCCTTTGTTTTTTTTCCTCGCCAGAGTACAGCTAAAAGTAGCAATAAAATTACCCTGAAACTGACAATTGCTCTGGCAATTTTTGATCAGCTCAACAGAAAATGAATTAAATGAATCAATGAAAATATCATAAAGCCTGGGCAGATACTCAAGCTGTGGCATTCTGTGAAAATAGACACTTTCGTTTTCTGCTTCCATATTTAGGGCATGTGTGTGCGCGTTGTTCACTTCTCAAGCATTTTTGAAAATGAAATGAAATTGAACCATTGCCCTTGGGTGGTCTCCAAGACTATATGAAGATACAGTAGTGGAGGAATCAACTTGTTCAAAGTAGTCTTACATAAGGAATTGGGGACCTATGCAAGTTTCCCTGGGAGGAGGTAGAAGCAAGAAGGAGAAAGCAGATGGAAAGGAGGTGAGTTGAGAATGAAACAAGAATAAAAGCTATTCCTCAAATTATAGAACTGTATTTATTAATTATTTAAGGAGTATGTTCAATATCCATCTATCTGTGGAATTCTGCACAAATGCTAGACTCAGTTCCTATTCTCTTCTTGAGTGGCTCCCAATCTTAGAAGAACAAATAGAAATCACCTAAAAACTTGTTAAAATTGTGGACTCCCAGACCCCATCCCTGGAGAACTTATATTTTGGAAGGTATCTCAGGAGACTTTTCTTCAGATGGTGCATGACCCACAATTTGGAAAACACTGCATTAGATTCTTATGAAAAAAACCCCACAAAAATCTAAGATAATTTTAAATAATAATTGTGGGTGGCTCTCTTTTCCTTGGTATCAAGAAAAATCAGGCCAGAATTTTAAAAAATGAATATTATAATAAATGTTTTATAGTTAACTGAAAGGGAAAATAGAAATCTAATAAATATTTGTTGAACGTACAATTGAAAGAATAAATGTGCAAACAGGTTTACCTAGCATGTATTCTCTGGGTACTCAAATTTTGTAACCTGGAATAAGAATCCTATTTAAAACTGATTAACTTTCTTCACAATGTACAAATTAAAACCAATTCTTGTGTTACCTTAAACCAAAGTAAGGGAAAGAAAGAAATGCATTAGTAGACAGTGCATACAAAATTGGTTATGTTTTCTCCATTGGAAGAAAGTAATTTAATGCAGTCACTCTTGTTCATTGGTGGTGAAAGCAACAAAATGTTCATTATCCATCACTGCAATAAGACAAACAATGAAAAATGAATAATTTACCTAATTTTTCCCTTTAAGGACAGTGTTTCCCAAAGTTCAGTCCTTTGTATAATATCTTCATAATTTTGGCCATATCCTTGTAAGACATGCCAATGTACCATGAAAAAGAATACAGGTATTTGCTAAAGACACTAACTACTTCATTTCACACTAATTCCAGTTATCTCATGAAATCTCTCGCTTATTTTGTTAGCTATATTTTCTTATCCCATATTTTAAAAATCTCAGCTATTAAAATTAAAAAGTGTTTGCTCTTCTACCACCGATAATTACCTCATGTCCTAGCAGTGGTTTACTCACTGTATTTTGAGAATTCAGACTCAAAGAGTCCCAATCTCAGAAGCACACAGCCCCTCAGACAACCTCACACTCACCTAAGAACGAAAGACTGCCCCAAATCTTTCCATGTATAGGAAATTCTAAAATGTCTCAAATACTTCAATCTTAATGAGCCAAGCATTCACTATCGCTTCCCAATGATCTTTGACAAGGAGAATTTGGAAGTGGTGGCTTTAAATGTCTTTGTTCCTGCCCGCTCAACACTTCCAAAATTAAGGCTATGTTGAAGGGGATGTCTTCAGGCAATCCCCAGGATCACTCTCCATGTTAAACAGGGAAAAAACTTAAATTTACATGCTTCAATTTACCAAGACAACTCAGACTAAAATAAGGTGGACATTATTCCTAAATTACTAACACAATCATCTCTATCCATATATTTGCCTAAGGAGAATTGGCCTTAGCGTGACATTTTCTAATTTGTTTAAAAGTCTACCTTGTATGTGGTTTGTTTTATTGTGTTAAATTTTACCTAAGTTATTTTTACATCATGCCTGATTTGGGGCTTAGAAGGAAACAGATAATTGGCTGAAATGTCATTAAGTATATAAGAAGGCTATGTATGTTGCTATTTTATATCACAGAGAAAGAAACTCAGGGGTAAGGAAGAAAAGATTGGCCTCAATCTTCAAAATTATTTCTGCAATTTATCTTTACATTGAAAATAATACCTGCATCTATAGGCATCTGAGGAACAAAGTTCAATAAGGCACCATTTTTGTTTCAAACGAATTTGTATCTAATCTCAAAATAATAAATCAGGTCCATCAAGGAAGTTGAATGATATTTGGATGTTATCAGCTGTTTGCCCATGAAATCATATGGTGAATTGAAAAATGAATGTTTAATTGGACCATGATCTATTTGAAACTTTTGCATTTTTTTATTCACTTAAAATGGGAATTTAATCTCCTAAGTGATCCAGCCCTTCCATTTGTCTTTCCAGAGTTACCAACTGTTCTGCTCTGTACACAGTATACCATGAACTAGAGGTATTTGTGTAATCTGGCTTTATATTCTCACTAAAATTTGGTTATTACTTAAATGTGACTAAAACTCAATATAAGTAACCTTATCAAGTTAATATTTTGGTTTTCTGCCGAGATGAAAATAAACAAATAAAATTTGTGATTAACAATATTTTAATTTTATGTTTAGCTATACATTTACATAAACCTAACCCCAGTTAGTGTATAGTGAGCGATCCATATCCATTTCCAGAACAAGCATTCAGGAAGCCCACAGTTTCCTTGGAGTAACAAAGACAATCAAATTATTAAATCGCAATGATAATGTAGAAATGCATGTGGTAATGGAGGAAAGGGCACAAGGTTGACAGAGCGGTGAAGAGAAAAACAACTGTCCAACTTGTGAGGTGTCCTAGGAAGGTGTTTTAAAATTTGCAATATCAAATAGGCATCTTTTATGACTTCCATATAATACTCATAGCAGTTATGAATTAACACTGGCCTGTGAGACAGGCTCTTACTAAGTATTTTACATACAATATCTTTGTAACAACCCTGCGAAGTAAATATTATAACTCCCCCATTTTACAGACAATGAAGCTAAGGTTTAGAGAAATTAAATAAGTTAACCTCCCAGCTAGTTAATAATGGAGTCAGAACTCAAACTAGATTTGTCTGATGCCAGTATCTGAAGTCCTTGTCACTATGCTGTACATTGCTTTGTGAGCATGTCCTCCAGGAATCATGGGCAGAGTATAAAGCTGCCTGCTCCTCCAAATCTAACATCCCTTTGAAATTTTGAGCTTTATCTCTTAAATTCCTGTGAATGCTGCCTTTACTCAAAAACAACAGTAAATGTGTATTTTAATGCTAAGTCTTTGGAAACTCTAAAAAAAAATTGGAGTAAGATTTTCTTACTTTCCATGAAGATAGTGACATTTATCTTCTGGATTTACGTGCCTCTATGACACCAATACAACTTGAGAATGTCAGCTAAATGATACATGAGAATTACGAAAATACATACTATAAAAGAAAATAAAGTTTTAAATAAAGATGAGAAATTCAAAACAGGATAATAAAGTTGGAAAATATCTGAAGTCATGAATGAAGTTAGTCCAGTAATGTCTTATTAACTGTGGCTTTGGCAATAATGCTTTTATTTTTCTGTAGAATGGTTATATATATTTGCATAAAATTTTTAAACTGCATGCATATACTTCTACATAGAATAGTTCCAATTCCCTTAAGCAAGAGAGTCTACTGGAATTATTACTTCCCCATTTTTCTGGACCATTTGAGTGAGTCTAGGGGATACTATAAGGCATCTATTTAAACCCATGTTCTCAATATGTGGACAGAAGAATAGAAATATACGTCCTTCAGGATCCTGGTAATTTGTGAACATGCCAAGTAGTTACACAAGCATTTGGCTGAAACTTGCTAAAAATGCAAAGGAGAATGTAAGTGTAAGATGCATTAAATTTCAAGTCAGTAAGGGGCGGTTTGAAAACTTTAAAAAGAAATGCACTTTGTGTAATATAAAACTTCTAGGAGAATCTGCCTCAGCAGACTACACCACTTCAGCAATATTTCCTCAACAACTAAAAGTGATTCCAGAGAAAAGACACCTACTAGAGTGTGTGTGCGTGTGTGTGTAACTAGTGCTTTGCTTTCAATGGGATG
This sequence comes from Equus quagga, assembly GCF_021613505.1. Taxonomy (NCBI): domain Eukaryota; kingdom Metazoa; phylum Chordata; class Mammalia; order Perissodactyla; family Equidae; genus Equus; species Equus quagga. The sequence goes on from NC_060273.1 coordinate 108,225,805, forward strand.
GATACATTTAAAGCAAATTTCTAACTTAGATTGATCTAGTCTATTTTGGAAGTGAATTTTTACTAGAACTTTTATTTACTGAGGTTTAATTTTTTTTCTTTTTGAGGAAGATTAGCCCTGAGCTAACATCTGTTGCCAATCCTCCTCTTTTTGCTGAGGAAGACCAGCCCTGAGCTAACATTCATGCCAATCTTCCTCTACTTTACATATGGGACGCCTGCCACAGCATGGCTTGACAAGCAGTGCATATGTCTGCACCTTGGATCCAAACCGGCCAACCCTGGGTCACTGAAGCAGAATGTGCGAACCCAACCACTGTGCCATCGGCCGGCTGAGGTTTAATTTTTTTAAATACATTAAATGCAATTATTTTTGCATTCTCTTGGTCTAGTCGCCTATAGTTTTGCCACACACTATTTTTTTCTGTAATGTAATAACTATGGTTGGCAATAGATCACTGTGAAAAACATAGATGCCAGGATGACATGGTGTGCTTAGTAGATGTGGAACATGGATTTGGACCCAAGATTTTTAGAATGCAGTTGATTACACAACTCACAGGATCCAGGAGATAATAGTAAGCCACTGACAGGACATTTTTTTCCTTCCATACTTGATCTCTCAAAGTGTCTAGAGTCATCTCTGACGTCTCCCTACTTCAGGTCCCATATTTAATAATCAAGTCCCGTAGTCCCACTGTCATGGATCTTTCAAATCAATTTCTTCCTTTCTATTCTCATTGCCACCACCATATTTCAGACTTGCATTACCACAATCTGTTCTGTCACAATACAGGCTTCATGCTAATCAATCCTGAAAATGCCATCAGGTTAGTCTTCATAAAACTCAATTCTGGACATGTCATTCACCTGCTGAAAAATTTTGAACAGCTCCCTAATGCCCAGAGAATAAAGTGTATACTTCTTAACTTAGAATGCGAAGTGTCCCCTGTATTATCATTATTGGTGGATGTTTAGTTTCTTCTCAGCGGTGGGACCATTTTTTACCCTTGTGCATATAAAGCCACTAACACAAAAATTTACACATAGAATCATGTTTATTCCTACAAATTCTGTCGTGGCTCACATATACACCTTTCTCAATTCCATCTAACATTTAATTATCATAGGATTATGTTCTCTTATTTTTAATTTCCTCCAGACTGTAATATTCATTACTTCAGAAATTTTTCTATCATGCTTTTTCAGAATTAAGTATCAGAAGCAGTAGCCATTACTGTTGATTCTATACTGTTGATATGAGACAAAGAAGAAAAGACATTCTGCTACTTATCTTTGGAGCATAAAATCCTTGAGGTCAGAAATTGACCGTAATCTTTAGTCCTCTTCAATCTACCTTTACCACCTTCTGCAGTTTCTCAGCATTCTTGTATGAGTCCAACAAATGCGTTTGCTAACTTCTGAATGTTCAGCCTCAATGGAATCAGATCAGGGAAAAAAGGTGTCAAATGATATTTTCAAAGGCCATATTTGTCTGAACTAATTATCTTATTTTGCTGTGAGTCAGATTACACTGCTGCACTAACAGTCCACTCCCTCTGGGGTTGCTCACCAGTGCTGCCCCTCTCTGCACAGAGAAGGATTACAGGTGAGTCTCCACGTGGGTAACTGCGATGGGGGATCACTTACCAGACCACTTGTGTTCAATTCAGAACTAAAAATACTATCGGGGCCCCATAAATGTTAAATAGCACTAAGAATAATAACTAAGCTCTTCTTAGTACACGTGCTACTTAGTATACACACTTGAGTTTTTTCCAATTACAATTCAAGAACATTTCAGTTCTCTTTATTCAGGACCATTATTCAGGCCCTTCTGGAAATGTTTTATTCAGGTTGCACATCTCTTCTCCATAATTTTTGATTTAGAATTCAGCTCTCTAATAATGAGTGGAAATTGGGGTCTGAAAGAGAAAAACACCATTCTCTTAAATGATGAATGCTACAGGCACACATTGTCTTAATCTGGGAAAAAAAAAAAAAAAGAAACTCTGAAACATTTTCCTAAACTGCTAAAATACTTGAGCTTTGAAGCAAAGAAAAAAGGCAAATTACAATACAATTAAACTTTATTCTTAAATATCCATGATCACATCCGTGACATTACAGCATAATAACATGAGCAACATCAAAAACTGGGCTGAGAGCATTTTAGCAGTGTTCTCTAGGCAAATATGCAAACCTGACAAGACATGCATTGTGGTATAAGTTAAAAAGAGAAAATACCCTTTTTTTGTTGTGGTGGTTACAGTTATTGTTGCTTTTGATGATAAAGAAAAAGGTCTGATCTCTATAGGGCAGCTGTGCTCAACCCTTTCCCTAGGCTGTAGTTAACTCTCCTGTACATACCTGAGGACAGCTGGGGCAGCCTCTTAAGCACTGCAATGAGATCTGAGCAAAAAAGCTTCCAAAATAGATCAGCCCTGTTTATCCCCAGCTCAGAGAGTTGGGGCAACTCATTGTAAGACTTCCCTATTTTTAACTGTGGAGCAGGCTGCTTTGCTTTGACTCCTTCATGAACCCAAGCCTAACACATATCTACATGGCCATTCTTAGAAAAATTAGAAATAAAAACAGCCAGTCCCGGAGCATCTGGGAACGGTAAGTTCAGAGTGCTTTGAAGGCCCAGCTGAGGCAATGGGCAACTCACAGCTGAATGGAGAAGTGGAAGGACACAATGGACACAGAAGCAAGGTCAGACAAGTTGTCTCAGTGGAGAAATCTGCTGACCCGACAACGACCTGCCCAGGAAATAGGGATGCATTTAGAACCACCCTATTTTTAAATGACCGCCATGACAAGAGCTATTAAGTATTAAACAGGTGTGTGCTATCCGTGATTGCGTTCGGATCTCCCAACTTAGAGGTGTCAGTAGAACTAATGACTGAGACAGATAAAGTGGCATACTTCCTGCATGGATTAAGATTCTGTATGAAAGCCAAAATGGAGTGTGGCACACCTGCCACATTTGAGAAAGCATAGTCATAATTCCTAAGATGCTTATCTAAACTTTCTGGTCTTAAATTCTCAAACGGATCAGCTTGGAAAGATTTCAGGTATTTCTAAGTTAGAGAAAATCACAAAAACTTCTGTGGGCATATATCAGTTCCAAATCTCTAACTCAGGCTAACTTCAAAATTACATTTGCTCTGACTCCTGCATGTGTGATCTGATAAGATCATTGTCATACATTAATTATTGTAAAATGAAACAAAACAATGACCTAGAATGACTAAAACAGTGGTTTTTTAAAAAAAATTCCTCATTCTAATGCTCTACATTTGAACTAAATTTTTTTTTTTTTAATAAAGATTGGCACCTGGGCTAACAACTGTTGCCCATCTTTTTTTTTTTTTCTTTTCTGCTTTATCTCCCCAAACCCCCCCTGTACACAGTTGTATATCTTAGTTGCAGGTCCTTCTAGTTGTGGGATGTGGGACGCTGCCTCAACGTGGCCTGACGAGCGGTGCCATGTCCGCGCCCAGGATCCGAACCTTGGGCCACCGCAGCGGAGCGCGCGAACATCACTTGGCCGTGAAGCCGGCCCCATGAACTAGTTAAATTTTAAAATATATACACAAACTCTCTTCAGCAGGTAAAATAAAAACTTGCAAAATATTTTGAAATTTCCCTTCAGAATTTTAAGCTATTTTATAAACATTATTTTTTTCTTCCTTTTTTCCTTCTATATAAGTAAGACTGTAATTGAGCTTTTTATGAAAACATCTCTGTTCAGTAATTCAAAAAATCTTCTGCTCTATTCAAGATGTTTTGCTATACATTATGCAGTGTAAATAATAAGACACTATTCCATATCATCAAATATTTATTCTATGAGTGGAAATTACATGTTCAGAAAAAACACAAATATAATATATAAGGAGTTAAATGCCATAAGAGATATAAAATAAATGGAAGAATAAAAACTTAAATTAAAAATTATGTCTTCAAAAATCGAAGACATTATTGAGACGCATCTTGGACAAATGAAAGGATTTCAACAGAGATAAAAGATAAAGCATTTTCAGAAAAAGAGAATATTTTAAGTAACATTAAATAGCCATAATTAAGTGAGTTATCGTATAGCTTAGGAACTCAGTCTGTTTGGAAGAAAGTATACATGAAGAGAAAGTAGTTGATTAAGATACAAAGGACAATGAGAATAAGATCATAAAAGCGTTTAGCCATATTAATGAGTATGAAATGTGTTCTCTAATCTGTGAATTATCAACATGAACTTTTACTAATTCATCTTATTATTTTATTTGACAAGTAATACAGAGCAATATAACATAAGAAAATATAATGAATATTACATGATATCTCACCATGGTTAACATTTTAGTGTATGCCATTTTAAAAGAAATATTTACAAAAATAAGACCATCCTAAGCATCATGTTATCTGCTTTTTAAATTATGTATATGCGTATATATTTAATATATAATGAAAGTCCCTACATAATACACTTCTTTTCATGTCTTTCATTTAAATAACTGCATAAAATTTTACTTATTGAATGTACCCTAACTTATGTAACCATTTCTATGTTGTTACACATTTAAATTGCTTTTTATTATTATTACAAACAAGTATGACAAAGACAAATATTTATTAAATACCTACCATGTGCCAGACACTGTTCTAGATACTTTGCATAAAACAGACTAATTCCCTGCTTCCAACAGGTTCAACATTTTGGAGTTACAGTAACGTTTCTGTACGTGCATCTTTAGCATCAATTTACTTGTATCTTTACAATAAATTCTGGATGCAAAATTTTAATACGAAAAGATTTAAATGTCTTTAAGGTTATTGGTGCATACCCACAAGCTGTGTATGAGAGTATGTTTCTCCCCATACCTCTGATAACATGGAGTATTGCGAAACTTTTTGGCCTTTGTCAAAAAAGATGTAAATTCATATAACTTTTTATAATGTATGACTCTACTTTGCTAGTGATAGGAGTCAAGTTTGTTCTTCCAGGAGTTAACTCTCCTGTCTCTATACCAGTAATTAACTAATTCATTTTTCGTCAATGATTTGTTCTCAAATAGCAAATTCTTCTACATAAAGGTATTCTTTATCTAAGATACAAGGAGCAAGAAATTTTTAAATTGTTCATTAAAACCATTTTTCCCATATGTTTCCCCAAATACTTTAGCAAATTCTGTCTAGGATTAAGTAGCTGCTAATTTTTTACTGATGTGTAAAAGTTCTGAAGCTTCCTCCTTTATTTTATCCCTAAAAGCTTTTGATTCCAAAAGCCACCATTTGTTTTATTTTAAACATCTTACTTTCTAATATCCTAACATTTCATTTTCTGATATGAATACATTGGCCAAACCTTTTTTTTTTAAAGATTGGCACCTGAGCTAACATCTGTTGCCATTTTTTTTCTTCTTCTTCTTCTCCACAAAGTCCCCCAGTACATCGTTGTATATTCTAGTTGCAGGTCTTTCCAGTTGTGCTATGTGGGACGCCCCCTCAGCATGGCCTGATGAGCGACACTAGGTGAGCACCCAGGATCCGAACTGGCAAAACCCTGGGCCACCGAAGCAGAGCATGCGAACTTAACCACTTGGCCACAGTGCCAGCCCAGGCCAAATCTTTTAATGGAGTGTAGCTAGAAAAAGATACAGTAGCTGCTTACAGATAAGATTTCTACTTGTAGTTTAAAACTCATGCTATTTGGGTGAACCTTGGGACCTACAAACACCTCCACAGTCCTATGAAACAGAAACCTTAGCAGGGTCTGACATAGCTAAGTCATGTTCTTGGAGGAGCCATTAACAGTAGTACCCTCAGATCTCACACTAATGGAAAGTATAAGAATTCCCAGGTAAAAAATGATATTTTAAAACCAGGTTGGGAGGCACCGGTAACTGGTTAGCCATTTTCTTCTTTTTTTGTAAATCCAAATGATAAGGTCTTTTTTTCCCCATTTTCCAAAGTTTTGGTGTAAAAACTTTCAATTAGTGAATCTAATCTAGAACCCATATTGCGGCAGGGCCACACATCAGACTCACCCAGGGACTTTTCAAATACACCTTCACACACTCCTCATATCATGGAGATCTTCCTATGCCTCCCATTTGCCATTAAAACCATTCTGAGTAAGCCATTGCTTCTGATGGAAGTGAATCAAATTTCTGGGGTGTGTTGAGAATCATTTCTGTGTCAACTAAGAGATTGAGAAACACCTTTATATTTTTGACTAAGAGTTTAATCATGCAATCATTCAATAATCATTTTTTGAGCAACTACTACCTGCTTAACACCTAGCCTCTAGGAATACAATAGTGTGGAAAATAGACACTATTAAATAAACCAGTAAGTTCAGCATGAAGAAACCTATGATAGGCATAAAACAGAGCATTATGGAACAATACAGAAAGAGAGCTAATCCAGTCTTGGCGAGTCAGGGAAAGCTGTCCAGGGAATTGCTATCTATGTTGAAACCGAAATGAGTTAAACAAAAAGCAGAAGAAAGTTCCTGACAGAGGCAACAGCCTGTATTAATTAATGCCCAGAAGTGAGAGATTGTATTGTGTTTGAAGAAATAAAAAGAAATTCAGAATGACCAGAGTGTAGAATTCCAGTGGAAGAAAAGGAGAGGAGATGGAGAGGTGCAGGGATAAAAGATGAGGCTGCAGAAGTAAAGAGCGGTCAGATCACGAAGGGCCTACTAAGCCATGTAAAGGTGTCTGAATTCTGCCAAGAGAGCATGGAAGAGCAGATGAACATGCTAAGCAGTAGAATGACCTAAGTTTTTCTTTAGAAAGAAAACTCTGACTGCAATGTGCAGAACATATACGAAGAGGGCAAGTCCAAACTCACGGGAATAAGTTAATATTCAAACTTGCTTTGTGTTACTTCTGAATAAAAGTTCAAGTAAGTATTAAACAATCAGAACTTTCTAGTTAACCACTGATTACTTTGTGAATTAGCTAGTCAAAACACAGTGTCTTGTTATACTTAATAATTACACAGGTTATAATCTAAGTTGTTTACTATCTGAGATTTAACACTCAGAGAATTGATTAAATTGGGTACTGCTCTCTTGGACGGAAGCAGTAACCTTCAGTGGAATGCTAACTACCTCTGAGCATATGTTTCACACAGATTTCATTGCCACAGGCAGAGGTAATTGATTTTAGGCTGGGTGAATTGGTTCTTAATACACATGTCCATGGGGAGAATGCCATTTTAATAAGATGCTTTTATAAGCCACATCCTACTTAAAACATCCTCTAAAAAGAGAAGATTTTCCCTTTGTCTTCGTAAGCAAAAACTGAAGGCGTCCCATTTGCCCTTAAGCCCATAGTGAACAACTGTGAAGTAATGTATAACGAGTCGGCAGTCTGCAGAGTACCTCTTTGCCAACTCAGCTATCTATGTCTTTTTGTTTTGTTTTCTTTTTTGCCTATAGCTTTCCCAGAAAAATACATCTATGTTTAACAATTTTGAATACCACTAATTAGTATACCAAAATCTGTGTGTATTGGTCTTTCAGCAGAGGTTCTCCCGGTTTCACAATCCATTGTTATGCTCTGCTACCACTATGCCACACTAAAATAAAAGTACTCAAATAACTGGAAATTGTGGAGGGGACGTAATAAAATAAACGACTTCATCTCAGAGATCAAGGCTGAAAATGGAGTCTTTAAAAAATGTGAAATCACTGATTCTGCTAAGCAATCAAATTCTGATTCCCAGATTTTACCCAATGGAGTATAAGCAGTATGTTGTGCTCAAGACTAATGACTGAGTTGTAGAGAAGACTGATTACATATCTATTTCTATTTGTGTTTGTATACCATCCTTTAAAATTCTTAATTTTGGTGCATGTTGTCTAATTCACATAATATATTAATATCACATATTATGTTAAGTTTATTTATGAATGCATAAATGTGCATCTATTTGGACATAAATAACAATGTTAGTATTATAAAATCAAATTTATAACCCGTTGTTCTTATTGTGTAGTATCTAGTTTACAAAACCCCACATATAGCCTACTTTGTAGGCATTTACAAAACTAAACACATTTTAAAAACAGTTACTTTAAACTGTTCATGTTGTGTCTGATATTAGAGTTCTTTAAAAATAACTTACATTTAATTTTTCTCAAACCACTGGTGGTAACCTGGCTTACTTTACATGGTACACAGATGGACATTTAAAAAATTTTTACTAGTTATGCAGTTATTTTACTGTCAGTTGGAAAAACAGAGCTAGCACACAAACTCCACGGACAATCAGGTGCTGAGCTACAAGGACTTGGCTGCCATCCCCCAGGACAAGGCCATCCTGGACATCTACTGGCTTAACCTCATGATCTACAAATGCCACTTTACCTAGTCCCTCCTGGAACACATGGAGTTTCCTGGAAGCCAAATGCTAGCTATCACCCAAATCCACAACTCCCCACCATCCCCAGAGGCGTAAGAAGAGAGCCAGTCCCCTGGTACCATCTCTCAGGCTTCAGCCGAAAGAAGCACTGGGACTCCCGAGACCAACCTGACCCATTCCCACCATCCTAAGACCATCTGCCCAGATTCCAACATCTATAAGAAACCACCCATCTACAAGCAGAGAGAGTCTATGTGAGGCAGCCCCCAGAGCAAGCACTTCATTGAGGACTTCATCATCAAGGCAGCTAAGATCCCTGTGGCCCATCCCCCAACCCCAAGCAGCCAGCCAAGATGAAAACTGGCTACTGACCATGCCCCTGCCACTGGCCCTTGTGGAGACAGAATGGAGAAAGCAGAAGGCATCTCAGAGGGAGGCAGAGGAAGAAGAGGAGGAGGAGGAAGATGATGACTCCAGAGAGGAGATGGAGGCTCTCAGCAAGCGTCAGAGAGAAGAACTCAGTAAGGTGATTTCCAACTTGGGAAAGATGATCTTGAAATAAAAGATGGAAAAGTCATTGCCTATCTGAAGGAAAGGACCAGAGACCCTTTCTTACTTCCTTGTACCCTGGAAGATCTAAGTGTTCTCTCCTCACCTATTGCAGGACCACCCTGAGCCGGCTACAGTCCACAGACTTTAGCCCATGGAGAATAAGAATGTAAGCCCAGGCCTGCAAATCCGTCCCTATAAAATGCTGGTGGTGACCAATAAGGGGTGAACCAAGTTGCCTCCAGGTGTGGATCTGATGAAGCCTGAGTGGCATCTGTCAGCCAAGGACTTCCCAAGGGTATTTTCCATGTCTCCTGAAGAGTTTAGCAGGCTGGCTCTGTGGAAGCAGAATAAACTCAAGGAAAAGGCCTCTCTCTACTGATTGCCCTCACCTTCTCCATGCCTGACCGTCACCCCTGCTGCTTCAGGGCTCTGGAGCTGGGGTCATTGACCCCAAAGCATGCTCTTCCAATGGCCAGCTGGGAGCAGTCATCTTGTGGGGGAGCAAGGAAGTGGGTCAGAGGTGGGGCAGGCTCTATGCCCCGGGTCGAGGGGGAACCAAAACCTCTGCAGCCCTGGGGTTGTGGGACATGGACTTTCTTCCCCATAATGGGGGGTGGAGTGGTGTTCCTTCTCTCACTCCTGGTCCTCACTGCACAGGGCAAACCCAGCCTGGACTCCAGCACAGACAGGGTTAATGTTTGTATCCTCTTCCTGCCCCCACCCCCACATGAAGGTCCCCAGAAGAGACTGAAGAAAAATGAACATGACATTTAGTGGTCAGGCCTATCAGCTGTCTTGATCAATGGCTGGGTCCAACGCTTGGCCCTAGTAGGAGGAAGGTGAGGGTGGGAAGCAGCCAGGCAGGGAAAGCTCCAGGTCCCTGTACACACCCAAACACTCTTCTTTGCCTCATCTTTGACAGTTTCCCCTGTGCCTGCACCTCCTGCTTCTATGACTCTAGCAAGGTCACCCTGCCCTCTAGCTCCACTTGTCCTTTACTTGTGAGCCCCCACCCTGAGCTTCAAAGCCCCTTGCTCCAGCCTTGGAAGCCTTGGCTTGGAGAGGAGGTGTCACTTATACAAACCCAGCCCACCATCAGCCTCCAGGCAAAGTCAGCTAGAGTTCTACTTTCTAGCACCACCCCAGGTCCTGGGAAGAACCCAGGCCTTCAGACTCCCTTGGATGGGATCAAGAGGCCAGGCTACAGGGACATTTCTGAGTATCCTGCCTACCATGTCCCACCCATACACATGCATCCCCCTCCACTCTCTAAAGAATATAATTTACTGGGCACCCTCTCCCTGCTTCACACTTTCCTCACCTAACTCTCTGCCCTACCTTAATCACACTCCTAACTTTTCTTATCTGCAAATACATACATGTATATAATTACATATGTATGTGTATATATATATATACACATATATATATACATTTTTTTTTTTTTTTTGCCCAGATCTGGATTTTGTTCCTGTTCAGACCTGACATCCCTTTCCACTGTGTGTGTAATAATGCTGGGGAAGAGGACTCTGCATGGAATTAAAGGTTGCATTTCATCACAGCCCCCCAACCCCCCAAAAAATATATATAACTATTATTACAGGAGCATTCTATTATTGCCAATATTTAAGTAAAAGTAAAACGCAGGGAAAAGAAAGTGGATTTGAAATGTGTGTATGTAGAAAGAGAGAGACTCCAAATACAAATGGTACTCAGATAAGGCAAAAACTAGGAAGGAAGCTTTTTTTGTGCCTTCAGGCTTCAACTGAAACATTAACTCTTCCTAAGTCTTCAGCCTGCTGGTCTTTGGACTGGAACCACATCGTCAGCTCTCCTGGGTCTCCAACTTGCTAAATTATCTACAAATCTTGGGACTTGTTGGCCTACAAAATTGTGTGAGCCAATTCTTCAATTCCTTATAATAAATCTCTCTCTCTCTCTGTATGTATATACGTATAGATACAGAGAGTGAGAGATGAACTTGGAAACAAATTTTTTATTGTACTGATGCCATTATATATACAGATAGATAGATAGATTCTGGTTCTCTGCTCTACCAGGAGTAATACATTGTTATATAAGGGGACTAAAGACATCTCCTTCCTAATGTGAGAACCAGAAGATCAGCTCAGGTTCCATGTTATTGAGTGATAGAAACAAGATAAAAAGAAGAGTTGTCTCCCAGCACAATGTGATGACTTTGACAATACTTCCACATTTTTATAAAATACTTAGCAGAAAAAATAATAATTATTATTGAGGCAGCCAAAAGTTAAGTCAGTCTCATTAATTATTGTATTTTTAATTTTCTCATCATCAAATGATTTACTTTCATGTGCTTCTAATCGTAAGAGTGCACTTTAATAGAGCTATAGAGTGTAGTGTTAAAGAGATGGCACATTTACCATTGTGCAGTAACATAAAATCAATGGCAGCTAGTCATACAGGCTTTTTCAATTTCCATCGCACATGGTACGCGGCCCTTGGTTCAGTGGATAATCCAATTGTAAACAGTGACTCACTGTTAACAACTCTAGGAAATAGGATTAGCAATTTCTAATTTCAAAGTAAACTTATTTCATTTTTGTCCTGCAAATAAAAACAATGTGTTCAGAGATTTAGCTTTCCAGCTTTCAGAGCTCCCCAGAAACAAAAATGTTGGAAACAAATTTTTATCATACTGATAACATTAATGGAAATCATTGAGTATATGTTCCTAACAGCTTTTTAATGGTTTGGTACCAAAAAATAAAGTAAGATTAGATTGAAGTTCAATTGGATGAAACTTAAAATTTAAATTGGAAAAGAATTTAATTGAGACTCTGGAAACTAAAAATCTTGGAAGGATCCTGTACTCAATGTAGGAGAAAAATTTAAAGTTTATATATTATTAGAAACCTATGACTCCAAAACAAAGGTTTTAGGCGAGACTTTTAAAAATCTAGTTTGTCTTGGAACACAGTTAAACTGAATCAGTGATCTTGTTATTTTTGTGAATTATTTATTGTACCATTCTAAAACCTATTTTCCTCTACCTTATCTGAGAATTCCTCTAGTAGAACATTGCCTCGATCAAAACCTATACGTCTACACTGAGTTACAGACTCTTCTTAGCTCTCTATTCCAAAGAACAGAGGATGGTGGCTTTTAGTCAGCTTTTAGAACATGAATGTGTCACTGTGTTAGCCCATAGGGTCTCTGTCAATAATACTCACGCCTGGCTTTTTAAAAATGTCCATGCTCAAGCCCTACACCCAGGGATTTCTCTAAGTGGTCTAGGCTGGAAAGTCCTAATCTGTGTTCTGCACACACAGATACTTCTAGTCTACAGCTACAGTGGGAAACACTGGTCTAGATTAACCAAGGAAGGCTTACTCCGAAAGGAAGTCTGAGGCTACGTAACTGGGATTTAGAACCACGATATTTATTGTCCAAGTTTGCAGCAACAACACTAGACTGAATCCAAACGGCAAATCAGATCAATCCAGACACAGAATAAAGTTAGTGGACAGGAAAGGCAATATCGCAGACTGGAGGAGTTTTATGGAACAGTTTTTATTACTTGTGGTCATTAGCAGAATGGAGATTTAAGAGATAACTTGAATGAGCCATTCCAGGCTGAAAAAACTAAGAATAAATATCTTCCTAGCTCCTTCTGTGGGAAACTTGACTACCTGACCAGACAAAGAAATGATACTATCCCAGCACTGCAAGCTACATTTTTTCCATTGAACTCGTTAATCATTAACAAACTTGTTCACATCATTCTGATATGGGTACATACTATCAAAGATTAGAGAAGGTTTGTGTTTATAAAGTTTATGACAGACAATAGTTAAAAATCAGAGCATCATATCATGAACTGACCAACTGTGCTCACCTTTAAAATCTCACTTTTCTCATACATTTGTAAAGTATTTTTATAAATATGTATTCTAGTTGGACTTTGGAGCCACTAGAATTAATTCATTAATCAATCTTTTATCCTGTATTAACTATGTCCAGTAGGCACTATGCAAGGTTCTAGGTACTCAGCAAAAGATACAGTCCTTGTCTTCAAAGATCTCACATTCTCATAAACTAGATAGTTACCTAACAATTAAAATATATGTATAATACTGCATAATTAGTGATATGTTGGAACATAAGAACAAGGTGGGAGGAGGGCACAAAAGAATTCAAAATTCTGGTTGGGAGTGGACTGCTGAGAGGCATCAAAATGCCTTTAGTAATTCTTGAAGCAAAGAAGGGGAGGGTTAAGTCATCATAGCGCAAAGCTATAGAAAACTCAAAGAACATGCATTAAGGTATGGTCCGAACAGGAGCTTCATGTAGGAAATGACATGGGAGAGATGGGATAAGACCAATATATGGCATTTTTTTTTACATGAAAATAGTTTAAGTTCTATCTTGAAGGTAATGAAGAACAATTTGAAGATTTCACACAAGAGTGTAAACAATCACATCTTTAATAATTAATAGAAGCTAAATAAGAGACAGAAACATTAGTTATAAGACTATTAAAATAATACAGTTGAGAATTATGATAAGAAGAGCTAAGGTAGAGTCTGTGAGTACAGGGAGAGCAGAATTCATTGAAGAGGGATTTAGGAATTGACAGGATTTAGTGAACAGTAGGAATCAGGAAAGCTGGAATAACATAGGATGACTCCCAATTTTTGACTCATGAAACCATGTGAAAATAATGCCATTTATCAAGGGAGTAAAATGAAAAAAATTGATTTAGGACATAGAAATTATGAGTTCAGTCTTGTACAAGTTGAATTTGATATGCCACTGGGCAAACCTATCTTAGAACTGTTGGAGATATGCTATAATGCATGAGAGCAAGTCTGTGCTTGAGATTGAGATGGGTTGTGGACTCATCAGTTTATATTTTCTTGTAATAGCTATGAATCTTCTCAGAAACGTGGTTCCCAGCTTCTTTCTGATGCAGAGGAGACCATAGAAGCAATTGATGGTAACCTTGAGGTGACAGAAAATTTGGCAGAATCCACACCTTTGTTACCCAATATATTTTGAGAAGATAATAGAGATTCAGATGAAACCAAGGAAAACAAAGAAACATAGAGTATGGGGGAGGATATAGGTCCAAAAAGGAGGCTAAGAAACACAGCTCAGAAAAGTGGGAGGAAAACAAAGAAGCCAAGAGAAGAAAGCATTTCAATGGGAAGAAAATTAAGTAGTCAGCTCCATTATCAAATACTACTCATAAATTGATTATATAAGAACTATAAATTACGCATTCAGTTTTGCAATTAGAAGTTTTTGGCAATTTTGGCAAAAGTAGTTCTATTGATTTCCAAGGGTGGCATACTAATTACAGTGAGCTATGTGAAAGTGGCATGTGTAGGAGGTGAGGGATATTTTTTCAATAAGCTTGGTTGTTAATGGACAGAACAATATAATGTGATGCCTGGAAGAATCTACAAGATTGAAATGAGTTCTGGGTTTATTAACTGTTTTAGGTTAGAGAGATGGAAACTTGTTGAAATGAGTGAGTACAGAAAGAAATATTGAAGTTATAAGATTCAGCCATGATACATGGATTGAAGCCCCTGAGGAAGTGGGGATGATAGGATCCATGGCAAAGTAGAAGGGAATTTTTTGTTTGTTTTTCTAACAGAAAGAATGCTTCCTCTGAGAAGAGAGGCACAAAGGCTAGAGTGGATATAGACATGTTGCAGATGACAGGTTGAGAAACTAGAAGAGTCCTCCTAGTCTAGTCTGTTTTCTCTGTGAATTCCAAGGCATAGTCAACTTCTGGGAGTCAAAGGATAGGAACAGGTTAGGGAATTTGAGAACAGTTGTGGGAGCTTAGAATAATAATACATGGAAGAGAGACTGATGAAAAGCTTAAAAGATTTCCAGGAAGATTTAAGTACCCTACTGAAGCCAGAAACCATAAATCTGCATTCTCCCATCCTTCCATAGTTACGTGATTTCCTTTAGCTGTGCCCAATTGTCTGGACATAGTAGATAGATAACCTAGGTTCATGATTGGGCCTCAAAGTGCAGGTATAGAAAAAGATACGGAAACAAAGCTCTTGAGGTTATTGGAGAAAGAAGTTTCAAGGGTTCAAGATTAAATGCAGAAGAAAATAAAGCCAGGAGAGAAAAACAGAAAATTGAAGAATCAAGGAACTAAAAATTATCTTGAATTTAATTCGTGGGTACAGAGAGGAAAAGAAGGTGAATATTCGAAAGGTATATTCAGCAAGTAGACTGCTGTAGCTTACTATTGAATAATATAGCAATTAGTTTATTTTGTACCCTCGTCTTCCACTACCATGCCTGGCACTCAATAAATATTTGTTAAACTTACTCTTAGATAAATAGAAAAAATACTTTTTAAAAATTGAGAGATAAACCATACAGTGCTCTATGTTGTAAAATACTTTCCTCATATAGACAGAGCATAAACGTCTTCTATCCATGCTAGAAAACCACTCAAAAGCAATAGCGAGCACTAAGCCTTCAATTTCAAGCTAAAACTCAGAGGATGTGATTCAAATACCATGTTTTGGCCAGTAAGACCTAATTTTAAAACTAGATGAGTCATCCTGTCCATGGGATATTTTAAGTAAAGATTGCATTGCGTGAAGAGACTCCCTATCAGAGCCTAAAACTAACACAGGGGAAATACAGCGAATTATGCACAATCTTTATTGTTGGCTTTTTTCCATGGAAAATTAGATTAGTTACCAGAGTTTGACTTCACTCTGCTGAGGAAACTGATGCTAGGGATGCATATGTTGACAATCACTTGTAATAATATCTACCGTTCTCATTTTAGAGGAAAATGTCCTTAGATATCACTTAATCCAAGCACTTCATTATACAGTATAAAGAGCAAGTCCTGAGAAAAGTTAAGCAACGTGTTTCCAAGGTCATACAGAGAGTAAACAGTTGCACTGTAACCAAGACCAAACTCTCTCACTACACTGAAAATCATTGGAATATTTAAACAGCTCTCTAGCTTATTTATATCAGGGAAATTGAGTAAAATGGCGATGATTTCAATAGAAGCAATTGCTTTCCATCTACCCTTTACAAGAGTACTGTGGGCTATAAGTCCTTTCCTGATTCATTCTGGTTTTATTGCAAATGAGCAACAGAAATTCTCAAATAGGCGATAATACACACATAGACACAGACGCACAGACAGAGAGAGAGAAACAGAGAAGAGTAACAAAGAGAGGAAGAAGATGTATGAAAATGTATAATTCACAAGCGAAAGTTTCTCTCCCTGGATAATCAGAAACAGGCTATATTTGCCTACCTTTTTTTTTTTTTGCAATCCCTGATGTGTATGACTAAAATGGTAATTAGCTATATTTCCCATTTTGGTTGAGACATATTGTATATCATGTGTAGTGTAGTTCTAGTCTCAAGAGGGAAATGGCTAATCAGGAGAATATTTTTCAATGTCTCGTCTCTGTAAAGATTTACTGAGTTGTCTCTAATGTACACTGACAGCTTCTGCATTAAAATTAGAGAAAAGTAGACATCGATATTGTCAAGCTAAAAAAACCCTCTCTCCTTTCATTTTCATTCCACTAAAATAAATCAGGTCCATATCTTTTAATATTTTATTAGAATTGTTCACTTCTGAAGGTCAAGAGCAAAAGGACTCTTCAAAGTTTAAAAAAGGTTCAAAAAAGGTAGAAGTTAATTGATAGTCTCTAGACACCAGCTAAAGTCTGCACTGGAACTTTAAAAGTCATATTCATTTCCTTGCTGAAGTTGCCGATGTTATTTAATGAAGTAACTTAACTTCGATGCGTCCTGTATTAGAGTTGTTTGCAAACAACAGAAACCCATTCTAGATAACTTAAACAAAAAGAAATGTATTAGAAGGATATCAGGGAGTTGCCAAGTGGACGAAGTTGTGGAGAACCAGGATTAGAATCAGAGCAAGAGCCCAGATTGGAGCTGCTTTTTATGTAAGGGAAAAATTGCAGGAATAAACAACCTCCAGCTATTTCTTCCATCCTGTTTCTTTTACTCAAGATTTATAATCCTAGAAGAGAGAATCAATTCGGCTAAACCTAGGTTTGACATGTACCCCTTGATTGTACCTGAGTGTGGAGATGTGGGGATGCTTTCAACTTCAGTTAGCCAAAAAATAATAAAATATTATTAACTCCCTCTTCCAGACTAAATACAATGGGAGAGAGATCATTTTTCTAAAGAAAATCAGGGTATTGGTAAGAAATGGAAATTGACAATAGGCAGTCAAAATATAAAAACTGTCCATTTCAAGCCAAAATTCCTAGTATTGATTTTGAAGGAAACCAAAATAATAACAATAACAATTCTAAGTGCTAAACTTTAATTCAAATATGCCTGTTAACATATAAGAAATGTATACATTATTAAAATGTCCCAAAATCTAGACAGCAGAGGGCACACTGGAAATCTGGGACAAGCGCTCCCCTAAAGTGATAGCATTTATGAATATGTTTTGCTTATCAGCAGCAGTCTGAGCGCCTGTGGTGACTGACAATTTATTTTTTCTTTCTAGGGCCACACATCAAACTTTACATTTAGAGGTCTGATGAGTCCGCACAAGTCTAACTTAGGTAGAGTCAGTCTGTCCTGCTCTAAGCAAGAGAAGAGAAATCACCTCAGAAATGATTTTATCATGCTTTAAACTAGCATACTTATCCTGAAAATCATTCCTGACTGCAGGAACCCTGAGAGAAATTTGCATTTAATAGTTCTGATCTGACACCCACAAACATTAAACCCTAGTAACGTAATGTTGCAGAAGTTTCACATGCCTGCATTAATAAAGCACTATCTGTCTTGAACAAAAATAAGCCACCAAAAGTAGATTCAGATGCTTTCAATTCAAGGTGATGACTAATAAAATAATGCTTAATATTGAGCAAAACTCTAAATTCTACCTCAGTGCTTCCAACAACTTCTATATTTCCTGAATTAATAACTATCTTAATACAGATAAATCTTCTGTAACATGAACATTCCCTTTTATGTGTGTTGTGTGTTGTTTGAGAAATATATTCTTAGATTATATAGTGAATATCAATGAACAAGTTTGAATAATTCCAAAAAATTTAACTCATTTTATTTATAAACTGAGATGATATTTTAGCATGATTTCTAAAGGATATTACATACAGTTATGAGACATATGTCTTAGAAGGGTAACTGAGAAGGATTTTAGTCTAAACTCTTTATTTTGTGAGATTATCAGTGCTCTAATATTGCCTATTTCATAATTAAAATCAAGGACAAGTCAATACAGAACACAGGACTGCATCTGGACAATATCCAGCATGCTCCCGAATATAAGCAACATATGGTTCCAAAAAATGATACGAAAGCTGATACATTATCTACCTTTGACATTTACCTTTGGGGTCAGACAAAATGTGTCATCTTGAACATTATCTCTTGCCCTTCTTTGCCAGAGTTGCCAGTTTTCAAACTTTTAATGGCAAACATTCTGCTGTATCTTGGGCCTCAAATATCTTTCTTGACAGGCTTCCTCTTCCTCCCTCAGTATTACTGTAAGTCCTCATAGTGAGTAAATGAGCAGCTCAGAACTAGAATATATCCCAATTTCCCAAAGAAATATGGTAACAAATTCTCACAAATTGGGATTGCAATGAGAAAGAGAGGTTTTCATAAAGTATTATCTTAAAAATAGATGTAGCTCTACAGAACAAATCTTACGTTTATTTTAATTTGTTAACAAAACACATACACACACACAGAATCAGAGTTTATTTTTTGTGAGGAAGATTAGCCCTGAACTAACACCTGTTGCCAATCTTCCTCTTTTTTCCCCCCAAAGCCCCAGTACATAGTTGTATAGTCTTTTTTAAAAAATTTTCTTTTTTCTTTTTTTTTTAATAGATTGGCACCTGACCTAACATCTGTTGCAAATCTTTTCTTCTTCTTCTACTTCTTCCCAAAATCCCCCAGTACACAGTTGTACATCCTAGTTGTAGGTCCTTCTGGTTGTGCTATGTGGGATGCCATCTCAGCATCGCTTGATGAGTGGTGCCATGTCCACACCCAGAATTCAACCTGGTGAAACCCTGGGCCTCCAAAGTGGAGCGCACGAACTTAACCACTCGGCCACAGGGCTGGCCCCACATAGTTGTATATTCTAGTTGTAGGTCCTTCTAGTTTTTCTATATGGGATGCCGGCACAGCTTGATGAGAGGTGGTGTGTAGGTTCATGCCCAGGATCCGAATCGGCACACCCCTGGCCGCAGAAGCAGAGAGCAGAACTTAATCTCTCGGCCGTGGGGCTGGCCCCAGAATCAGACTTTTAGAATTAGAAGGGGCTGTACAGATAAACTAGACCATTGTTTCCGAAATGCAGTAAGATTATTTTAGGTAGGGGAACATTAAATGTTTAATAGGCATACTATTTCTGCATCAAAAACAGCATAACTAGAACATCAAATGCCTTATTTCCCAGATATTTACATTAAGAAGAAGCTAAACGTTTGTTGTTGTTTGATGTGGTTTGGTTTTGGTTATGGTTTTTCTTTGTTCTTCATTTTTTCAAAAGGCTACTTTGGAATCTTAACAATTTTTGAATATAAGTGAAGGTAATGTATGTATTTATTATACAATTTTTACATAGTAGAAAATTGTTATAATATTAGTTATTTCATGCCTTTATGCATTTTGTATACATTGACCTTCTCTACCTGCTTCATCCATCTAATTCCAACCATGTTTAAACTCAAATACCATTTCCTCAACAAGGTGACCCACCCACATAGAGCCAGGCACTCTCCCATCTGTAAATGCACTAAATGTTGGACCCAGACAATGATAGCTGTGGCATTCTTTTATACTTATCTGTTGTCAAGGCCATCTTTTCCATTTCCAAGGGTATGTACTGCAGATACGCAATAGAATCACATGGAGAAAGTTTTTATGGCACTGATATAATTGTCCACTCAGACTTGGTGAGGGATGAGAATATGTGCTTTTCAAAAGTCCTCAGTTGAGTCCAATGCTCATCTATAGTTAAGAGTAAGTGCACTAAACTGTAAACTCCTCAACGTCAAAGAGCTTTTCTTACTTACAACTTGTTGATTCAAACACAGCACACGGCAGGCACAGAGTAATGTTTAGGGAAGAATGTGAGGTAGTAGTAAATATCAATGAATGATGATAATGAAGACAGCAACTATGGAGAAGTACAGATTGATCTGCAAGCATCAGTCAGGCTTCAATTAACAATGCATAGACCTAATCTTTAAAGGAGTCTTGGCTGAAGAGACAAGAATAGTGGGAAGATCATCAGTCCAACAGCACAAACTGCTTTGTGCATTCAGGCATAAAAATCTATATTAATAAAGAGGAAAGACTTCCCACCGTGGGGATCGGAGCTCCTGGTTGAGTTGTCTCTAAGGGCCAAAGCTTCTAATGCTCTGAAGTTGTTTAAAGTTTCTTTTAATAAAGAACTTGGTTGCATTTAAATATTTTCAAGTGATTGTGAGAATACTTCCATGAGACTTTTAAAATAGATCAAATTTCATTACAGATCATCTTTTTATTATTATTATTATTATTACTATGGAGTCTCTGTCTTTTTCCTTTGTAAAACCGTATAATTCTGTCTTCTTTAAAACTGTTTCTTCACACCCAGCATTCTGAATACTATAAAAAAATGCTTTATTCCACAATTCAGATAAATATATCAGGCATTGGGGAAGCATTTGATTTACAGAGTAATGAGTCACTATCTCACTAGAATATAAGAAAAGTGTCCCTGCACCAAAGACAAGCCATTCATGACAAGTGAAGCATGAGTGAGTGCCTCAGCATCATTGCCTCCCACGGACCTTTTCCCTCCCTTTCATCTACCATTATTCACACATATAACTATTCTTTCTCTCCTAATTTCCCCTTCCTTTTATGGATGAGAAATTGTGAGATTTCATCAGGTAATAGAAATTCAAGTGTTCAGAGTCAATTTCAATATATAATGCTGATAATATATTAATTCGGTAGTAAAAAGTTAGCATTGTAAAGGCATGGACATTGTTGTAGTCACCTTTGTATTCTCAATTTCTAAAACAATATCTGGTGGATAATTGGCACATGACAAATATTTGTTAAATGAATCATTGAATTAATGATATTAGATCCATTTTTCCATACAGTGAGGCACATAGAGTCTTCCTGTGTCATAAAATACACTACTTTTGTCACTCAAAAACCTAGACTTACGAGAATCCAGAATAGCATGTCTTCAAGCTCAAAAAGTTGCAGTCAAGCACAGTCGTAAGACTTGGGACTATGACTTGACACTCTTTCTGTCCCTCCAAAGCCTGAGTTAGAGTGCCCTTGAAAATAACCCAAAGTAGAGTGAAAGAGAATGCAGAGGGGTGTGAAGTTTCTATCCAGTAAGTCATCAATAGTTATGGAAGTAAAGAAAATCATAAGACCATCTAGAAATGGAAATAGTATATTTTAGCAGGTAGAAAAAAATGCATTCTCTTCTCCTATTGATGTGTTTATAAAATGTGGGATTAAGTTTCCTATCATCAAAGAGCTAGAAACCTGAAAATTTATTTCCCAAATTATTCATAACTTAGAAAAGAAATCTCATGACAGATGTTGTAGAACCTCTAATCTGGTGCCTTTTTTATTTCTGCTAGGTACAAGATCATTAACAGAGAAATATACCTTGACTTGCATGTCATACAGAGGTCTCAATGCCTTTAATGTTGCTATTAATAGCTAGGGAAATTCAGAGCCTCTTACTTATTCTCTCTCATTGTTTGCACCTGATGTCAACCTAGTCAGAATGATTTGTTTAAAATATGTAATTCAGTAGGCACTTCAAGAAGTAATGTGGAATGTATAAACCTGGCCTGCCTAATTTCAAGTGAAATACAAGAGAGAAATGCATATTAATGTAAAATGACTATAAATCAAAAGCTATTTCATTTTCTAAGGTAGTGTAAAAGCCAAACCTGTTTGAAACCATAATTCAGCTGTCAAAATCTCTTAGATATACCACTGACCTTCCTTGGAAGTTTCTGTCACATAGAAGTGAATGGATCAGGAGAAGCAACATTAAATCACATGGCATTACTGAGAGCCAGGTACTTGAAAGTAATTTAGCTCTCTTGAGCAAGTCCTTAACCACAAGTCACACTTTCCCAGAGAAAGATTCCTTGTGCTATACATGCACATACACTGACATAAAACGCATTCACTGTGTAGACTACACAAAGAGAATCATTGTGTATTCCATGTCTGTGCTTACAGATCTTTTTCAATCAATATTGAACTCGATGCTCCGATGTTTTCAAGAAACAGCTGAAAGATTTCGTGTTGTAATTCTCGAAGCCACATTGTCTGTTTAACTTAAGAATGTATATTTTCTCTCAGTGTTTTACATTTATTATTAATAAATAGCAGTAGCTAACATGATTGCTTGGCTGCCTACCTCTCCAAAATGAATTATTCTATTAAAATCGTGACTTTACATGTTAAACCTGAGATAGGAAATGAGCTTGAATCTAAAATCATGTTTTTCACCAGTGCTAGGGATTGGTGCTAGGGATAAAAACAATTCTTTTTGGAAGGAGGGTTAAAGAACAATCTGCCTTTGGAACTTATAGCGACTTTTAAACTGCAAGGAAATAGATGATGTTTAATTAGACTCCATTTGCAATTTCTTACTAGATTTTCAATGAAAAGCTGGTGTTGTTTCTATGGGCAATAATTATTTTATCATTATCCCCCAAAGGGGTAAGAAGATTAAATTGTTACTTTAAAAGCTTTTTAATTTGTCAGAATTTCTTGTGCTTGTGGATGAAGGAGGAGGGAAAGGTGTGGGATATAGCCACCCTTGCTCAGAGCTGCAGATAACTATCTTGGAACTGTACTACAAATGGGTGGATCCGTGTTCCATCCCCAAGGCTTTCATTTAATGAATATCTGCTGATCTCTAAGAGTTTTTGAGATATAAGGAGAAGAAAACCATTCATTTTACAATTGAGGAATAATTGATTCCTTAAAGGGCTTACTCTATCCACAAGTAAAAAAGATTTTAAGAATCATTTCTATTATCCAATACAAAGAATGATAATATGAAATCCTTGGTTCCACTTAAAACTCTACTGATAATTTTCTGGATGAATTATCTATACTTCAATGTTTTACTTATAAGACTTCCAAATTAGGTAATTAAAAGCTAAAAATGAACACCCTGCATACAGCAAATGCTAAATTTCTATTAAAAAAAAACAAAACATGTATTAAAGCATGATTTCAAATTATTTGTGTAGGTAATAAATGATCGGTATTTTTTTAATCCCATTTATGTGGACAGGGCAATGCGATACATGATGAATAGTATTTTTTAAAATAATGTATAGTCCCCTTCACAAATGTTACAATTTATATGGCAAAGCCAAGTTATCAATGGTTTCATTCATGTTTCCAGAGTCATTTATACACTGACCACAACAATTTTATAACAGCCTTATGGCCATCCCTCACACTGCGTGAACAGATGCCTACCACAGCAGGCTGGGTCGCTTTTAAGAAATCTCAGCATAACTTGGCATAGTTTCTTGAGAAAAATAATTCTAGGCAGACAGTTCTCTTTTTCACATCCCCAACCTTCAAGTTGTTATAAGTTCTTACATAGAAATAGGATCAATTAACTAAAAGCTATAAGAAAACTATTAGTCTAATTGTCATGTAAAACTTGGAGATACTTCTTGCAGTCACTAAAGTCAGTCAATTTAGCATCCTCCACTTCATGATTCTGTCCTGAGTCTCCTAAGATCCCTGTAGTGCATCCTGTTGCCTGGAGCAAAAATAACACATTAGTGATTCCTAGCCCCCGCCCCGGTTCCTCTGCATATGGCCTGTTTCTAGCCACTTTTCTGAGCGTCATTACTTCTCCCACATCTAAGGACTCCTCTTAAATTTACTCCAAAGAAAAAAAGTTAAGCCATCCCCAAAACAACTACTACTGAGAGCTCCCATCAAACTCTATTTTCTGGGACTCATTCACAAAATTTGGCTCTGTCTCTGATTGGTGGGTAGATTTTTGAATTCCCTATTATTACAATCGGTGGCAAATTAGAAGCCAGCTCCACTTCAAAAGAGAGAGAAAAAAGGAAATATTTGTCTGATATCTTAAATTCTTTCTCCTGAGAAAAATCATTTAGATGTGGGTCATTTAAAAAATGTAAAGAGAAATAATTTGAAAGAAAGAAAATGAGACGTGTTAGGAAAATAGGTGAGTATAACTTTTTTCAAGAGCATTTACGTAAGACTGAAAAGCGTGTGAGATAAGTATTCTTTGCTTCTAGCAACTTCTTAATTATCAGTCATCAAATTTTATAAGGTCCCTGAGGAACCTAAATAACATAACCCATGAGATAGAAGATGATATGTAAGATATAAAATGAAATATCAGAATCGATACATCTCAATGAAGGGACCACATTTCTGGTGAGGAAAAGATTGAAGGAGTGAAGTTTGGGGAAGGTGACTACAAAGATAAGTCTTTCATGGTCTCATTGATGAATAAAGGAAATTTCTATCAGGAGCAAAAGTAGCTGCAAAGAAGAATATCTACAATAGGATATTTTCTTTGAGAGCTGAATTACAGGATGGACATCTCATTCTCTCTCATTATTTCAAAGGCTTTCTATATTTTTAGGACCTCTCAAAGTTCTATTTCTACATCAGAGATATCATTTGAACTCCAAACCTACATCTCTAATGTCTACTGGACAACCCCAAATGAATGCCAAAAGGCAACTCATGTCCAGCAAGTTCAAATACTGAGCATATTTATTTTACTATTGGCCCATTCTTACTCATTTAGGTAGTCAATCAATCAGTCACTCAATCATTTATCCAATATTTTTTTCAGTAGCCACTATGTGCTTGACATTTTTCTAAAAGTCGGGGATACAACAGAGAACAGAACTTTTACAAATGCTTTCCCACAAGGAGTTTATATTCCAGTGTGGATGTACAGACCAGGAAAAAATCAAATATAACAGATATTGATAAGTTCTAAAAACAAATAGAGCAGGAAATGGGGAGGGGTTTTAGACAGGAGAGCTGCATCATAGAATTTGATCCTCTTCCTCTGTCTTTTGTCTTCAGAGAAAGTAACCAACACACACTCAACCACCAATCCAAAGACAGAGGTTGATTTTTGATGTTGCTATTATTCTATATACATAATAACTCTCCAATTCATTCAATTATTTCCTTCCCACTGCTATGACATTAGGTCAGCCTGACATTATCTCTTGCCAAAATAATTACAACAGATCTCTAAAAGGTCTCCCTAGTTCCAGTCTTACACAGCTTGAATCCATTTTTCATACTAGAGCCAGAGAGATCTTACTAAAACATAGTCTTTAGGGTTGCTCAGGTTCCCCATGGCTAAAATCCAAATGAGCTGTTTTCTTCTCACCCCTTCTCCATCACCATCACTCTCTATTTCACATTGTACTTTCAAGCCATGTACTGAACTACTGACAATCCCCTGACCCCTTCATACTTTTTCTTGTCTCTACATGTGCTATTTCCTTTCTCTAGAACACTTTTCATTCTCTCCCTTCCTCTCCCTCTCTCTCCCTCTTTTATTTTCAACTGTATAGATTCTACTGATTTTTCAGTTTAGACACCACCTTTTGCAGGAAGTCCTGAGACCCCCTGGAAGTGATTCCCAGGGCTTCCCATAGCACACTGTGCATACACATATCAGAAACCTTACAATGTTATATTGAAAACCCAATCATTTATGTGGTAGAATGACACTTTATGATATTAACTTATATTTTCTTCTCCCTCTCTTTTATTAAGATAGGTACTTGGTGCTGTAAAATGTTGCTTCAGGGAGAGATGCATCAGAGTAGAAAGAAAAAATAGTCCCTGAGTCCTCCTACTTCCAAAGGATGGAGAGGATTTTTAGGTTTGACTAGGTTTACAACATGAAGGAAAATGGGTTACCTGCTGTTAGAAACTCTTCTATCATGGGAGCTGAGAAGGGGTAGAGAACAGAGATCTGTGGGTCCAAGAGCAAAGGGGACTTGGGCTTGGCTCCCAGAGCAGAGTCTGGGGGTAGAGAATGACTATACGGTGCATCTCTGCAGATGGGTCCACAGGCAGTTTTCAATGATGTCCTAGCCTCAAAAGTAACATATGAGAAGCGAATGCCACTGGACCTGAGGCAGCCACGTGTACCAGGGTGTTGGGTGATTCAGTGATATTCTAGAGCACTGGGAACTGAGGAATTCATGCCTTAGCAGTGAATGAGAGTCCATATTTTCTGGCACAACCGAGGTGGAGAGATCATCAAAAGGACAAAGGGTAAGTGTGGAAAATATGCCTGGCTGCCTACTCAGTATCTGTCTACTCTTCCACCTTATTGACCAGTTTTCTTCAGGGTGTCAATGTGCCTATAAAAAAACCCTACAATTTCCAGCCTTCCTCATAGCTAAGAGTGGCCAATAAGACGTAAGCCTAAATCCTTGAAGGGACTTCCTGGAAAGCTCCTGAAAATGCGCCAATTCAGTTGGTATGCAGATTTTGCCCTTTGCCTTTCTGCAATTTCCTGCCTGTAAGTTAACTGGTGACATTGAAGACTGTCTTTGTCACTGTATTATCCCCAGCCAAGTACATACCACAGAGTGATCATTTAATAACTACTATTCAATGAGTTAATAAATACGTAGGAGAACATTGCTTTCTGTAAATGTAAATGATTATTACATTTGAGCTCCGAGTTTCCCAAAGCACCTAACATAAAAGAACAGCATTTAGGGCACATTTTCCTTAAGAGTAAGGACCTACATATTATCCATATTAGGTACACAGAGCCTGATGTCACCTTCTTTGCATAATTACCTCTAAAGCATCACAAAAATAATAAATGACAATTTTGAACAGCTACTCTGAATCACCTTTTATTCTAATAGTATGAGGACTTTCCCTTAGCTCTCAGTGTAATAATGCCCTAAAATTGTCTGCTGGCTTTCCTATGAAAAATAAGATACAAGTCAGGAGCGGCCAGTCTATGCAAGAGTAGCAAACAGCCTTCAAGTCTCAGGAATTTACTACTGAACATTTTTTTCTAGCTTATGCCAGGTCTACTGCCAGTCCAGATGGTGCTCCAGAGTGGCTCTCCTCCTAGGGTTGGCTCAGTATTCCAGGCAGGCTGCTTGAATCTTTGGCACCTTTATGTCAACACATGTCTTCAGGGTCACAATAGAAGGAAAAGAGAGTTCTTAAAAAATCTCCTATCACCCATCAAATGTTGTGACAGACAGTGAAACACGTCATTGCTACCCACAACATGTTGTTAAAACTAGTCTCATAGGTTCCTCAATCACAGAGATGTGAGGAAGTATACTCCCCCTACGCTTCCAGAAGGAGAAGGGAAATGGACATGGTAAACGTTTGCAGTCTCTACCATAAATGGGCAGTTTTTAGAGGAGACATTCTCATACCCCTGAAGCCAGAGGTTCTCAAACTCTTTAGTTTCAGGATCTCTCTATAGCTTTAAAAATCATTGAGGGCCCTAAGAGCTTTCATTGATATTGATTTTATCTATCAATATACATCATATTTGAAATTAAAGCTGAGAAATTTGTTAAATATTTATTAATTCCTTTCAAGCAAAAAGTAATAAACTCATCATATGTTAACATACATAACGTGGATTTTTAGTGAAAAATAACTATACTTCTAAATGAAACAAAAAAGTAGCAGAGTGGTATTGTTTTGTAATTTTGGAAATCTCTTTAGTATCTTTAGTAAATAGAAGACAGCTACATTCACATATCTGCTTCTGCATTCAATCTGTTGTGATATCACACTTTATATAACCTCTAGAAAATTTTTATTGTGTACCTACAAGAGAATAAAAGTCGTAAAAGTAAATAACATCTTTGTATTATTATGAAAATAGTTCTGACCTCAACGAATCCCTGAAAGGGTCTCTCAGAATACCCCCACTACACTTTGAGAAACACCGCCTCAGACGGCTAACGTAATCGCTCAAATGCACCACAAACTGTACAAAGGGGAAATGCTTGCTGCCTATAATGCCTTCTATTTTTCTTTACTTTTGCTCTGAAAACTTTTATTAGGTCAACTCATTGTGCTTTGATTGAAAAGTATTCAGTGCCTCAATCAGGGGATAAACTTGCTGCTGGTTTTCCCGGAAACGAGCTGTGAGGAATGTCTCCATTATCTTAAATAATAGTATTGTTTTCTTCTTCTGGTGTGCCTTTTCAGCCTTCTCAGTGGATCCATCTGTCATTTTCTGATCAGCAGCTGAATAGGCACATTTGCTTTCACGTCCTCTTAAATCCACTTTCTCTGTCCATCAGGATCCTAAATCTTATAGTATGAGGGTCCTTATACTTAGCACACTCTTTCTTCCTACCGTGGGGTTTATTATCTTACCCCTTTTTGGATAGTCCTGTGGTTTAAATCCTTTTATCAATAGGACAGGTGGATTCTCTGAAATAGTATAAAGATATTCTTTCCCATTTTATTTCTAATTAAAATGTTCAAATAACAAATAGTTATTGAATACCTACTATATACAAAAGACTCAGTGCATACAAAAGATTCTCCATTTATTCAAATAAATACAGTTTAAACTACAGTCTCTCTGTAGTGATTTAAAAGATATAAAAACAAACTATATTGGAGTAGAAAATAAGATATAAAAAGTCAGAGGACAGAAACAAAAATGTTTTGAGTCCCTTCTGCTCTTTTGAGCCTCAGTTTCCCAATCTGTAAAATAGGACTAACAGGTCTCAGGGGTTTGGGAATTATGGTCAGTTGGCCAGGAAGTGTACCCACTCCTCATCCCTCCCTCAGCTCCCAGAAAGCTGGGGGGTTGCGGGTGTCCTGGGGCCAATGCCCCAGGGCTAGTGAGACAAAGCAGAACGCCTGCCCAGCACCAGGACACTGAGCAAGGACTTCAGGATCCTCTTCTGTCGCCCCTGGCAGGACATTCTCGGTACTGCAGGGACCAGAGCCAGGAGGGCGCATACCGAGACCCACTGGGAGTGATGGCCCCGCCCGGGGGTGGAGAGAGGGCCTGGAAATGGGGTCCTATGAGCGTGAGTGAGATTCTGAGGCTGGAGGTGCAGAGTCACCCCCCTTCCATGGCCTCTGCAGATAGCTGTCTTCAGACTCTTTGCCCCTGCCCTGGGATCCCCTGGCCTCCTTGTCTTCGTACCCATCGTCATTGTTGTTGTGCTGTCGTCAGACACCAGGGCCCGCGTGTCGTGCGCGATGTCGGCCGGTAGAGGTGGACGGCCGGCATCTTGGGCCGCTGAGCGGCGCTGTGGGAGCTGCGCTTGGCATGGAGCTCATGCTGTCCTTGATGCAACCGAAACTGCAGGTAAGGATGCCACCCTGCGAATGCCCACGCCTTGCAGGAAGCCCTCCCAGTAGCGGACGTCCTCCGAGTTGAAGGGCCTCAGCGTTTAGCAACTTTCCCTCCCACAGAGGGATCTCCCTCTCAAGAGATCTGAATTCAAATCCTGCTCTTCCACTCCTGGCTGTGTGATGTTGTGCAAGTTCCTACACTCTCTGAGCCAGAGAATGTAACATAATACACCACACACAGTATAAGTGCTCAAGACACGTTAGCTTATTATTATTATTGTTGTTACTATTTTTATATTTATATTTATTAATTGTGCAACCTTCATCAAATAATTTCTCTAAGTCCCATTTTCTTCACCTATAAAATTGAGATAATTGCAACTGTTCTTCCAGTAAGGATGTGAGAATTAAATAGCAAGGTACTTGGTACACACTAAGTGTCCCATAAACATTAGTTCATTTTTCTGCCATCCCTACTCACTAGCTATGTGACTTCCACACATTACTCCACTTCTCTGAGCCTCAGTTTTCTCGTTTGCAAAATGGGGGCAAATAGTATCTACTTCCTAGAACTGTGAGCATTCAATGAGATGATGTTTGACACACATTAACTGCCAAACACGTTAGCTTATTAGCATTATTATTCCTGTTGTTATTACTGGCCCTCCTTAGAGCTCTGTGATCTTGAAGAAGTTCTTTAGCCTCTTTGAGCCTCAGTTTCCTCATGGGGGTAAGATGGGAAAATCAACCCCTCTCCTGGTTTTGCTGGGAAATGGCTTATCCAAGGATATAGGATAGGAGGTAACGCACTCAGCCTAGTGCCTGACCAAGAATGGCATGGACCACAGACGAGCCTTGGCTGACCCCGGGGGAGGAGAGGGACTCACCAGAGGAGGAACTTGCACCTGTCTGTGTAGAGCTTCAGCAAGCTTACACAACAGTCCTGGACTGGCAGCCTCAGCCAGTAGTCCAGCAGCAGTAACACAAACTATTGGATGGGGCAGCAGCCGGTGGGGGGTTCATTGTTTGCCAAGGCAGCTTATTCTGCAACTGTGGGGGACACCATGTGAGTTCAATCCCAGGGAGCAATTCTTACCCAACCTCTGCCAAAAAGACCCAGAGTCCTCTGAAAGGACATGTAGGACCCAGACCTCCTCTAAAAACCCTTCTCTGGCCTATTTGAGGGAGATCTAGATCCCTGGGGCTGCATGGAAGGATGGGATGTGGACTCAAGTGGCCTGAGTTCAGTCAAGCCCCCTTCATTGACCAGCTCTGTGGAGAAACAGGTTTTTGCCTTGGCTCTGCTATCCATTAATTATTCCTTTAGACTTCATTCTTCTCAACCAAAAGAAGACTATTTTACCTTTCACATTCATTGGCCTTTATCACTCTGTGATACGAGTCAGGGTTGGATCAACCCACCTATATATTAGCAAATATTTAACACGTGTTCCTTTTTCACCATCTTTACCACATATCTTGAGGAAACTCTGCAAATAGTAATAATTACCTCATTGTCAATCATCATCTGAAATTCGGGGCAAACTCTAAACTCTAAATGGCACTTGAAAGAAAGGACAAAGTAACCATGGCATCGCACAAGATAGCGATTCACTTTTACTCCTTACCAGTGGTAGAAGTAACCTGAACAGTTAAACTGTTAGTAAAATATTTAAAACCTTAATAACCTTGTAAAATATGATTGAAACTGGAGAACCTGAGGTCTTCTAATTGCTATGCCCAAATACCATGGCTTATTGAGAGAGAGTTGCATATGATAGGGGAAAAACTTAAATTTTGAAATGCATTACTGTTAAGTCTCTGATCTCAAATTTTTTCGTTTCAATCAAACTATTTCTACAATTAAATCATTTTAAAAAAACAGTTGAAGAGGAGAAAAAAATTTTGGCATTGGAAACTTTAAAATCTAAGATTCAGCATGCATCCTTGGGTTCACTACCAACTAATCTGAAAAAACTTCTTTAGTATTATAGGTAAGGAAAGCAAACATGAAAGAAATTAATCCAGTAGTTCAGTGGATCACCATCTTTGCAATCAGAAAGATCCAAATTTGACTCCCACTTCTGTCATTTTCAGAGGTGCAACCCTGGAAAGTTATTCAACCTTGCCGAGCACCAATGTCCTCATACGTATGGAGTCCTCCTCATCTGTAAGAGTGAAATGACATAGTACTTGTGCCTGGCATATTTTAGGAGTTCAAAATAATTGCTTGACAACATCTACCTTTTAACGAAATTATGAAGTTGATATGGATTTGAGGTCTAAATTATATCAATAGGTAATTAAAAAATATTCAAACTTACATTGGCATATTCATTTTCATGTGATTCACTGTGATCACTATAGAGAAAACTGGATCATCCAAACAAGGAGAAGTCTAAGAAGAGAATTAAAGCTCAGACTTCCACTTTGCTGATGGTACTGGTTTCACATAAAGGAAAGGGGACCTTGAAACACTGTTTTACTAAAGTATTAACCACAATATTTAGAAACATGATTTTTAAAGGATAATGCTAATATAAACTAAATATAATTTTTAACCAGCTTTACAAATTAAGTTATTGAGAAAAAAATCATAACTAAATGTCTGCAATATTACTGGAAATATTAATAATAATACTACTTGTGCCTATAATATCATTTACTATAGTCTCAACAAAATAGTACTGCTTTAAAGTCTTAAGTTCATGTTGGAGTAGCAAAGTGTACTGCTAGTAATAATTTAAGACTAGAAAAAAAGGATTAGATATGCAAGTGAAAATGCATTGCCTTTTGAGTCCTTTTGAAAGGTAAAACAAATAAGGACTGACAGCTTTCATCAAAATGATTGAAAAGGATTTCAGAGAAATTGAAGAAAAAGGTACAACTATCTACAGCTTACTAAAATGGCTCATATGGGCAGGGGGTAAATGTGTATAAGGCAGGCATGACCAGAAGGAATGTCCTCAAGTGGGTTGTCAAAATGCTGGAGTTGTATCTTTATATTGGAAACAATATCATATCTGAATGGAAAATAAATCCAGAGGAATGAACTTATTAAGTGGCTCAAGAAACAAATCTAACCTTTCAAATCCGTGAAAACTTGGAGAAGTCTGCACATGAAGAGTAACAGGAAGTCTTCCTATGAACAATAAAATAGATTCAAATATTCCCCCGTACATAATTAACTCTACCTTATAAAATGCAATAGTCAATGTCTTACTTTACGTACGCCTCCACACACACACAGTTAAAATTAAATCCTCACTGTGATAATTTCCCCAAGTAAATATTTCTGTAATCATAACTCTAACATATCTCTAAATCTACATTTACAGATATAGAAATTATTCTGGTAATATCTCTATCTGGTAATACTTATATGCTATTTTCAAGCTGTCACATACTGGTCTCTAAATACTCCCATAGTCACATTCACAGGAGTAGAAATTTTCTTGCTAATATCTGTATCTGGTCAATATTCCTATGTCATTTTCCAGTCTTAAATATATCTTACAAATGAGACAATGCCCAGGAAAGCTTTTCTGAACTTATTACATTTTGTCCATGAAGATGGCCTCCCACCAAAAAGAGTCATTTGAGGAGTGGTGACAAGGCATGTCTATGCTTCCTGTTTGACTTAAATCAAATCATTTCTGACACAGTTCACATCCTTAGGAACCTATCCGTAGCCAATTCAAACAAATAAACACTCGAATAAGAAAAGTAGAATGAAGTCCTGCTGTCATACATTTCACTTAATAGTTGCTTTCCTGATGTATCTGAGAGGAGTATTTGAAAGGACAGTATGTATTTTCCTGTGATGTCAAAATGTCAATTCAAAATCCATCTGTTTTAGCAGAAAAATAATACTTTGTCATAAATGCGAGCTAACAGCCAGTATTCTACCTGGCACCCAGAGGAGATTGAGAAAATCCTCTATTGTCCTAGCACAATATTAGTTATTATTTATAAGGCCTTATGAAAAAAATAGTTGTCTGACATTCATGCAGTTTTCTTAAGAGAAATACTTCCTTTCCTCAGTAGTGTTTACAAGATACCTGGGCAGCCAAAGCTATGGTTATTTACCTTGATATTGAATTATTTTTCTAAAGTTTGTCATTTTAAAAAAGAGATGCTAAATATTGATATGATTTAGTTGGTTCCACAGCTTCCACACCAAGAAGCATAGAGAAAACCAGGAATAAAATAAAACTGTTCTCCTACTGTGCTGTAAATACATTTCATTCAAACCTAGTGTGAATGCCCCTCAAGTCTACAGTCTATACAATTTTAAGACTGGAAGCATATCAAAGCTAAGATTGCCAAATTTGTACCAATTTAGTGCAATTTAAAATTGTGTCACCCTGTATAAGAGAATACAAGCTGAGACTCTTTTATTTATCTAGTGATATTTATGACTGTCTCGTTGGTCTTTATTGCTTCTTCACTATTGCAGGTATAGCAAACATCTTTTCAAAGTTTTATGTGGCTTTCTGGCTAACATGGGGAAAAAACACCTATGGAGGCCAATTGTTGGTCTGGCGAGTATTCATCTTTAAAAAAAACTCCGCAAAACTTAATGAGGTAGCCAAAGAGACCAATTTGCTTTTAATAAATAAAACGTGTGACGGTCTAGCCACAACATTTTATCTGAGCAATAAAAATATGACCAATGATTCTTTTAAGAGCAGGTTTTACCAATAAACATAAAATATACCAAAAAGGCTGGGACAGTAGGGGATGGGGTAATGATTTCTTAAACTAGAGGATATTCTTGAATTTATTTTTAGTATCTTTAAGGATTAGAGAAAATTTTCCTCCCATCCTCTCCCCAAGATTTAATAAAACGTCTTTGATTATATTTAAGCATCTCTGGAAAGTTCAGTCACATTTACACATCTTCGTGCGTAAAATGAGAGTATCGAATCATATCATTCATTCATTCGCTTGCTCACTCCTCAAGCATTAATGAGTACCACATGTAAGACCTGTGCTATACACTGGGGCTACATCAGTGAATAAGACAGACATGGTCTCTGGATCACTGAAACCTACAGCCTATAAGGGAAGACTGACATTACCCACAGTAACAACTAAAATCTATTTCACTATGATAAGTACTATAAAGAAGCAGTACAGGTTGACATGGAAGCATTTCACAAGGCAACTTGACCTACGGTTGGAGGGGAGAGTCTTACAAGCAGAGAGAATAACATCTGAAAAAGGCCTGAGGTGGGAAAGTGCAGGTCAAGTTTGAGAAACCAAAAAGAATGTGTAGTTGGAACAAAGAGAGCCACCGGGCAGACAGAGAAAGATGAGACTGCAGAGCTGGCAAGGAGCAAGATCCGGTGCGTCTCTCAGGCCACGGGATTTGGGGCTTTATTCTAAGAACAAGAAGTGTTCAAAGATTGTAAGAAGGGGGGTGACAGTACATGATTATCCCTGAGGTTGATACCTACTCTACAATTCTACAGGATTGTATTTTTTTCCTACTATTTAAAATTGAAGTTAGCAGGGCTGGCATTATCATTATCATCATCTTGGTATAGAGATTATAAATTGACATAGGCACAGAACTCAGGTTGATAAATTATAACTTTATTATTACATTGTTAAGCTTAATTTAGCTCATTAACCTCAGTTCCTCAATTCCCAATGACGACAAGATAACTCAGTCTTTGCCATTCAAGTTAAGCAGAGTCACTTCTAGTTTAAACCTTGATTTCTGTTTAATACAACTCAGTCACTTGCAGTGACTCCTTAGGATTCTTCTACAACTATCATCCCCATCTGACTTCCCTTTCCTCTCTTACCGGAGGCAATCTATGTTCTCAAAGGCCTTTTGTATTGTTGGGCTTCTGCCCCAGGACTCTTCATTCTCCACGTTGTATGTAACTCATCTCATCTAGTCCCCTTCATAAGATGCTGATGTTTTCTGCTCATGGCCTGGATCCTACCTTTACCTAGTCCAAGCATGTATCTACTCCTCATCTTGACCCAGCCTTCTTTATTGTAAAATCTCCTTCCCCATCTTAAGAGGACAGGACTTTGAGAGAGTCCACAAGGCCAAGTGTGAGAGCTATTCTTCTCAGCTTTTGCTGCTCTGTCTCTCCAACAACATACTAGACACAGGCCTTCCCAGACAGGTTTGTAGTCTCACCGACCCATACAGCAGGGCACATGTCTCTTCTATCCCCAGGTTCCCCTAAACATATATGTGATTTTATATACTGCCCAGCCCCACTCCCTACCCCCACCACCCAGACCATGATTCCAGGCAACCTCTGAGTTCTAGTTACATTCCCTCTGATCTTCTTCTCTCAACCACTGATCAAAACTGGCTCTATTTGAGTGGGCACAATGCTTTCATGTCATTCATATATTCTTCCCTAGTCTGTGGTTTATTGTGTAAACTCTGTGCCCTGAGTCCTCCAGGTTTTGCTCTTGATATTCAGAGCCCATCTTTTGGAATTCAAACAAAACAAAACAAAACTGTTCTCTCTGAATAAATTCTACCCATTCCAACTGAAAAGAGCTTTGACTTTCAGACGATTGAATTTGCAATAGATTTATAAAAGTCTTCCTGGGAGTTCAAAAGCCAAGAATTTGACGCTTTATTCCCTTTAGATTATTTTGTATGCTTCTTTCAGTGGACCTCAGCCCACTCAAACTAGTTCTATGGGGAGAAATGTTCCAGGATGTAAAGGAAAAAGAACTATATAAAAGGTAAAGTAAGTCTGATATTCTTTCAAAATTTTAACCCCATACATACTAAATGAGGCAATAAAATAATAGGCAGGAAGATCCAATATTGAAAACACAAACTTCTATGTTAATTTGCAATGGGTAAACATTTCAGCTTTTGTTGCCAAAATGAAGCTTCTGATAAGCTTATCCTCCTAATTTTACAACAAAATCAAAAATGTGGCTTCACTATTGACACAAGTTAGGGAGTCTGAAAGAAGTCTTACATAAAACAAGGAATATTCTGGAATAGAGAATTTGCTCTCATAGGTTTATAGAAGATGATTAGAATGTCTTTCCTCGTAGTTCTGGAACTCAAAGCAAACAGATCCCAATAATGACCAAGGCACATTTTTCCCTAGATTTAAGGCACTTCCAAAAAAGTAAGGCACTTTACTTTTAAGTAAAGGTCAGGCTTTACTACTCAAAATGTGGTGCATGAACTACAAGCAAAGGTGTCAACTTGGAGCTTGTTGGAAATACAAATTTTCAGTTCCCTCCCCAAACCTAATGAATCATAATCTGCATTTTAAAAGAATGGATCCCCATGATGTGTCTATACAAAGTTTGAGAAGCTCTCAGTCTAAAGTGTTTCTCTGTTGATTTCTCTTCTACAAAAAAAAATGGAACATTTTTATTAAAGATAGATGTAACAAAGGTAGTAATTAAGAGCTCCTTTCTGAAAATAAAAGGTAATTTTGTCATTTGCGTAGCATTCAATGCTGAAATATGTAGAGTTACCTAACAAGGTATACACTTAGTTGCTAACGAGCCAAACACAATATATGAGTGAGTCCAAACTTTCCATTCTTATTCTATTCTTTCCATGCTAAAATGAATTATATCAATATATTGTTATATATTAAATATATTATATTATTACGTTCACTGGAAAGATAGAGTTTAGAGTCTCACTTGGCACAATTGGATTACTCATTAATACTCAGTCTGCTCTAAATTATCCTGCTGTGTCCTGAAATAAAGTTGGGATCTTTAAATATTTTTCTGGGAGAATTCCCATGGTTTCACCTATGTGTGTGTGCATGCATATGCTTATTATGGTGGTTGTAAAGTTATCACAAAACTGAATAGTATAAAGTGATAAAAGAAAAAGCATCAAAAAAAGTGTTGTTTTCAAGTCTTTAAAAATTTATTGGAAGAGCTCATGCATTAAATAAAGTCATGTTGATTAATATGACATATTTGAACATAATCATATTTTCAGTTGCTCCATCAAAAATCTGAAACCATATGTGGCATGTTTTTCCGTAGTCACAATAAAATCTTACTATGTTAATTTCCCATCATGAACACTGCCCTATGTACCAATGCATGACCATGTCTCCAGAACCAAAGTGAAACTTGGAGTTAAGTGATCATTCAGTCATTTCTAGTGCCAGGTATGGTCTTTGGCCCTAGCAGATGCTCATAAATATTTATTGATGATGATGTCTTATAAAGCTGCCACTATGTGCTATGAATTACCTAGATTGCCTTTTGGAATTGTAAATGTTCTCTAAATAACTCTATGCTTCATTTTGATTCTTCAACCCTGGCATGTATGTCTATCTTAGATAAGTTCTTCCAAACTGCCCTGGAATACCAAATTTTGAAGCCTTAATGTGCCATTCCTCTTTCAGACTTCTAATTCTGCCTATTAAAAAGACAGAATTTTGA
Source organism: Equus quagga (assembly GCF_021613505.1). Classification (NCBI taxonomy): domain Eukaryota; kingdom Metazoa; phylum Chordata; class Mammalia; order Perissodactyla; family Equidae; genus Equus; species Equus quagga. The sequence continues at coordinate 108,263,583 of NC_060273.1, forward strand.
TGAATTTTGAAGACTGAATCTCAAAATTCATTCTAAATTATTTCTCAGGCAGAAGGAATGGCTTGTTCCAGGCCATCTGTAATCTCTTTGCTCTTGTGGCCCGTGGCACATGATGGTGAGGCAGCTGGTTGGGTTGGAAATATAATTGAAGGCAGTTCTACTCCCATGGTGATCCCTTTCATGAAGTTTACTGATCTAGAAAGAATTACAATATCTGCTGGCTATTCACGGTTTAGTGTGTTTCAAGTAACATGCTAGGTGCTTTTCATCCGTTATTTCATTTAATCTTAAAAACATCCTATGAAGTAGGTGCTATTATCATCATTATTCACATTTTACAGACGAAGAAAATAGGGATAAAGCCAAATAGCTAGTAAGTATTGTAACCAGGATTCAAAGCCAAACTGTCCCGCTCCAAAACCCTCCTCTCCTCTGTCTTTCATTACCATGGCATTTGCCTAATACAGTTCCCTGACCTAGGCTATCCTACCCAAACTTCAGTAATACGGTTCAGGTGAATATAATCAACCTTTATATCCTTAAAATAGAAACCTACAAACACATATATACTCACAAACACAGGCTTAAAATGGAGCAGTTTCTGAGTCATGAGTGCTACACATGAAGTGACACACATGGTACAAAACCATAAAATGTAAATGAAATGAGAATTACTATGCCATTCCTATTGGATAATATCTAATTTCACAGACATCAATGCAAATAGCCAAATGTACATGCAAGTGAGAATCTGTATTCTCTAAAAAGAGCATACATGTACATCCCAATTTGCACATACAAATGGACCTGCACATTTGGACCTGCATTGTTAAGAGACACAAACAAAGGGCCATTTTTACTTAAGAATCCTTGGGACCCACTGAATTCAGAAGTCTACTTCAGCAATTTGTTCATTCCATGTGCATGGACATCATTACAGGCTAAAAAGCTTATTAACTATAATCAAGTAGATCCTTTTGGAATTATCTTCCTTAGCCTACTTCCAAGGGAAATCATTTGTAGGTTTCTTCAGGGCAATGGTTATCAACCAAGTGCTCAGGCTCATCTTCAAATGTTCCAGACCAAATTTACTGTAATAATGATAACTGCTCTTTCAGTATCCTGATCTTTTTAACTGCTGTACATCTTTTCATCTATTTCCATTTCCCTTAGGTGGAGTGCAGACCAAAAATCATCAGACCCATTTTTCAATACTATATATCATCAGAAACAATTTTGATAATCATATTATTAGTGTGCATAACCCCATCCTTCAGAACTCTGCCAAAAGAGTCACCTAAATGTCCTACTCTTGTTCACATGCTCTATTTATATCTACAAATGTCAAAAATTCTAAATGAAGTGTATGAGTCTTGATGGATAGAGATTGCTCTCTTTTGTAGCAAGTAAAAAATAGTTAATATAATCTTAGCACCTGCTTAAAATTGATCTTTAAGATTCTTTAAAATTGTTCTTTAGTTAATTCAGATGATGCACATTTGTATCCCGGTTCAGGAATAGTTTTTTAATGCATGATTATTTGGGAGAGAATATTAGATTTATTACCTTTGCTAATGAACACTTAGATAAAAGTGGTATTCTCAAGATAAGTATTCTCATGAGGTGAACTCTGATTACCATATATTAATTTTCATTTCAGTTTAGAATAATATAAAGAGTGAACCTGGTGGCTTTTACATAAAGAAAGTGAGACCTCTCCAAAGCACACTCTGTCATAATTTTCAAGTGTCCCCTGTCACTTTCATAATGTCACATATCAGTAGAACCAGAATTCATTATCATGGAAGCAATTCCAGAGGTTTGAAGAAGCAGTGGATGAACCTTAAGGAGACAGTCTTTAACCTCAGGTCTCTAAAATATGTGTGTTAGCCCTGTTTCAGGGGGACTGGGGGGACCCGGACCGACTTCAAGAATGGTCAGTGAATTGGTTGAGATGCCCCTTCCCATATATTCTACACCCAAGTGTCTCTTCCTTATCTGCTCCTTTTGCCAGGACTATAGAACTCACATTCTCTGCAGGATATCCTTATCCTGAGGAATCTTGGGCAGATAGATCTATTGGGGAAGCCAATATAACTAGAATTTTAAGAAATATTGACTTGATCTTGTAACTGGAATTGAGCAGGGAAAAAAAGTAAGTGCCTTCATAAAATCTAAGAACTAGAGGTGCCCTGAGCCATCATATATCGTGATAATTTATGCCAGTATATTTGGTGCTCTCGTGGACCTAGGAAATATCAACTTATTGTACAACAGTTGCTACAACAGAGAAATAGCACATCTACGTGATTAATTAGTCTGTTTACACACAATATTTTTTATCCTGTGTATCTTTTTTAGAGTATCTCTTCAAAGGGCTAATATTCTAGTGAAAGATGATCAAAATTTGCGTTAAAGATTTTAACTCTTTTATTGAATATAACATACATACAAATTTACAAAAATGTAGAGCACAATGAATTATTACAAAGAAAATGTTCCAATGTAAACAATACTCAATCAAGAAATAGAGAATACTATAAATCCCTCATTCTATGTTCCTCCCAATAGCTATCTCCTCCCTTCTCTCCAAAGGCATTACAGTTTTAAAATATGTCAGTGAATTCTCTGATAATCCTCCCTTCAAAAGGTGAAGCTCAATTCCCTTCCTCTTAAGAGTGGACTGGACTTAATGACTTGCTTCTAACAAATGGAATATGACAGAAGTGGCAGTGTGTGACTTTGGGAACTAGATTACAGAAGGCATTATGCTTTGTCCTTACATGGGCTCTTAGATCACTCACTCTGGAGGAAGCCAACTGCCATGCCATGAGAACACTCAAGCAGCACTACGGAGAGGCTCGTACCTCTGAGAAGAATTAAGGCCTGTTGGCAAAGCCAGTGAGGAACTAAGATCTCAACAAATCCATGTGAGTGAGCCATTTTTAAGTGTATTCACCAGCTGCAGACAAGTCTTCCGATGATTGAAGCTCTGGCATGTAGACTGAAACTTCGTGAGAGACCTGGAGGCAGAATCACCCAACTAAGCTGATCCAGAATTCTTGACTCACAGACACTGAGATAATTAATATTTATTGTTCTTTTAAGGCACTAAGTTTTTAAGTAATTTGTTTTGTTGTGTTATAATTAATATAAAAGGTTACTACTTTCTGATTGCTAACACCATAGTTTAGTTTAGCATATATTTTAATCTTCTACTAACGGAATCATTATTTTTCATTCTTGTGTGTGTAATCTATTTCACTCAATATTATGTTTGTTAGTTTCATTCATATTATTACATGTAGCTGTGGTTCATTTATTTTCATTGCTGTTTAATGTTTCAATGTACAAATATACCACAATTTATCTTTTCTACCTATGATGTTTGGTTTGTTTTCAGTTTTTTACTATTATAGATAATATTTCTATGAACATTTCTTGTGCACGTCTTTTGGTACACAAGCAAGCATTTTTTATTGACTGTACACCTAATATTAGAATGCTAAGCCACATGGTTTGCAAATAGTCAAATTTAGCTCTTAATAACAAATTATTTCCAAAATGGTTAGAAAAATTTACACTTCCATTAGCAGTATATGAGAATTTCTATTGCTCTATATCCTTGACAGCAATTGGTATCAGAGGGATAAACATTTCATCACTTTTTCCAACTTAAAATTGATCTCATAAAGATACATGCAGACTGTAAGAAGATAGATGTAATTCATATATCTGACAGGAATTGTATCATGCGTATATATAGAATTCCTACAAATGAATGTAGGAATGTAAATAAAAACAACTCAATTTTTAAAATGAGCCAAAGACTTGAAAAGGCATTTTTAAAAAGAGAATATCAAATGACCAAAAAGAATATGAAAAGATGCTCAACATCAATAGTAATCAGGAGGGAAATGCAAATTAAAATCACAATTGTTTACCTCCTACTACATACCCACTAGATAGGCTAAAATTCAAAAGACTGATAAGACAAGTTTTGGCAAGAATGTGGAGCAAATTAACTCTTACACATTGCCAATGACTGTAAGGTGGTACAACTTTGTTAAATTGCTTATCAATTTATTTGAAAATTAAACATATACTTCCCTTAGGTATTCTACTCCTAGATATTTATAGTACAGAAATAAAAGCATATATCCACAAGATAAAATATATATACATAACTGTTCATTGCAGATATTTGTAATTGTCCAAAACTGGAAAAAATAATTCCAACTGTCTATCACAAGAGAATGGATTCATGCAGTGGAATATTACTCAACTATAAAAATGGACAGTTTACTGATAGGCACAGCATTGATGGATCTCAACACATTATGTTGAGTGAAAGAAGTCAGACACAAAATGAGTATGATTTCATTTATGTGATATTCAAAAATAGAGAAAATTAATGATAACTGTATTACTTTGTCAGGGCTTGCAAATACCACAGACTTAGTGGATTGAACAGCAGAAATTTATTTTTTTACAGTTCTGGGGGCTAGAAGTCCAAGATCACAATGTCAGCAGGTTTGGTTCCTTCTGAGGCCTCTCTCTTTAGCTTACAGGGGACACCTTCTCACTGTGTCCTCAAGTGCTGGTCCCTCTGTCAGTGTTATCTGTGTCCTAATGTTTTATTCTTATAAGAACACTAGTCATCTTGAATTAAGGAGCACCCATATGACCTCCTTTTACCCTAATCACCTCTTTAAAGGCCTTTTCTCCAAATACAGTTACACTCTGAGGTACTGGAGGTTAGGCCTTCAACATATGAATTTTACAGGAACACAATTCGGCCCATAACAGTAATACAGTAATATAAGTCACAATAGCAGTTATCTCATTTTAAGGGGGTGGGGAGAGGCATGAGGGTATCTTCCATGGTGCTGGAAATGTCCTATATTATGTTCTGAGTGGTGGTTATATAAGTGTGTACATATATAAAAATTAGTTGAGGTGTACACTTTAGATTAATATATTCAAACATTTCACATAATGTAGGTGTTATTCAGTACAGTAACCAAAAACTAAAGATATTTTCAGTAACATGATAAATAACATTACTGAGATTATAGTTATGGTGCTTTGAAGTTCCAGGTTGAATGAGCAATCCATACCTATTTGTTAATTTTAACACTATCAGATATTATTCATATAAGAAAAATTTGAGAATCTACTATGTGCTACATATTGGGATATAAATATAAAAGGCAGTTTCAACAAATCTTGTATAGTCTAACTTAAAGGATTTGGAAGAACTTCAGAAAGACTTTATTTCTAGTTCTTCATCCAAATCCACAATACTCTAAACTCTTGAAAGAGGAAAAAATAATAAAAAACCATCAAACAGAAAACATTAGTTTATTTCTTTTAATAAATTTGTAATCATCCAAAAGATTGTGTTCCCAAAGTAAGAAGAAAGAGAAATATGATATAAAACTTTTTTTCCTAGATCATGTATTTATTTGTGTACATCATAAGATAATTTAATACCATCAGGCTTAAAAGAGATAATGTCGTGTTTCAACCATGCTTTGGAATCTATATAATTAATGGTGTCCATGCAAGTTCTTTTTCTAATGGTAGATGAAAGGATCCCCAAGTCTGAACTGTGCCTGCAGTTAATTATCCTTTATCAAGTTTCAGCAGATGGGGTCCAATTTGTAAATTATAACATAATAAATAAATGACATACAATAAAGCCTTCTTAAAATGGTTTCCCACACATGTATTTCTGTTTCAAAGCACATGACAAGTCCCACAGACTCTCAGTCATGTTTTGCATCACAGCAAAAGGGAAAGGCAGAATAGCTGAAGTACAAAATGCATTAGCCCACTACTTCTCATACAAAACATAGATGTCCAGAAAAAATAATGTACTAACATGACTGCAAACTCTAGGACTTTAAGATGCACGATTTAGGCAGACTATTTCTGCTCAGTAATTATTACTTCACCAAAAGAAGAAAAAGGATTTATCTTTAACAGAAAAACAGATAATTAACCATTATAAATAATCTCCCCAATACATAATTTCTTATTTTCTTCTACTCATTGATGGTTCTTATGCACTCAAATACCAAAACAGCTAAAGGCAGGCTCTCAATCTCTTCAAACACACACACACGAAAACTAAAGAAAAGAAAAGGAATGAATAGCAGCACCCAAAATGAGTTACAATCCCTTTTAGTCAAAAGACTCATGTCAGAAAAATAAACATTAGAAAATAATTTTCAGGCACTGCTGTTTCAAATTTCAGCCCCTATTGGAATTTAGTTAAAAAGCGCCATTACAGACTTTCAGCCAACATATATTTATTGAGCACTAATTATGTTCTAACCAGTGCTTTAGGCACTGTGGCTACAGCAGTGAACAAAGCAGAGTCCCTGCACTCATGGAGGTTACAAGCAAGTATGATAAATAATATGATATGATATAAGATAGTTATGCATACACATACAATATTAAGTAGCACTTTGAAGAAAAGTTAAAAGTTATTACTATTTTTTTGGCTGTGTATGTCTTTTTTATTGAGGTATAATTGACATACATTATATTAGTGTCAGGTGTACAACATAATGATTTGATATTTGTATATACTGTGAAATGTTCACCACAGTAAGTCCAGTTAACATCCATCGCCATACATAGTTGCAGAACTTTTTTTTCTTGTGATGGGAAATTCTATGATTTACTCTCTTAACAACTTTCAAATATGCAATATAGTATTATTAACTATAGCTGCCATGGTGTACATTACATCCACAGAACTTATTTATTTTGTAACTGGAAGTTTGTCCCTTTTGATTCCTTTCACCTATTTCACCCACCTCCCACCCCCCACCTCTGGCAACCACCAATCTGTTCTCTGTATCTATGAGCTTGTTTTTTTGCTGTTTTTTTTCTTTTTGATTCCACATATACGTGAGATTATACATTACTTGTCTTTCTCTGTCTGACTTATTTCTCTTACATAATGCCCTCAAGGTCCATCCATGTTATCACAAATGGCAAGATTTAATTCTTTTTTATGGCTGAATAATATTCCATTGTGTATATATACCACATTTTTTAAATCTGTTTGTCCATTGATGGACATTTAGGTTATTTCAATATCTGGGCTATTGTAAATAATGCTGCAGTAAACATGAGGGTGCATAGATCTTTTCAATGCAATGTTCCTGTTGAAAAAATATTTTTAAAAATAAAGCAGGGTAGGGAAATAGAGAAAAATGACAGGAAAGGAAGGAATTTTTGATGGCATTGGGAAGGTCAGAAAACTTTTCTTTGAGAAGGTGAAATTTTAGTTGAGCCATGGGGAAAAAAATGAGGAATTAAGCTGAGCTATGACCTTAGGGAAGAGTATTTCCAGCTAAGAGAAGAGCAATTGAAGAGGCTCAGAACAGTAAAGGTCCTTATTACTTTTGAGAAACTGCCAAAAAGCCATGTGACTAAAGGAGAGATATTAAGTGGGGAAACAATGAAGGCAGCGAGATATTCAAGGGCCAGGTTATGAAGGACCTTTTACATCATACTAAGGACTGTGGAATTTATTCCAAGTGTGATGAGAGGCCATTAGTGTTTCTGACAAGATCTGACTAAGGTCTTTAAAACATCACTCTGTTTTTTAGTGAGTAGAGTAAAATGAAGGAGTGAGAGTTGAAGCCCCAAGAAGAGTCAGGAGTTATTACAGAAGTGAGGTGCCGGTGGCTTTCTGAGAGCAGTAGTGGTGGTGGAAGGAGGAGGAGACAGGATACATAACGCGTACGGAGTCAAACAGATTTGAAGTGTAAAGAAAATAGAATACTTAAGGATGACTCCAAAATTGTTGTGCTGATTGGGTCAATTTTTACTGATAGGAAAGTAGAAGGGGAAAATAATGGGCAGGGATGGAAATCAAGAGTTTGATTTGAGACATGCTAAGTCATAAGGGCCTGGTAGACATCAAAGTAGAGGTACTGAGCAGGAAATTGGATGCACAAAAAAGACAGAGCTAAGAGGAGTACCCCACACTGGAAATTTTATATATGAGTCATTTGTCTAATTGGCTGGTTATTACACCTTATATAATGTACTATATATTATAATATTTATAATGTAGTCACTGGTGTTTGATTAAATTTAAAGTCCCAGAACCAGGTGAAATGGCCTAGAGATTGAGTATAGCATGTAGATTGTTTTTATTGAATCACTTCTCCTCCATTTTAGGTCGTGCAGTTGTGGTGGTATTGAACCCAAACTGAAATTCCTTGACTTAAGCAGATCAAAAATTCCACCTGCTTGGCTAAACAACAACTTCCGGTTTGGGTCAAGTCTAGTTTTGGCTATGAGAAAAGATGAGTTTCAGGGAAAAAGTTTGCCCTGATCTCCCATGAAAACTATCAGAAAAAAAGGAAGCCTGAATTAAGATGAAGTTGACTCTGTAGAAGGTAAAGCACAGAAATAGAAACTAGCTACTCAGGGTGGTCTTTGATTAACTGTCAGCTGAAGTCAGCATATCTCGGAACTTTTAATTTAAGAAAACCAATAAGCATCTTAATTCAAACATATGTTTTCGTTGTTTTCATTGATTTTAATAAGCACCTGAGACCAAAAATAAAAATAAAGGTAAAATGAAAACAAGGGAGGAAGGGAGGGAGCAAAGAGAAACAAAAGGAGGGGTCTGAGGAAGGATCTGGAAGAAGGATGGAAGGAAGAAAGGAAGGGAGGGAGGGAGTGAGGGAACAAGGGAGGGAAGGAGGCAGCAAGAAAGGAAGGGAGGGGAAAAGGAAGGGGAAATTTCTTCAGTCTGAGTAGTACAAAAGAAAAATGAACCAGAGAAATTTATTCTTACACTCCCTAAGAGAGCTTTTCCATCCATTTTCTTCCAAAATTTACAAATATACCAGATTTATGAGTAGGACCGAACCTTCAGAGATTTGGTTCTCTCCAGTGGTTAGAATACTTGTTAGAAAGAACCTTATACTTTTCCATTTTACGAATGAAAATTTATTCCAATGAAAGTTGTGTGCTGATCACTGTTACATTATCTTTCTGTGATCAGGTACTACGCTGTTAAAAAGATAAGACTCTTGCTCCTGAAGTTTGCTTCCTCAAGGCAATCCAAAAAGAGTGATCAAGGAATCTGGATGTTTCTGAGAGTCCCATAGCCCATATGAGAGAAGATCCGCCATCATTGTGTTCTGAAATCTCAAGGGATAAGCCCAGGATTTTGTTGCATTTGTTTTTTAGGTCAGTGTGCTCAGCTGGTATTTTCCAGAGATCAATAATAATACCATTTAAAATATTTTTAAAATCCATTTTCAACTAAAATAGAACAGTGAACATTTCCAGTGCCTGAATTTTCAAGAAATACTCTGAACAAAATGAAACCATTTCAATTAACATGGCATTAATTTTGCTTTGAAGGAAAGGGGAAAGGATTTCAAGGTTTCCTTCCCCTTGACTCTGTGCTGTTTACCTGGACTTGGCCTGAGTGCTTTGCAGATGCAGGGAGAACAACTGAGGATTATGTTTATCCTTTCTGTTGACAACTGGAAAAAACCCCAGGCAAAAGTCAGCAGCCGTTAATTCAAATAAGTATAGTTCCTTTGACAATGCAATTGAACATCTTTCTTTTTAAAAGATGTAAAGTCTCGTTCTAATCCATCATGTTTTTACCACATCTAAGCTTTGCCACATGACTTATGTGTTGGCAAGTTGTTCAAATAACATTGTAAGCACTTCTGCATTTTTAATAAAGATGTAGCTATAAAGAATATTTTTCAACAGCCCAATTTTGAGTAGCTTCACACATACCAGAAACACTTGCCAGCTACCTCTACAGACATTGTATATTTTAAATATTCATATGTATTATTCATTAAATATTCCTAATTGATATTTGTTATTCAGATAAACTGCCAAACTCTGGATCTTCCCATCCTTAAAAAGCATGTAATCTGGTTTATACGAGATTAAAATACTTCATTTACTCATTTGTTTGTTACTTTGTTAGTTTGGGCAAGCAATGTTCATTCATATTTGTGATTAGCAACTTATAGCTTCTGTCTCCTAAAAAGGCAAAAAAGTTTCTGGCCACCAAGGCCATCAGAATCAAATTCAAAGTGCTTTGCACAAAGTTCTTGCATCTCAACTGCCTGCTGTGTGAAAGAGCAGAGTACTGAAAGCATACTGAGAGAGGGAGAAAGAGAGAGAGAGAAAATAAATATAGATGAAATAATTACTACAGCAGCCACTTAATTGCATTTGAGTAGTAACATTTTGCTAGAACACTTCAAAACACTATTTCAAGGCATAATCCCTTTGTCTTATATTCCAATCATTTTAATAAAAACACCATGTTTTTATCCTTTTTTTTTTTTTTTGGTTAAAAGAACACTGCTTTCCATGGTATGGATATTGTTGAGAAACTTGACCATCTGTCTTCATTGCACTGTTTTAATGTACAGCAAATGGTTGCACACTCAGCACACTGATGAAGTCTCTGGTGGCATAAACATGCCTTGAACAGGATTCCCTGAGAAACCCCAGACTGGTAAACCCAGTCCCACAGAAAAGTGTTTCCTACAGCACCATCACTAAATCCCAAATCACAACTGAGAAAACTATCCACAGCTCTGCTCTCTTGGAGTGCTTCATTACCTGCTCTAGTGTAAATATTCACTCATCGTATACCTTATATATATGATTTATTCCTAGTTACTGAATTTTAAAAAGTCATCTTGAAACGTCCCTAAATAGATACACAGGCAAGTGACTAAATCAACCTGTTTTCTTGTTTTCTCTTCCTTGTTGTTTTGTCATAGCCTGGTGTCTTTCTGTTTTAAAGTAGATTTTTTTAAAAGGCGTCAATACCCAGTGGTCTATCACACTACATCAAAAGTCATTTTTCCATAAACACAGAGGAAAATGCCTTGGAGGGTAAAAAAAACAGCACTGTTTTATAATCATGGTTTGACACTGATTCTGTTGAATTTATATAATTGCCAAACCTTATTGCTAGGTGTCCTCGGTTACCTAAAGGGGTCCTCATTAACCTGAGCCATCAGACAGGCAAACACAGCAGCGGACAATGTAATTTAGCCCTTTGCCATGTTCCTCTCGTCATTGCTGAAGGCACTGCATCCTGACACAGGATAAAAGAAAACAAAATGGAATCGGAATTTCAAGTGAAGAAAAATAATAAAACATTGTGATTATAATAAGGCTTCCTTTATGAAGTTCACATGAACAAAACTAAATGCTCTGTATTAATTTAAAAGGAAATTCATATTAAGAAGGGTGATATTTAATTTTACTCTACACATTGAAGTTATGAAAGACATTTTCTTCAGAAGGAGTTGCTATGAAAAAATGTACTTGAAGGACATTGATACTGAAGCACCATGGAGAATTTAGCAAATTAGCTTGACTTATTTTTGCTTATTCCTTCAAAGATGTTGACATTATATTATATGCTATTTAAAATATCATAATACCTATTTTTAAACAAAATGATACATCTTTGCTTTCTCTACACCATGGAGGTTATTATTTTTCTAGAGGATTTGAACAACATGGCTAGAGATTCATATTTAGATTTGACAGATTTAGAGGATGTTGTATTTAATTCCTAGAGGCAAGTGCCATGTGATGAACAAGACTGGGAACCCTACATTTGTTCCCAGATCCAACTTTGGTACTGGCAAGACCTGAATTGGGCAATATATGTTCCTTTAGAGGTTTCCTCTATCTCAGGTAAAATCAGAATAATTATCTAGTTTATAGGTGACTTTAATGCTTTATCATTTTTTAAATGGGCAAATACTCTTAAGGAAAGAGTGTATTACACACACATATAAATGTGGCAAAAAGTGAATCTATATTTAGGGCTCCTTCCTACACCACTCATGTCTACCCATGAAAAAACTTTGAGACTGCTTATAATATTAACACACACAAAATCAGATGCAGCATTTTAAAAAATTTAACTCTGAAATCAGACAGTTTAAGTTGAAATCCAATCTCTGACATTCTTGTATGGTGATCTTGGGCAAATTACTTAACTTTTCCGCACCTTCACTTCCTTAGATAAAAAAATCTATCTCCACCATAATTTGTTTTAATGATGAGAATTGTTATAACATATGTGAAAGTACCAGGAACAGTGCCCAGCTTGTAGTAAACACTAGCTAGAAATTTTAGCTGTGATTGTCATCGTACTAATGCATATGGAACAAGTTAGTTATACCACTAGAAAGTAAACGTAAGTGATCAGGCAATCAAAACAAAAAACTAAAATCAAAAAATATAAGAAATAAGATTCGATACTCGTTTTTACACAATTTAAAAAAAAACCAGTATGTAAACTTCTATTTATTGTTTTTTATTACACATAAATCGTCTACAGATGCTCTAAAACCCATTAAATTGTATCATTTCATGAATTCCTTACTGTTTGGCTTTAAACAAGCTCACTCCCAATGTCAACCCCCAAAAATGAAAGAAAATGAATTGCTAAGAAGCTTAATCAACACTATCTAAATGGTTTCTATGTCTGACAGGGGTTGACAAGGGAAGACCAATGACAAGCCATCTTATGCTTAGAACTCGAAGAACTAGAGTAAATTTATCTGCTTTATTTTCGAAGAAATACTTAAATGCTGTACAGAGGCTTGCACAAAAGATCTCGATGGGAGTACAAAACTGAACTATACCATTGGGAGGATAAATATAAATACAAAAGCTGATAGTCAGATAGGAATATGGGTATCGGGATATCATGTACCCTGAGATAATATCTCTCTAAACGAGTATCAATTTTTAAAGTTAAAAATCTAATCCCATAGAAAGCAAATTTAAACATTTCAAATTGTACTACAACAGAGTACCTTTCAGAGTTTGGCTTAATTTTCTAATCATGGTGCTACCCATGTGCTTACTGGTTTATTAAGACTTCTCTGGGCAGCTCTTCTCAGTATGCTTACAAATTTTGTGTGATTATTATCATTTGAGACCAGAGCGTAGATCTGCAAGAAGCATGGAAAGATAAGGCCAATATTTTCCTCCAAACAAGGTTTAAAAAAGAACTCACTTCAGAGATTTTTCAAACATTTTAGCACCTAGCTTCAAATTCAAATTGGATTTTTATGTTAATACATATATTGGAATTAGAATGTTTAGTTATTTGTTTGCTTGACTTTAAAAGTCAGAAATTTATTAGCCGTTTATTATTTCCTTAGTTATATAAATGATGTTTTCTTTTCTTTTTCTAACAAATATGTTTACTACATCTAAATAGAGGACAGCTGCTTATTTTCCTAATAATTTTTTATTTATATTCATCACTACCATGTATATTTTCACTAATCACTCAGTCCCAAGAATATATATACCTACACCTTTCTACTCCCAGTTAATTTGTTCCAAAGGGATGTCTCACATACTGAAAATCCACCTGGTGTTATGGAGAGTAAACTTCCCTAAAAGACACGAGGCCAGATGTACAACAATACACCCTCTACAATATAAACTATCAAGGGATGCCAAACTCAAATGCTCTGGAATCATAAGTAGAAGCTTGACCCTATTGGCAAAACACTTTTTAATTATACTAGCTATCTCTTCCTTTATGATAGAATGCAGTTTCAACAACATCTTCCAGTCCAAAGTCACAATAATAATACCAAAAAGCTTAGATTAATATCCTACCTTTCATTTGAGTAGCTCAAAAAAACTTTTACATTCATAGCTATCTCACGTCTTTACAAATTTTATTCTGGAGAAACTATTTTCCTCAAGGACAATGTAGTAAAGAAGATGCTCTTAACAAACTTAAACACAAAATGTTTTTATCCTTTATTGTCTTTGTCATACTTTTTAATCTGTCTATTCACCGTAAGCTACTCAGATATTAAAAAATTCTGATATAAAAAATTATGGAAATAAAAACATATTTCTACTCAAAAAGTTGGACAGAAATGTTCATAGCAGCCTTATTCATAAAACCCAAAGAGTAGAAATTACCCAAACATCCATCAACTAGTGAATGAATAAATAATAAAATAGTCATACATGCTGCAGCATGGGTGAACATTGAAAGCATTATAGGTGAAAGAAGTCAGTCACAACAGATCATAAATTGTAGGATTTCATTTATATGAAATATCCAAAATAAGCAAATCAATGGAAATACATAATAATGGTCACCTAGGGATGGCATTGAAGGGGACAGTTGCTGGAAAATAGAGAGTGATTAGTAATTACTAACAGGTATGGGGTTTCTTTTTGGAAAATCTTCTAAAATTGGTTGTGGGGATGGTTGCATAAATTTATGACTATACTAAAAAACATCCCATTGTATAATTTGAATTGGTGAATTGTATATGTGGATTACATCTCAACAAAGTTGTTTTTAAAAAGTAATAGCAAACTTCAGCAGTACTTCTCCTATATTTTCAACCTATCTTCCCTCCATTTGGAGGACATTTTTTCAGTATGAAGCTTTCTAATCAAATTTTGAAGTCAATGATCCTCTTGTCTCTTCACCTTTATCCAAAGGGATAAGAGAACTTGCTCATGATTACACAGCTAGGTGGCAACAACTAGAACCCAAATATTACTTCCTCTCATCAAGTTTTTGCCAATACCAAGAATATTTTTTGTTTGCTTTTTATGAAATGGATTTACACCTACTGTAAGTATTCTCCGACAATACTTTTGTTATACTGTAACCAGTTTCTTTCTAAAACATACATAACTCATTTTTGAAATACTTTGTCTCAATATATAAATTAACTTCTTCCTTGGCCCTTTTATTTTAAAATGGAATAGTCTCACTCTATATGCGGTAGTTAGGTCTTGCACATTAGAAATCCAGCCATTTTTAAAATTTAGATAACTTAAAGAATTTTAGTATCTTTATAATGATTGAAGGATGCCTAGAAATGATTTAATTTTTGAAAATATTTAATAGTTTTTTTCTTTCTTTCTTTGCTTGCTTAGGAGTAGCCCTTCAGATAATTGATGCTTTAAAAAAACTTTCCAGGTATCAATTTGAAAGTAATATTCATGTCATTTTGACTAAAACTATGGTCTTCCATATTTGGTACTTGAACCACTAAAAACAATTCTCCCAGGGTCATCCTCTTGACTTTATAATCAAGGTTCCAAAACATAATACCCATGTCGGAATTTTCAGATCTTCCATTGGTCATCCTGATGGATTGTCCGTTGAAACATGGGATCTGTCCTCCACTCTTAAGAAACTCTAAGTTTTCACTTTCCTTAATTTTTCTGGGAACAGCTTTTATTCTGCCCTTTCCTTCTGTCTATTTCATCTTTTTGTTTTAATCATCTTACTTTTCTTATTTCCATTCCATCCATTGCCTGAACAATCTCCCTTGGTAGAATTTCTTCCCATGTGATTAATTCATTTTAGCTTTTACCTAGAGGGTGTCACAATTTTCTCTCTGAGATACTGAGGAATAACTGTATCCCACATTTAGAAATAAAATAATGAGACACAAAGATCATTAACAAAGTTATCATGACTAGTTAATATTAAGTCTAAGCATAGAGCCTAGTTTTCTTACTTGAGATCTATTATGGACATTCAAGTTACACTGATTAAGATACAGTTAAGAAATCGGCCTCAGATTTCACCAAATCAGACAGAAACACTTAAAAGCAACTGAATAGACCACCATAGGCTTTAATCTTTTATAATATTGGATGCTATGTACAATATGTTTTCTCTGTGAGACCTATTGGTAATTAGGGTACATGCGTGTTAAATACTTATGGAACTAACCCTAGTATATTTTGCAAAATTATCTCAGGCAGAAGATATGTCTTCTTCCTTTGACCTCCATAGTATGTTATCTATCTTGGTGCCTAGCGTTTTTCTGCCTCATATTCTATGTTTTGTCTCTTTCACTAAAAAGATTTTCTTGAGGGAAGATTTGCATCTGAGTCTTCTTTCCTCAATCAATGATACTAACCAATTCATTTTCATCCAATAAAGCTCAGTATTTGTTGCAGGAGCATATGTTCCTATCCTTTTCATAGCCTGTGGAATTGTTGCAGAGCTGTGAAGTAGGTTTCAAAGTTGTCATTATTTTTTGAGCTACGAGCATCTGAATTATTTTCCCTCTTAACTGAACTAGGTAAGAATAATTGTTATATTACTACATTCAATCATTTTTCAATGCTGTCTATACCAAACTTGCCCTTTAGAAATCACATTGAACAAAATGAATCATGTGTTTCTTCCAAATGATAGACAGTGTCACAAGCAAAACATGGACAATCTGTCTGATAGGGTCTCCACCGGTCTCTTCAAGGAAATCCAGATCCCTGAAGAACTCAGAAATCCATGAGAAAAAAATTGTTTCCAACCCAATACTAACCTTACCTTAAAGACAGACTTTTGCTTTATGAACTCCATAGACATTTCATACCAAGTAGTACCACTGAAAATGTGTGAGACGAGACTGAGTAAGAGCATGACTCCCAGTATGTAAAGAGTAAGTATATATTTAAAGCAAATAATTCAAAAAAGCTTATTTTTCATAATTTATATTTTTTCACAGAAGTATATTTACATGAAGGATTAGCACCTATTCTAATTCTTCCAAATTTGATTAGATAAAACAAAGTACAGTAAGAGGTGTGTATTACATTGATTAATAGGCTGAACTCTGATATCAAACCTACATTTGAATTCACACCCCACTACTCATCAACTGTGAGACAGTGGGAAAGGTATACAACCTCTCTGTGCTATAGTTTTCTCATCTGAAAAGTAGAGTGAATACTTGTACCTACTAATAAGTTTATGTGGCTTAAAAGAGATACTGCTTATAAAGGCTTTGGTAGAGTACTGGTACATAGTTAAAAGTTCTAGATATTTTTATAACAGAAATATCATACAACAGCATGGATAATTAAAGTTTTGAAGTTGTCTTTATTTAAATTTCATTTTGAAGTTTCAAAAACATAAATTTATGATTTACTAAAGTAATCTCAAATAATGTTACTATTTTAGAAAATAATATTTCTTTATAAGCAACACATTAAAGTTTTAATTTTTAGGCAACATGACTCACTCAAATAAGATCCAAAATTTTGATGTTATGATAGCAAAGGGGGCTACTTCCATGCCTTCCAACCTCGGGCAAAGAACAATCCCCTATATCGAAGAACATTATCTTCATCTATTTTACTCTATTAAGTAGGTGGGTAGAGAGAGATGGCGAGAAGAAGTGGATACAGAAAAGAAAGAAACACTCTGTCATCTAGCCACATTACCAGATGAAACTTTATAATCGTTTGGTCACCACAATGAAGCTATATTACCCTTGCATCTGAACTAACTTTGAATTTATGCATATAACATGTATTTTAACAACCAGAAGATTCAGATGGCAAGGCAATTTTCTTAGAAGGTGGCAAAGACCCAGCTGTCAAAATCAAGTTGAGAAGTAAAACTCAGTATTCTGGGGGTGAAGGTAGAAGGGCGAATGGAGACTGTCAAGAATCCACTTGTTCAGGGACACTGCGTGAGGTCCAAGGCTGAAATGTAGGTATAGAGAAAAACACAGAAATCGGGTAAGGACTAGGTCTTGGGATAATACTCTGCAAGGACATTTGATGATAAACCTCAAAAATTGGACCTCCTTAAATTTCTCTTGTGCGAGGTAAGGACTAGTTTGAAGATAAGAACCAAGTCATTCCTAGAGGTGGAAGCCAAATGGTTCCAATTTGAGAAGACAGACTTCAATGTCTGATGACTCTCATCCTGGAAGGGAAAGCCATCTTTGCAGAATACTGAGCAATGGAAAGAATACTAGCAGCATCTAGTGGCCTACCTATGTAAGTGCCCCCAGACCTAGGTCCTAAGGTAGAAAAAGTGATCCTACACATGGTGAAATATGGACTAACTTTAATGGGTTTCTCATTTCTGGAATAATAACAGTGGAAACAAGGACAATTGTCTAGACTACCATGTTCAAAGCATCTCGGGGAACATAAAGAAGCACACGACGTCCAAATAGTTTAATGGAACTGTATTCCTCCTGCACAGTTTTCCCAGACAGATGAAAATCAGTACAGTATGGCTGAATACATTGATCTTTTCATATGTTTGATCAATCAATATATAGAGCATTAAAGTAATGAAGAATTAATTTTGAGAGAGTAACATATGACACATTCCCTATGCTCAAAATAGATCCGGTCATAGAGCCTACTTAGATTCTACTTCTATATCTACAACTGTCATTTAACCTCCTTCTTATAGGAGCAGTTCTAGATTACGACATTAAATGGAAGAATTTTTTTACCGTTTGCTATTTACCCGCCTGTCTAAATCATTTACCCTTATGTCTATGGTGGTCCAAAAACAGTTTATTCTAAATATTTCTGAACAGCTGTTGAAATAAATCATTTGGAAGAATTATTCTATTGAGGAGACAACTCCATTGACAGTTTTGCCAAATATCTGTGCCTAATAGGACATCAGTGTATTTTTTTCAAAGGAATGCACATTTAACAAAATTGTCAAAATGATCTTAAAGGGATGGAAGCAGCTTCCAGAAAAAGAAGTGTCTGATAATTGGGGGAAAAAATCAATTAATTAAGCTCCACTTTACAGGTAGAAAAGAAATGGACATTCCCTGAATTCTCATTCACTCAACTGCTTTTAAAATATTTAGGATTTAGTGAACTCCTGCCTCTAACTGCTGCATTAGAATTTAGCTTCGCTAACTAAAAATCATTCCTTTTCTGAATGCAGCACAGTTGCAAGTTTCTCTTTAAAGCCTTTCAGAAGGCAGTTCTTTTTATTCACAGCTCACTTCTCTTCTTCTCTTAATTAGTAGCTTGAATGTGATTTTCCTTTTTTTAAATTGAGCAGGCTGTGTAGCTAAATGGTGTTTTTGACATTCCTGCACTGGGGACAGATTCAAAATGAAGGCAGAAGACAATAGAGATTGACTACATACTTCATGGACCCAAATCGAGGGAAATGCTGGTAATTACAGGAATTCGGCAACACTTTGTCTCTTGGCATCTGTACTTGGAAAAACAATGAAATAATCATGGACAAATATGATGTGAAATGTGTTTATGGAGCGGGATGTTTTATTAACACTAAGCACTGCAGAGAGATAAGCACCACTTGCTAATTTTAAAATTTCTATGAACTGGGACAATTAAGCTTAATAATTATTTAAAGACTGTAATAAAGATGAGTCCACTTTGTACCGCATTTTAGAGAAAGAAATAAGTAGGGTCTAAAGTTCAGTTTGGATAGTGTACCACCTGTGCAACTTTGTACTTTTCTAATCCAGTAAGATTGAAACTGGAAACACCTCCTGACACATTAGTCTCAAAACTTAAGAATTTCCTCAGTTCACATTTTGCTTCTTCGCTAATTTTTTTTTTGTTTTTGTTATGGAAATTATTCATTGGGGGACTTTTGTGCCTTAGATGTTAATTTTAGAGATTGTTGCTGAACACCGTTGGTGGCCATCAGGAAACAGTAGGTCTAATTGAATAAAGCATTGAATATATTAACTGTTTCTTCCAGAATAGTCATTTTTCCCATTACAGATTCTTCTATAAAACAAAACAAAAAAAAGACGCTCATGGTTTTTAGTCCTTTAATGGAAAACCAGGGAATAGAGTCTTGTTAGAGCCTTGGGCAGGGCGCAACAATGTCTTCCACTGCATTAGCCCAATGATAACAGATTCAAACTGGATATCAAAACCACCAGAATTTGCATTGAGGATTAAAAACATGAACAGACGAGACATTGAATTATTGATCAATAATACAGATTGATGTTCAGGAGAAATTTAATATATTTTAGCTTCATTTCCTGTGGGGGAGACAAGACATTTCTATTAATGAGTGTGTCCTCTATTTTCTCCCTTCCATATTCTTGTGTCTCTTTTGCAACTCACTGTCATTTCCTGAGTGATTTTAAAAGATAAACTTGCATATTTTACTTTGTAGCATGAGAATAAAACACAATGAATAGCTATTCTCCGAGTATAAACCAGGGAACGCCAAGCTTCATTCATCTCTGTTCATTCCTCACAGAGGAAGTTTATTATGGCATTTATACTGAAAAAAAAAATTATTCATTGTATTTGGTATAGAAAAGGGATGTTGCCAATAATTATTTCTGAGCCAGAGTTCTGTCAGCAGGAATGGAGTATGATTGCCTCTCCTGCCCACAACAAAAACTCAGATGAGTTGATTTGCAACAGTCTGTCCTATTGCTTGTATTCTTTCTGTATTCTCAGCAAGATTATTCCAAAACATTGGTACAAATTCCATAGTTGCAAAGAGGCAATTTCTCATTAGACCTGAAACTTGATAGAGATCCACATTACAAAAGAATATGGAAAAGTAGCTTGTGCCAGTAGCATATTTTCAATGCCTCTCTCTTTTATTTGCATCCACATTAGTTGAATAGGAACAGAGCTGGCCTTGGGCAAAAAGATGAAGTAGGAAATCTAAGCCCAGCTTCTTTCTGTGGTCTCTATTCCTCCTGAGTTGTGAATTCTCCCTAACCTCCAAGAACCCATCCCACCCACTCTCCCCCTCGCCACACACACACACACACACACACACACACACACATACACACTACCTCAAACTCTCTCTCCTCTGTTTCAGGTCAAAGGCTTACAGCAATTTTCAACTCCCAGCACAAATGATTCTCAGTTAAATAGCTGACTTTCCCCGAGATATCTGCATTTTAATCCAAATTTCCATTTGTGAGATATAAAAACCAGCCCCTGTTAGAGAGGGGGAAAGGTAAAAGATATCATTCAAGCACAAAGGGTAAAGCTGAGAGTGGCAATAAGATAGATTCTTGAAAGAAGGTCAGGCAGGTCTTTTTGCTTTCCCAAACATCTGTACCAGCCACTTCTCAGAATAAGTTCAGAAGGCAAGCTTGATTCAGTCGTATCAGAGGAATGGAAGGAAAATGTGTATAGAAGTAACCAACAAGGGGAAGGCCCACACACTTATTCTCATGTTTCCACAAACCTGATGCAGCTGCTCTCATTGAAAAAGAAAAGGAAGGAAGGAATAGAGTGAGTGAGGGAAGCGGGGAGGGAGGGAGACAGGAAGAAAGGGGAAAAACATGCCCCGCTAAGGGCTCTGTGCCTCAGGAAGCAACATGCAGGCATCATCTGTTTCTTCCAATCCTATTGGACCATAATTCTCACATCTTACTCAGAACTTAGATTCTGAAATCTGTTTACATAGTAAAAATCATGTAGAATCGACCATCAACAATTTTGCTCAATGATATCTTTTCAGTAAGTTCAACATTGACCCAAGGTTGCTTTTTTCCCTCCAGTCTTAAAGCACATTACTGTCTTATAGTTGAGTACTAGATGAAATGTGAGAGGTATTTTATATGAAAAATATTTGCTTTGATCCTTCTCAGTGTTGTGATATGCCTGCACTGTGAGAGGCATGCAGCAACTGAGTCTGAGAGAAAGTGGAATCTCATCTCAGATTATACTGGGTAGAGTGGCTGGCACAATTGTTCACATTTATAGCCATGGAATCTGGAAGCTGCCCTGCTAACAACTGGTTTATCAACCCCAATCTAGCCTGATGATTTAACTTTTACTCGAGTAGGAGCACCCATAGGTTCTTGACCCAGAGGCTCTGCTTCTTTAAGATCTCAGTCCTCTAACAGAGATAATTCTGGGAAAGGAGCCACTGTTTATTAAAGAATCTCTTAAAGGATCTTAAAGAATCTCTGAGTTAAAAAGTAGCATGATAGGGAGGAAATGAGACTGGCAGGAAGACAGGGGCATGAAGAAAGCTCTGGTATTAGGTTTTAGCTAAAGCATTGAAGACGAATGCATGGGGATCTGGGTTATGGGATCTGGGGTATCGTAGGAGTTTTTCTTTTAAAATGTGCTCACATCTCTGTGTGTGAATATATGATGATTAAACAGTGGGTGGTTCTAGGAGGAACTGTAAACATTAACATGGTTTTGAGACCCTGGTGAAATGACAGAGAAAAGAAGAAACTTCAAATTTGATTTCACTATGAAAAAGAAATACTAGTTATAGAATTCACATAATTTCATAGCATTGACGGCTTTTTGCTTTGTAGAATAAAAAGTACTATACTTATTAAAAAGTGTGCTAGATTACTGTTGCTTTGTTTGACTTCAAGCATTCTTGCACACTTAGTATGTGCTCTTCTGCATGCTCTGCTCATTATTGTTCTTAGTCCAATAATTTGAAATATAATTTGTTTTGTTTTCCATTACCGAAGATTATTTGGGAAGAATGTAAATTTGTATTTCAGCATTACTGAAACCATTAATACATATGCCTTATCAAATAACTACTAGAAACCTCGTCAATAAAATAAACAATAAGTATTTATGCCAAACTAAGTTTTCTTTTTATAACAAAATATAAAACTTATGTACATAGGTATTATGGTTCAGAGATTGTCACTTTATCACATTTATTGTGAAAAAATAGTGCAGATATTATTTGTAGCAGTACTAGCATACCCCCAAAATGCCATTAGCTTTTATGATGGAACTTTGTAGTTGAATGCAGACATTCTTGTCTAGAGAGTTGCTTCCTTCTGTGTAATGATTCAGGGGCCCAGGATCCACCCATCTTATAATACTTCTAGGACTTCATAGTCCTCTGTACCCAGTTCGTAGAAAAAGAAAGATATGGAAAGGGCATATCTATTGTCTAAAAGCCTTGCCTTAGAAGTGACACACTTTCACTGTTATTCCATTGCATTTTGCTTTACTACTACCCTAAGGATTTGCTGCTGTCATAATTTCTCCCAGGTTTCTTTGTTCATAAAAGTTATTCTTTTGTCCCATTTCTAGTCAGGAAATTAAGAACACAGGCAATGAGGACTGAGCAGGACAGTGAGTAAAAGGTAAATGGAGGTCACTTATTGATTCTAGGAATCAAATCATTGGTGATCTAACATCAGAACAATTGGGAGGAAAAGGGCGAGTTAAAAGCCACCAGTCCTACATCTTTATTCCACTGGCATTTCTGCCCTTAACGTGTTGGGTGAACTTGGGAAAACAGTTGTACTCTTTGGGCCTGTGTTTTTGTAGTCATAAAATAAGGGACTTGCACTAAGGATAACCTTTCATAAAACCATAATTTGAGATTAAATTACTACATAAGGCTGCATTAATTAATAACCTACATGGTCTTGCCACAGGTAAATGTATGGTTTCATTTATTCTTCTTGAAATATTAAAAATAACTCAGAGACTTTATTATTAGTTGTACTATTACCACTACAACTATTATCACTACAATTTGAATTACAATGACCCATTATTGAATGCTTACTACATTACATACATTCTGCTAAGTGAAATATATTTGTATATCAAGCTCAATCAGCCAGAAGTAGCACAACTGAGAAAGAAACCACAAGCCAAACCTGAAACCCTAACTCCTCATGGCTGTATTATACCAGATTCACAGATCACTATAGGGAACCATTGGCTAAGACGAATTACCATTAGATGGTTCTATCATATCTGTACATTTGTGAACTCAGACAAAAAAGTGAAAAAAATCACTGTGGCCCATCCTCAGCTTGAAGTGCCCTTCTTCAGTTTGAACACTCTGTGTCTTGGTGTCCATATTTGACAAATGAAGTTTATCTAGCTTATCCATAACTCCCTCATATACCTTAAGTACCAATTAAGCCACTGCTCCAAGAGAATAAAAAACCCAACTTCTGAGAATTAACTATATGAACATAAGGTAATGAAGCCAACTCAATTATCCATGGTAAGAGATGACAAGGAAAAGCAAGACTAAATTAAATATACAGGTATATATAACCACATTTTTGCCATTCACCTAAGCTCCGAACTAGCGCTAATAAGCTGCAAAATAGATAGATTTGAATTTGATCACTTTCCTTCTCCACCTCCTACTCTTGTCTGGTTTAAGTGCTAATGGGCAGTCAACCACCCTTTAAAAGGCAGGAAAAGCAGAGGCTGGACTGTGCAATCAATAGACTGGATAATTAGCCTCTGAGTAATTGAGAGTTAACTGTCTTATATTAACTTCACCCCATTACTCCCAGAATATGAACAAGCCAGAGCAAGCTGGACACAAATATGAGAGAGCAGAAGAAAAAAGAAGGGTGGTAAAGGAAAAGAGTTCTTTACCTTAGGGTAATCATATCATGTGAACTCTAATGACACGAAACCAGATGACAACGGCAGCCTAGCAGAGCAACTCCAAACGTGACAAGATGGTCCGTAAGAGCTGTAAGAGAGATGTTTCCCCTTAGCACCAAATTATTTTTCTCTTTTCTTCCTACAACAAAAGACTCACTCTAGGCTTTGGCTGTGTTCCCAAAAGATTGGGTAATTAAGCAGGTAAGATTTCCAAGGAGAAATAAATATTTTTCAGTGACTAGACACTGTCATTGGGCTTTGATTCAAATGTGCATAATTTTTGAACAGGAAACATAATGAAAGGAATGTTTCACAAATTAATATAAAGCCCAAAGGCATACCTGGCACTCGCTTACATGAAATCATTGTCTTTCATAAGCCAGGAATGTCAACCGAGTACCCATCTTGGAAAATGATTTTCTCCTTGTAGTATTAGCACTGGTTTTACAGAAAGAAAAAACTCAGCTTGAAGAAAAATGCTTATAAAACAGACCTAAGCCTATTTTTTATAGATTTGAAGACGTTTTAAAATATAATAATATCAGTTTCAGCACCATCAGGGAAAACAGTGCCTCCTCTTCAGAGGTTGAGAAACTAAAGAGAAGGGTTAAATGACATGCATAATTTCACAGAGTGACTAATTCAGATTAGAGGTTTGGATATACAGTGCTGGCTCTAGGCCCAGAACACCAAACTACTATTCTCTAAAATTAATGTGAAACTCTGAAAAGTAAAATGGCTTAAGAAGCTGAGGAAAGTCCCCCCAAATATAATTTTAACTAAGCAAGTGAGAATGAGTCAAGCACAAGTTGAATGACAATTTTAAGGTGTTGGAAAATCACTAAATCATCACTGGGAAAATTGAACAAATTTTTTCCTTTATAGTGGTGATAGGTTTAGGGTGATCACGCTATACTCTTCTGTCTGTTCTCCCAATAGCAAAGAGAAAGATAATGGTTTAACCATGCAGTGGGGGATATACTTAGCAAGATCAGTTTCTATAAATTTGACTTAAGAAATTTGAAATAACATGATAAAAATATATTTATGAATCTCATTTTATGCAAAATATAAAATATGAACATCAAAAAATTAAACACATCAAGAATTGCTTCATTTCTAAGATGATGGTGAGCTGAGTTATAAATTCAAATAAATTCATTTAAATTGGTATATATTCCTATTATGAGAGCAACACATTTTTATGTGCTTAAACACTTTCGTAAGTTATTTTGAGTGCATAGCATGCCATTATTTTAATGTTCACCATCAGTGTAATTTAAAATCTTTTTATAGTCTTTATTTTTCAAATGATTAAGTGCCCATAATGGCACAGACTGCTGGGGGGAAAAATCAGGAAATCAATAATATGATAGTAAAATTTAGAGGCAATAAAATATTAAGATAAAGGCTGTGCTTGTTATCAATTTATTGCCCATTGGCTCCAAATACATCCTTCACTACTTGCTCAATGAAAAAAGAGAAGGACGCTTTAAGTGTTTTTTTCTTTGCTAGGTGGCATGATATTAAGCTTTGTCAAGAGGGTACTAGAAGGACATTGCACGAGAAAAGTGCTTTCCTTACTAGTTCTGGTGTGCTCCTGGACAGGTTCCTGCTGCACAGGCAGTTTCTCCAGTACCACAGCTACACCAGCAGCACAGTAGCCTCCATGGCACCTGGCTCCTGTCATGTATGTGTGTGGTAGTAGCAGCACCCAGAGGCCAGCAGCTTCCCCAGTCATCCACTTCAGGCAGTTTTGTAGTTGAAGGCCTTCTAGAGAGACACCTCATGGTAAAGACCTTTCCCCAGCACCCTCAGAGGTGGATTTCTGGCACGTTGTAGAGAGCATATTTCTAGCAAGTTCTACCAGTACAGCAATACAAAGATTTCTCTCCCATCCAGTGAGCCATAGCCATGCCATCTCCATCAAGGTCTGCATCTCAGTCTTGGAGAGGCAACTCTTCCTTGGATGCTCTCATTCCTAGAGGTAGGGGCTGCTCTTTATAGCTACTAATACTATATTCTTTAGAATTTTCTTATTACCCGCAACCCCTAGCAACTACAATCCCTTGTTATAGGCTGCGCTTGTTATCAACTTATTGCCCATTGGCTCCAAATATATGTTTCATTGCCTGCTCAATAGTTATAGTTAATAATTCTTTATTATAACTTTCCTTGTTCAAATCACTCTGCAGATTCTGTCTTCTGAATGGACTTTGAAATGATACAAACTATGACTGAACCACTGTGATTCTCCATAATGTCATCATTGGAGAGATCACTGTGAATAATTTACAGAAAATGCTGAGAAAAAAAGAATTTTTAAAATACGCTAGAAATTTGAAGATTTATGCATTTGAAGAAGGCATCCACTGTTTACATTCATCTTCAGGAAAATTTTCTTGAATTACGATAATTTTGAATTATGCTAGGTCTTCAGGAACTCATCCCTTATATGTGACTGTCCTTTATACACACACACAAGCTTTCTAAAATGTCGTCGATGTTTTTACGCCAGCCAAAAGCTCACTAAGTGTTGAGTCTGCAATTTATGCAAAAATATAACACTTTATAACTGCAAATATGAAACCACATACTGACCAAAATTACAGAATGTTTAAAAATATTTTGAAATTGAAATGAGGTTTGACTTTGTTCTCAAAGCGATATTCCTTTATGCAACTCCTACCAGTACTTGCATCATGCTGATCCTGTCTGCTCAGTCAAGTATCTTTTTCTTTGCACTGAAAAAGAGTCACAGGGGGAATAAACTACTAGGCAGGATGGATCAGCATCCAGCTTGCAGACAATTGTGAATATTTATAGAGCATTTGAGTATTATTAGCTGAATCTTTTTCTCCAAGCACTGTTTTGTTTAATATGTGACCAGAATAATATCTGAGAAAAGAAAATTGTGTGTGTGTACAGAATTTTCACACACACACACAGTGTGCTCATATGTGCTCACATTTGTGTAACTTGCCCACTGGCATTTTTCCTGTGGCATTTTCCATCTCCTTCTCAGACTCAGTTCTGACTTTCATTTCTCATTTTAGGTGTCCTGCAAAGTCAAGGATTAGACCTTCTTTCTCCTGAGGCATAAGAAATGGAAGGAGATTTCACTTTACAAAAGCAATGCAGGCTCATTCAAGAGAAATCAAGAAATCCAGATAAGCAAAAGTCTATAACTAAACCCCATAATTCCTCTAACTTATCCAGAGTCAATTTATGTTACCACCTTGTATATACATACACAAGTCACATTCTTCAGGATCTTTTTCTAAATATGCCATATATGTATTTACTGTTTTTCTAATAGATTTTTCCAACTAGGCCATTTGTAGTGTACGTTACATTTCAGTACTACAACATCTTAGTATTGAAAAGACTACAAGGTAACAATAAATGAATAAAAGAGGAATATGAAATTCGAAAGAGTAAAAAAAATTTCTGAAAAAACTTTGGAACTAGGAATATTTATTTTCTAACAAAGTATTTTGTTGACCAAACAATTTGCTTTTGGTTAAAAGTCCCCTTCTATTGAAGGAAAGCTGCATGGTTTGTAATAGTTAGGATTATTGAAATGCAACCAAGAATGCATGAAATATGTCCCATATATATCAGAACTAGTGGTCAGGTCAAAAGTTTAGGGTTCAAAAGACTGAGATCTAGAGTAGGAAACATCAAAGCAGAGCAGACCAGTTGGCTCTCACTGAATTTTATGTCTTATTTCAATGCCAAAAAAGAAAGAGTTGATATAGCTGTCTCAAAGTCAGTTATGAAAAATAACTTTCTCTCTTTCACACAGATTGGTCACAATTAACTTCACAAAGCAAGTCACTTGGTGAATTAAACGTTTGCCATAGGATCAGCATGTATTTTCTAAGGCGGTGTGTGTGTGTGTGTGTCTAACCTGTAGGAAAAAGGCACTGTCTAAAATATCTTAAGTAAAGGCTGTTCTTTGTTGTACAATCTTATCTCAGAAATGTGACTTCACTAATGTGTAAATTCCAGCATACATTTTTTTCTTCTGCCAAGAAAACTAAAAGGATCAGATTTGTGTCACCATTATCTAAGAATGAGATGACATTCTACATTATTCCAACTTGAGGATAAAGAATGCCCTAGTATGTCATTTTTATTTTTGATGTTGAACACGTCACTTGTGTAAATACTTAACTTGATTTAGTAAATGTTTTCAAAACATTATGCTGTTATCAGTAAATAGAATCCTCTATCAAAATTAAATTATAGACTTAACAGCAGTAAATAAATTTACTTTACTAAAACTTTAGCCAGAAATAGAAAACACAACATTTTTATACTCTCCACTCACAACAAATTTCCAATATGATTCTTAAAGGATTTCAATATAAGAGAATTTTCATTCTATCTTTTGGTATTAATCTACTGCTACTGGTCTTATTTCTAATGTAAGAGGATGACCTAAAGAACCACAGATTAGAAAGTTTGAATCTTAAAGATGAATCTGGAAAGCTTCCCAGATGATATATCTGCATAATAAATTATATATAACTCAGAGGTTTAGACTGATAGAAGAGGCAAGGAAGAATCAGTAATTAAACTTATTCTCCATGGACGTCCTGTTCACCCAGGGAAATTTCTACATAGGGTTTCTACTCCCTGGCATGCCTACTGCCGGGCTGCTTTAGAAGGCATGAGGTCATTACAATTAATCTTATAATATCCTGACATTTCAACTCAGCAACTCCCAATACCCTACCGAAACACTCGTATCATGATTTAGTAAATCTTCAGAGTTATTAGAAAAGTGGAGTTTTACTTTAGCAATTGAATGCCTACTACATTAAAAAAAACCCTGTTTTAAGAAGGATTCAAACATGCATGAAATAAGATCTCTGCCCTTTAGGAATTAAAATGTAATTTAGGAGGAGAAGATGTAAATATGAAAATTACAAACAGAAGCTTATTTTATGAGATAGCATTCAAACACTAAACTCATATCTATGTATATTAAGTAAACTATGGTTTCAACCCTAGCCAGAAATGTATTCTTGAATTGCTATATCCAAAATTCTTCATATTTATTGAACCTTATCAGTATCCAAATAAAATATTTTGCTAGTTTAAGTAAAGAAACGTTGTCAGTAATTTCAGACTGCTTTCCTCTTATAACACAAAATGTTGACTGTGAGAAAACCAAAACCTCAGAGATAATATCTACTCAATCTAAATTATAAACTATTGTTGGGATGAAAGTATTAAACAAGATGAACACAACGAATCATTACACACTCAATTATGAATAATTGAAATCTTAAATCATGTAAACAAATGTGGAAACTTGGGCAATGAGGTTAAATCTCTGATGTATAAACTCAAGAGGATAGTCTCAGTAAATAATTGTAGAGTATAGTCAGAATTATCAAGTATACATAGGGTAGAGGACTTACAAATCTTCCCGAGATTCTTTGGATGGTGGCAAGATAGCTAACGTCACTTACACACTTCACAAACACACACAAAAACCATTAGAGTCACAATGATCACAAAAGGCCCATTCACGGTAAAAATGTAGCTGATTTAGGGTTAAATATTAGTTGATATTCTTCTATTTCCCAAATATGCAGTAACTTAATTTTGTTTCAGCTGAAGAAAAGAAGCTGTACACCAATATTGGCTCTAAAAGGTGGAAACAATAGTTTAGAAGTACCTTTAAAATTTGGTTTGTAATTATGAAAAGTTGATTTCAAACTTCCTTGAGATTGGGAAACTGCTATTTGATTTTTAAGTGTCCTGTGAGTTTACCTTCACTGCTTCTCAAAGAAAAGTACCAGACTTTTCCCACTTCAGAAGTCTGACTTCCCCATGATACATTTTGAATTGAACCATGGTTGACAGTTTTATTACAAATATGTTGCACTTGTAATTGTTACACCAAAGGAAGTGATTGAAAAAATTTGCAAAGTTATAAAATTGGACTTCAGTTCGGTGGAGAACGAAGAAATAAATGTTAGCTTTAAAAATAATATCCTCAGAGATGTGTATATCAAGACGAAAAGATTCAAATTTGATTTATTATTCACTTTGGGTATAGCACTTTCTGATCTGGAAAAATAAAAAAAAAAAAAAAACCAGCTGAAGTTATTCCACTTTACATGAGTGGTGACAAATCACTACGTATAGATTTCTTTCCAAAAGCCTCACTGTCCATGGCATAAAAATTGCTAGAAAGGGTTCCGTGTGTTGCTATTTTAACATCTCCCACCACACTATACAAATGCCAGTCGGACCACTCTGCCTTTAGGGCTTTCAGAAAGCGGCTTTCTCTAAAGGTTACAGGTGATGTTATGTCTTCTAAGAATGTCAGCTCTCTTGACACTTCTCCATGATGTCAACATGGTTGATACTCAAATTTAGGTAAACGGGTTTAATTTGAGAGAGGATTCTATTCTCGGGTCCGTCCATCTTTATGTTTGCTACTTGTTTCACATATTAGTTTTATTTTAAACAAAAGCCATCCTGCTTCATTTGCCTAGCTTTTAGCTTCAATTACTTTATTTTTACTTTTCATCAGGTGAAATGATACCTTTAGACCCTTATATCTTTAGACTTTGAGACCCCAGAGGAGAGACGTTTTGTTCAGAAACAATACTCAGTCCCACCTGGGTAACAGACACTTTGTCACGCTCTTTATTAGAAATCCTCATGTACAACAGAGTGAAACTGTAAAATTTCTATCATGACACACTTATGGCTAGACTGGATTTTATTTTGTAACATTTAAAAAATTATTTTGGTGTTATTTCAATTCTGAAGTGCTGAAAAAAATGTTACAAGCATTCGTGTATTCTTACAGAACTCAAAAATTAATTCACTTAAGAAAAATGTGTGGCAAGACTTTACATCATCAGCTGAGCTAATTACTATGCCATTTTGAAATAAAAGAAAAGTTGCATAGAAATTTAGTTTGCAATAAAACAGACTTCTAATGCAAATTTTATCTTGGTGTTTGGAAAGGTTTACTTTCAATACCTGAGTAACAGCTCACAGACTAAGTTCATCAGTGTTCTCAACTGCACTAAATAAGCAATAATATGTTCTCCCTCCTGATCTCATCAATTTGGAGATTATTCAATTACAAATTAGGCATTTAAAATTTTTTTTTTCCGTTAGAAAAGCAAACTGAATTGTTACTACCTTGTATATTTTTAATAAGAATTGGGATGGAAGTTTGATAATGCTTTTGACAACAATTTAATGCCAACCAAAAGTACACCTTAAAAACTCAGAATGTATCCTACAAAGATGTAGAGAAAATACATAATGTAAAAGTTAACAATGTTGCTAAATATACATACCTAGCAGAAGTAGTACTAACATTACAAAAATATCAAATGATCCTATGCCAAGGCTTACCCCAGGGAAAACTGCAGGCAAAGTAAAACATCAAGGTTTTGAAGATTCATAAGTAAAAGCATCATTTAAGCCTATGATACCATCACGTGAGCTCTGTGCCCAATTATCCATCTGGTTCATAAGAATTAGGAAATACAGTTGAATTGCTCCCACCCAACACTACTTGTAGGATAGTCACTTCACTGCCCACCCCACATTCTGGGCTTACCACTGTCCCTCATGCTGGAGAATTCTTAAAGCATTTTTGAAGCATGCCGGGACTGGATTCCTGAGTACTATGAAGTCATTTATCTCTGCTATTGGGCAAAGTTTAAGAACTATTATGAGTTTTCAGAGTTGCTTTTTTATATAATAGCCTATATTAGTACAGGACTGCTGTCAGATCACATCCCCATGTGCCATGACCTTCCATCTTTAAATTTGTGCAGACAGCTCTGCTAACCTCCCTCTAATGTCAGATATGATAACTGTGGCACATTGCCATCTCACTTGCTACCATCAACTCTAAGTTTACCATCAATATATAATGTTCTCTAAATTGCACATTTTAATTGATTTGTTTTATCTTCCACTCCTGAGTACCAAGATTCTATCTGAGTTTATTTGGCACCCACACATATTGCAGGTGTCCAGTCATCTAGTTGGCAGCTATATAGTGACTTCTTCTCCACCCTCAGATTCCTCCCTTCAGCTGTCTATGACCACACTCCAAATCATGTTGCTATTTTTATTGGTTCACCAAACTTACAGCAGCTTCAATAAGAGTTCATGAATTTAGGTGTTTAGATTTTAATTTTAAAGGTAGTATATACTCCTATTGCAAGTACATGCCAAGTCAACATTCCCTACATACTAAAAGAAAGAAAGGAAGACGGGAGGTGGAGGGAAAAAGATAAGGAAGAAGGAAATAAGGAAGTAAGGAAAGAAGCAGGGAGGGAAGGAGGAAGGAAGGAAGGAAAGGAAAATGAAGGAAAAATTCTGCCTTTAACTAGCTGGTTGATCATGGGGAGAAAACTTAACCTGCCTGGGTGTCAATTTTTTTTCAGTTTAACATATAAATCACTGCTTTGTACAATTTTACTTTTGCAGCCATACATTTAATTAAATCTGAGGTCAAATTCCAATATATTAAACAAAGGTTTGGCTGTTCAGTCCTCTGCTCTCTGGCCCCCCTCAGAACATAGTACAATTATCCATGGAATAAAAAAATAATTACATTTAATGGGAGCTTACCACATGTCAGGCATTCTGCTATGATGGTTATACACAGTATCCATTTTTGTAACAAAATAGCTCTTAGCATGGACGGGGAACTATACGGAGTGTTGGTGTAGTGGCAAGGGTGCAGTCAGTCTGCTGGGGTTGGAATGCCAAGGCTAAGACTTGCTTAACTATACCATTTGGACAAGTTACTTAATTTGTCTATGCCTCAGTTTCTTCATCTGTAAGATAGAAATAATATTACTTTCCTTATGGACTTGGTGGTGTGGGGTTTAAATAAGATAAAATATCCAAGCACATAACAAGCCCTCAATGCACATCAACCATTCCTATTATCTCAATTTATACAGTAGGAAAGTGGAGCTCAGAGAATTTAAGTAGCAATCCTAAATCACATAGCAATCAAGCTCAAAGGTCTGCAGTGCTGTCACCTGTTTAGGTCATGCTTCTGTCACTGACTAATTGTCCCAAGGAACTCAAGGGTGGGTTTGAAAGCATTTAATTGTTTTTCCAAATTGTTTTTTTTTTCTTTTGTTATGTTAAGGAGATGCAGTCACCAACCACCCTGAACCAAACCAAGCCTCAGCACAAGAGCTACACCTATGGTCTCTGCCTTTATTTTTAATGCTAAGATCTCTTCTCCAGGAGGCGCTTAGGCCTTATTACCATAACCTGCAGTATACGTGGAAGCATGTTTTCCAACTGAGCCTGCGCAAGCGAATATTCACCTCTCCCTTTTTGAATATTCATTCCCCATCCGAAATAAATGTCCCTGCTTTCCCTTGTTTGGGGGCGCCTCGACTTTCGAAATGATTCCAAATGGTCTCCTATTTGCTGCAAATATACTTTACTTTATGAGACAACTACTTCTGATGGAGAGTCTGATTTAACTTGCCAGGAGGGAACACACTTTGGTTCAGTAACACTCCTATTCACTATACTAGATGATTTCTCAGATCCTCACCTGGAAATGTCCACAATTCTGTGATATACTCACCCAAAGTCAAGTCATCACACTGTTCATATCTTCTTAATTGGTTCTGACAAACTGATACTTAATAATCTTAGAATACAAAACCTAGGTACTTTGGTAATGTTACTGGTATTTTAAAAATTATTGTTATGCACATATGAAAATAGAAACCTTTAAGAAGTGAGATTACACTACCGTATTGTTCTTCAATTTGTTTGTTTTATGTGTCTTGGGCACTTTTTCAAGTCAGAGTTTACAGAACTTTTTCTTATTAACAGGTTCATAGTGTTATATCATATGATACCTCACAATCACTTTCAATAATTCTTAGTTATTAGATTTTTTCCCCAAATTTTGAGGAGTTTTTGTTCTTGCTTGTTACTAAAACCATCGAAATAAATATTCATTTACAAAAATCTTTGTGCACTGGCCTGACTATATAAGAATTTGTAACATTGATAAACATTGATAACATTGATATCACTATGTCAAAAGGTATATGCTTTTTATATTATGCTAGATACTGCCAAATTGCCCTTCAAAAAGTTATATCAATTCACAGGCTCATCAACAGTGCAGAGAGTATCTATTTCCTCTCTCTCTCAACATTTTTTAAAATAACAACATAATTTAAGAAAACTCAAACCATAACTGCAAATACATTATGCTGGTTTGTCTCTTATGTATTATTTATTTATACTCTACTATATTTTTTAAAAAGATTTGAGATAGCTTATAACATTAACATACATATAAATGAGACAGTTCAATTTAAAATATAAATATTAATCCACACCAAAAAAAGAAGGGCAACTATATCAGAAAATTTGGAAAGATTTACTCTTGAATGCCTGGCACTAGTATAGGCAACAGAGACATGGTAGAGAGTAAGATAGACAAGTTTCTGGTCTGATATAGCTTTTATTTCAGTAGAATAAATACAAATAAATTAAATATAAATAAACGTGATTTCAGCTAGTGAGAAAGGCTACAAATAAAATAAAACATGCAACAACAGCTAGAGTTACTTTCGAGTAGATCAGTCTTAAACAGAGAGATCATATGATTATGGTTCTATACCAGAGAATGATTCAAATGAAAGCAATCAGTAGGTTTTTAATCACTAATTGGAAGAGAGAAAAACTCTATGCCATGTCCATAGAGAGATGGGCTCCTTGGCAGATCCATGACTTCGGTAATAAGGAAAAACAGGCAGAGGAATACAGGTGGCTTATGGCAAATCAATCATTACACTTAAAAAACAAATGCTCTCACCTCTAGATGATATGTTTGTCCTGCCATTTTCCTCAATTGATGGGAATCACTGATTCCTAATCATTTACCATATGCAGTGGGGAGATAGAGGGAATTAAATCTCACATCCAATGAAGGTCAATAGCCAAAAGAGTAAAAAATATTTCACCTCCATAACTGGCTAATACAAAGAATTCCCCTATCTTTCAATGAAATTGTTTTCAGATTTCTCAGAAGACCTCCAAGTTTTCATTCCAAAGTAAAGATATGAAAGTACGATTTCCTGAAAGTCAGTGATGAGGTGAGACAACTAGGGTATTTATGAGCCTCTTATATTGTCATGCTCAAAACTGTAGAATGTTAAGCAGACTACTGATTCACTAGAGAAATACTCCCAGTCATCTCAGGTTTGTTTACAACAACAGACAAAGGAGAGACATAGCTCATAGATCAGCAGATCATAAAATGGAGACAGCTCACTGCCAAGGGCAAATTTAGAACTCTGAATGAGGAAAAGATACTGTGCCCACACAGCACCCAGACACAGAAATCCAAGTAAGATAATAAGGGTGTCAAAATTATAACTGCCATATATAGTACAAGAAAGCTCATAAAAAGAAACTTAATTCTAGTGTTGTAATTAGAAATTAATGGAAAAATCTCAGCAAAATCTTCAGAGTGAAAACAGAGCCCAGGGGGATCCACCTGAAATGATTTACCAAATTAATGATTAATTGTCAAAGGACTTATGCAAGTAACAACAGAGAAGATTTTTTAATTATGTATGTACAATTCTGTGGTGATAAATTTGAAAGCATCAATGAGATGTACTCCTTTCTGGGAAGATAGTTACAAAATCTAGTTCAAGTAGAAGTAGAAAACCTGAAGAAACCAAAAGCCACAGAAAAAAAACAGAATTGTGAAAAAAATTACAAAATATCTCAAAAAAAAGTTATACCAGCAACTTCTTTCACATTCTCAAGGAACAGTTTATTGGTATATACACCATTAAAGAATATAGGAGAGTGACTTTGGATGGAAGGATCTTAAGAGAGTTTATTGATAGTCTGATGTAGTCCCTCAAGAATCAATGTCCTAATCCAAACTCATCTGTGAAGCAACACCTTTCCCTAAGACTTCCTTAGCAGCAATATTGCCTTTTTCCTGGTTCCTTCTCAATTCCTTTCTAATCAGAATGCACATTAACAAAGGGGGTAGTGTAAGGAGAAGTTTTTGATGTTACATTTCTTCAGAGTCTCTAGCCTTGTTCTTTGATGTTCCAGGATAGGATATATGCCAATAGGATCAAGTCTCTCATTCTAATTTTGAAGAGCCTTATTTACTTAAATGTTACCTGTGGGAGGAATTTGGGAAATAACTTTCTAAAGCAATTAGTTTGGTACAACTCAAAGAACAAAGGAACAACAGGAAAGACATTATGCAAATGTCTGGTTTTCAAAACTATCCTGCCTTGAGAAAAGCACGGTCAGATGCCTAGCAGAGAATGGCACAAGGAGAAGTTTAAAAATATTCTACTGAGAGCTGTCTGGTGGTGTAGTGGTTGAACTCCTACCTACACTCCATTTCAGTGGCCCAGGGTTCACTGGTTCAGATCCTGGGCACGGACCTACACACCACTCATCAAGCCATGCTGTGACAGCATCCCACATACAAAATAAAGGAAGATTGGCACAGATGTTAGCTCAGCGACAATCTTCCTCCAGCAAAAAGAGGAAGATTGGCAACAGATGTTAGCTCAGGGCCCATCTTCCTCACCAAAAAAAATATATAAATATATAAAAAAATACAAGTTAGTCATTTGCCATTATGCTTAGAAGCATAAGAAACAGGCTTAACTCTGTCACTCCTGATGTGGCCAGTTTCACATTTCTATGCCTCCTGTGTGGAAATCTTTTTTCAGAAGAACACTTAAAAAGGCAACAAACAAGCAAAATGGAAGGAAGTAAAAAATGCAAACAGAAGAGTGATTATTTTTGTTCATGCTGTTATTTTGGTTATTATTCTGTTTCATGCTAAGTAAGGAAAGCAAGACAATGGGATGACTCACCAAAAAAAATAAATAAATAAAGGGAGAAGTGATGGACTTTCAATTTCCAATGCAATGAATAAAAAATATACTAATGGGGAGGAAATAATTTCCCTTCTACCCTTGTAGGTTCTTGGCTGAGACTCCCCTGTAATAAAAGACAAACAGGATAAAAACAAACAGAAGTTTAATAACATGTATACCTCCTGTACACATGGGAGAGACCCAGGAGGACTAAGTAACTCCCTGAAATGGCCCAAGCCACTGCTTTAAATACCATCTCCAGCTAAACACAAAAGAGGATGTTGGTGGGAGCTTTGGGAGAGATTTACTAATCCTCCTCTTCTGTTTGTAAAGGAACACCCTTACTAATGGAGATTTTCCTTAATAATGTAAATTTCTCCTACAAAAGGGTAACTTCTACTCAGTTTTCAGAGCTTCTCTTGCATCTGCTGTTTCTTAAAAATTACCAGCTCGTCTAAAAAAAAAAAATTACCAGCTCAAGATAGTCCTTATGCCTAAGAAACATAGTTTGGGACAGCAAATTCTACTCCCCTTCAATATTAAGGATAGATGACTAACAGCAAAATAGATCATTTAAGGCTACATATAATTTTTAAGAGATGGGTTTCCTGAATTCCATTCCCACCACCCATGACGCCGTCTCTCAGGTCACATAAGCACTACCCCCAAGGTAAGACACACTTCCTTACCATCCTCTTCTCTCCTTTGTTTCATCAATGCACCATTTCCTGCCTCTTATTCCTTCAAGTCCTTGCTCATAACCTGATATCTTATGTAATAAAGTGATTTCCTCCAAAGTGCAATTAGACACAATAGGGCTACCCACCCTACTTCAGAGGATAAAGCATGACTGTGACTTTGCCACCTGTATATCCTGAAAAGTGGTCACCAAAACTACCTTCAATGAAGAAACATCCTCTTAAACATATACATATATATGGATAAATGTCTGTGGACGTGTGCATTTTAGTTGTGCACAGAGGCACAACACATAAAATAATTCAGTTTGGGATAATGCATGCCACGATCATAGGTAGCTTTAAATTTCTGTGGTTAAATGAAGTTTCGAAAACTCAGTCCAAGTCTGATCTAAAGGGCTTACTGATCTAGGCCCTTTGAGAAGTAAAACTTTTCTAAAATACAAAGTAGAAAATTGTGATCACTAAGCTGGAGTTACCACTGTGATCTTCCCTGTGTATGGCTTATTCAGAGCCCTACAAAAAAGAACACAAGGTAAGCTGGGGGCCTCTGAAGCTCCAGCCCCATGCTTCTTCAAGGCTACAATCCTGTGAGCTATTCTTGCAATGGCCTTTGATGTAAAATAGTGAAAACACTGGATTATCCTAAGAATACTATTTTAAAAGGAGGAATTTCTGGGATTGCTTTTTTTCTACTGCTGACCCAGAAAGACCCACGAATCCATGGCAAGCAAATTGAGTGTGACAAGACCATCAGAGATTGCTCAGCTACAATGAAGGACCTGGAGCCACCATGTTCCACAGCAGGGATAAATCACAGTCCATGTTTCCATAAGGCAGGGATCCATTAGGAAAGGAGAGCTGAACACGGGAAAAATTCTAGAGCCAATTCACTATTGTAGCACTCCTGTGTTGCTTTTTCACTAATGAACAAGAAAAGAATTCTATTCCACCACCAATTATTAATAAGTATCCATGAAAGACATAATTGTCCATCAACACCATTTTTGAAATATAGATGCTCTGATCAAAGGTCTGGCCTACATTAGCTCATTTAACTTACACATGTGTTCTCTTCTGGTGCTATAGGCAATGAATATCAGTTACCACCCTTGTAAGTTTTCCAGTTCAATCTCAGTTACAGTCACTGCCTTGGGTTATCCATTCTAATGTACTTTGCATTCAGTAGACAATAATCCCAGTCACCCGGTCCCCAGTCACCCACAATATGCTGGTTTTATTACTCCAACAATCATCTCCTGGACTTTTCTCTAATAGTCACTGCAAGCAAAGTAAGAACTGAGTATTGCTTTCTGTCCGCCCTTGGGATGTGACCGCAGAATGCTCCTCCACATCTCTGGGAGGCAACCAAGCTGCTTGAACTGATTTTTCAAGTCAGCCCTTTGCCCCATGTGGTCTATTTTGATTCTATCAGCTTATGCCAAGGACAGAGGATACATGCCCTTGAGTGAACACCTAATGCCAATTTGAGTCCATTTTCCTCCCCTGTTTTAGCCAAGCATGGCTCTTGCCTCTAAACACTCATTGCCTTTCCTTCTGCCACCACAGCTTGTTGCTGTCCTAGAGTTTTATCTCCCCCACTGACTAAAGTACAGGATTGATTCCTGCACTGGGAGGAAAGAATTTAATTGGTGAATAACAGTCACTTTTGTTCCCTTGCATTCAGTGAATTTATAAGCTACCAGTATTTCAAAAAATAGGGCCTTCAGGCAGGAGTAGCATTTGAATCTGAGCATCAGCCATTTATCTACCTCAAGCACTCAGTGCCCAGTGAAGCTCAGTTGTTACTTAGAAAGCCTTAATAGGCATCATGGGACCCTAACACATCCTCTCTCACACACATAAGCAGTCTGGCAATGTTCCAAAGAACAAAGACCCAATACAGCAGCTCTCCACTTTCAAGCTCTGTTCCTGCTCACTTAATTTTTGTGTGTCTCAAATTAAGCTATTTAAGGCATTTTCCTCACTAAAATGAAAATTAAAACTACTATTATAGAAACAGAAATACCTATCAGTCTTTCTCAGAAATACAATTGAATTAAACACCAGTACTTTTAAAAGAATAACTGTATTGTGGCCTATTGTGTCACAAGATTCAAACAGCAAGCCCAGCCCTACACTAAGGTGAACAGAGGGAGCCCCCAAAGGACTTGCCTTCCTGCACGAATATCCACAAGCTACTTACCAGGTCATTCTACATGTCTGTCTCAGCCACAAGGCCACTTCAGTTCTGTGCTAGAGAACTAAACAATGTCCAACTGCCCTGCACGCTGGTACTGAATGGAGTGAGCTGTGAATACTAACATATGCAAACAAATACAGTGTCATAGGACATGGATCCAGTGAATGATGTAACCAAAGAATTTATTTTGTTCATGGGGTAGAGGGAGGAGAAAAGCCACACTGACAATCTAATAGGAGAGAAAGTGAGGGGTACAGCAATGAGATAAACTGAATGGAAATCTGTGAACCCACAAGTGCAAATCAGGGAGGAATTAATATCTTCAGAGACCTAAAGGTCTCATTTCTAGCCCTTACTTCTCCCCTCACCCCTATCCATACATAACTCAAAAGTAATACTAAATTACGAACTTGGTATAGAGAATTATCCAGAGGTGGATTTTTCCCCCATATTGACTACCTGTATTATGTTTTAAAATTTCAATTAATGATTTTTCTTCAAAATATTCTTCTGAAGGTGTACTAAGCACATGCTAAAAATGCTAAGAGGCTATTTGCTTTTTCCACATCAACAGGAACATAATTCAGAGTACACAGGACAAAAAAGAAGTC
Source organism: Equus quagga (assembly GCF_021613505.1). Taxonomy (NCBI): domain Eukaryota; kingdom Metazoa; phylum Chordata; class Mammalia; order Perissodactyla; family Equidae; genus Equus; species Equus quagga. Next base: position 108,304,234 of record NC_060273.1, read on the forward strand.
ACACAGAAGTGGTAATGTTTCTTTTGGTTCACCCATGTTTTCTCTTTTTGAGATGTTATTAAGGATGAAGAAGTAAGCTAAATTTTTTTGGAGGACACTAGGGTCATTCTTAAAAGACAAGTAAGAGACTTTTGCAAATAACTAATAATTGATCAACTACAACTTGTGACTCTGCTGTAAGAGTCAAGCAACATGTTACAGAAAAACAGGAAATAGATTCTTCCCTCATTTGGGGAAGGAAGAAAGGTATTAGGGAAAGCTTGGGAAACAAGGGTGCATTTGAACTAGGTCTTCGGTGATGAGAGGGATTTTGATAGCTGAGTGGTCAGAGTGGGAGGACTGGGCCAGTGTTAAATGCAAACAGGGTTACTGAAGGCAGAAAATAGAGACAGCAGGAAGCTTCTAGGTTATACATGTTTGCTATGAATGTTATTAAGGTGACAATTAAATTCCTTTTTCCTGATTTTTTTTGCTTATAATATAAACTTCTGATCTGTAATTTATTCTTCTGAAAGGACCTGTTCACTATACACTAGTCAGTGGGGTAAATGATATGGATGATATTTTTCTAATGGAGATGAGAAAACTAAACCAAAGGAAAATCATAATAGCATTAAACAACTTCAAATATCCTGACACAAGCTCAAGTCTTTTTCTACTTAAAATGGAAATTCTCCTTAAAATTTGGCCAGACTCACAGATAATTTTATCTCTTGTTAAATGGAAGCCACAACAAGAACGATCATTCTACATGTTAGGACTTAATTCTGACAGACAGAACTAATATAATAGTAAGGAAAGAACAGACTTTTTATGAAGATGTGGTTTTGGGTCTACCAATTAGAAAAAATGTAATTCTTGGCAAACTTCATGAATCTCACTTTTACCATATGTATAATGAAATAAAAATGATCTATGTGGGGTAGAAAAAATAATTTTCCCTCTACCCATTCTAGGTTCTTGGCTGAGAACCCCCTGTAATAAAAGATAGGTTAATGGGAGAAAAACAAACAGAAGTTTAATAACATGTATCCCTCCTGTATACATGGGAGATACCCAGGAAAACTGAGTAACTCTTTGTAACGACCAAAGCCACCACCTTAAATACCATCTCCATTTGAAGACAAAAGAAGATGCTGGGCTGGAGGGAGGCCAGTTATGGGAGGTTAACACGGGTAAGGTTGTTATGCAGGTTTAAGTCATTGTCTCCTACACTGATAAGAGTTTCTAGAGACTGAGTCATCTTTTACTTCCTGAGAAGAGGGAGACACCCTTCCATATGAAGATTTCCCTCATAAATGTAAATTTCTCTTCAAAAGGGTAACTTCCTTACCCAGTTTTCAGAGCTTTTTCTACGTCTGCTATTTCTTTTCTTTTCTTTTCTTTTTCTAAGATTGTCACCTGGGCTAACAACTGTTGCCAATCTTTTTGTTTGTTTGTTTGTTTTTCTTTTTTTCTGCTTTATCTCCCCAAATCCCCCCTGTACACAATTGTATATCTTAGTCGCAGATCCTTCTAGTTGTGGGATGTGGGACGCCGCCTCAACGTGCGTGGCCTGACGAGCAGTGCCATGTCCGTGCCCAGGATCTGAACCCTGGGCCACCACAGCGGAGCACTCGAACTTAACCACTCAACCACAGAGCCGGTCCCTGCTATTTCTTAAAAATAATCAGCCTAACATAATCCTTATACCAAAGAGGCATATGTGGGGGTAGTATATTTTGCTCCCCTTCATCGACTTTTCACATATATATGGCAGTGTCAACGCAAATAACCAATAACCATTCTATAGATAAGCAATAAGGTGAATTTTACTTGAGCCCAGCTGAGGACTAAAATCCAGGAAGGCAGTCTCCACAAAGAAAGAAGGCATTCTGGAGAAGCATGGTTTTCAGTACAGTTTTATACCTTTTTAGAACAAAGAACATGCATCAAACATGCCGAGGATACATATTCATCAAAGTTTCAAAGAGATATTCAGTCACAGATTAGCAGATTGACATGACTCTGATGTTCAGGAAAGGAAACTTATCCTCAGGAGTACTGATACTGAGGTTAGTGATATTGAGCTTACTGATACAGGTTGGATCGGAAAGGAAGTATGCATCCTTATCTTCAAAGAGTTCATTCTTTTACTTTGAGATAATGTTTAATGAATTCTTTACTTTAACAGTTAAAGCAGATGTACAATATATCTTTAATAGTCCATAAGTCAGGCTTCTTTAGTTCAAGCCAAATCAGGTTTAAACCAGAATAGCTACCTTATATTCCTCAATATGTGAAAAATTTCTTGTCAGCAGCATTTCTGGTCCAGAGTAGATATTCAATATATTGTTGGCATTATTACTATTGAATATAGGAAGTTACTAAGACACTTAGTTCATAAAAAATAACTGAGGGTTTGGTATAGCCTACGCTTCAGAAAAACATTTCAAAACATTCAAAGAAAAAATACATATATCTTCATAGCCACAGATTCTAAAAGGAAATAAACATTATGAGAAATAGAAGATTGCGTGACCACAGGCCCATTTAGAGTCAATCCGAACAGACCCCATCTCTTACGAACAAAGTGATTAAGGATTGTCTTTCAGAAAACCAGCAAAGTCATTTAACCAGGGCATGCGCAAAAAAAGAAATCATGACCTGAAATGGCCTCAGAACTAAAGATCATCCCCACTACGGGACCCAAGGACTGGGACATGACCGGAACATGAAAGTCCAGCTCTTATCAGAAGGAAGGGGTCCCTCATTCAGGAAGATCCAGTGTTAAAATTCCTTCCTCACCTCATACAAAAATGCTTAGAACCCTATCATAAATGTTTAGCACCTCATCATAAATGTTTAGAAGCCTGTCATAAATGTTTAAAATCTTACCATAAATGCCCGAAACCCATCAATCAAAATCTGTCCCACCAGTGTTTCCACATGCCAGCCTATTCTCCCTAAATTCTTAAATTTGTCCCAAATCCTGAATTGGGGGTACAGATCCGAGGGTACAGGCCCCCCATCTCCCTGCAGATCAATCTTGCAGAATAAAAGCTGATTTCTCCCCACAAAGAATGATGCCATAGTTAATTGGGTTTTTTTATGCATATTGGGCAGAGAACTCCAATTTTGTGCAGTAAAAACTGCAAAAAATTAAATTCTAACCCTACAATCTTAACTCAGTTTGGTCCATTTGCCCATGCTATTTCCTTTGGCTGAAATTTCCTTTTTCACATATTCAAATTATATTATTTAACATATCAGAAAGGAATTGTTTCTGTATGTCTAATCTAATTTTTGCTCTTGCCTCACACGTGGCCATGTTCCCTTTATTCATTCTCAAATTGTCCCTCTTTCCTCTTTATTTTTTTTTCTATTTTATTACTAGAAACACCAATGGTTAGCTGAATCATTGGAGAAAGCACAGAATGCTGGCAATTAATATTGCACCCAATGCCTGACAGACATCTCTTTACAGGTCTGACTGGGCCACAGAAAGATGGGTGAGGGTAAGGAGAGTGAATCATAAATGAGCTATTTGAGTTTCTTCACTCCAACTAATGCCAACACTAAGACCTGCAACTCATGAAGCTATATCATCAGCATTCTTATCTCCCCAAGGACAAAGACTAAAATATCCATTATTGAAGCAAGAAGTTCATTTCCATTTTGCACTTTAGCTCTCTTAATCTATATAAAAAAGAAATACATAAAGAATTATGCAGGTAGGTACTCTGCTTTTCTGAATGGCACCTATTACATGAATTATCTCAGGGCAAAAATATAAGTTAAATCAAAATGCAGAAAAACAACTGTCATGATTAATTAAATGGCACGTATAGATTTAAGGTGTCATATATCAGTAAAGTCTACTAAAAAAAAGTTTATCGTCATGCCCTAAAGGTTAGATCATGACATATTCTAGAAGCATGACTCTTCTGGAAGCATAAAGTTGAACAACAAAGTATATATTCTCTGCTTTCAGCTCTGTAGAGTATAAATTTAGAGTGGTTTAGCAGAAATACATCAACTGATTGCAATATTCATAACGATGCAAAAGAATCATTTTCTAAAAGAGAGCAGATTATCATGAAAATACTGATTTTATTCTTTCTTAAAATTAAAGTGTACGTGCATATGTGTGTGTTTTTAAGGGGCATTACCGTGAAAGAGAAACTGAATATACAGAGGGGAATAAAGAAAATAACAGCAAGAAAATGTTAAAGTTGATAAAATAGATCTGCATTTGAAAAGAGAAAAAGAGAAAGGAAAAAGGCTCTGTTCTTCTTAGAAAATCATTGACCCCCTTACCCTCTCCACATATGCTCTGATTAGCTCAATAGCAGTCTTTATCACATCCAAAGCCTTCAGCCTTGAAAAAACACTCATCTCTATGCAAGGCAATTAGGAAAAAAGTGTGCCCCGCACAAAGTACGTTCTCAATAATGATGCTTTGGCCATCCAGAACAACACGGAAAGGAGATAGGCATTAACGAGTCAGGTCTGCTGAAAGTAGCACACATTTTAGAAATAAAAGGCTTTGCTAGTATTGGAGCTCAGGGTTGGCTACCCCACAATATCCCACAATGGCATATTAATTATTTTGAATTAAAGTTACTTGAGAAGCAGTCAAGGTAAAAGAAGGCATTTCGATCCTCCTCTTTCTGTTTCCCCTGAAAGCAGGAAATAAGTATCCCACATGAAAGGTACCTTCCCTACACCAGGAGATAGACATTCTTATCACCAGAGTAAGGAATTCAGGGCTGAGAAGCTGTGTAAACAAATCCTGTTACTTTCACTAATTTACTACCTCAAGCCTAAAATCCGCTTCAATTCCTCTCTTACTACCTACCCCAAAATCTAAGTTTCTTTGTCCTCTGTCTTCACAAATTTACTGTTTCTTTGTATAAAATGATATGAAAGCAGCCTACTTTGCCCTTCTCGGGCAGCATCATTTTTATGATCTCTGATACATACGTATTAAATTGGGTTTTTCTCATGTTATTCTGATCTCGCGTCAATTTTATTATTAGTCCATCCACAAGAACACAAGAAGGGTAGAACAGGGAATTTCCCCCTTCTCAATACTAGAAAGGGCATAATGCCATTTTTGAAGGTCAAGAAGTCTTTCGAGTTCACTTCATTTCTGGATATTGTGTGCTGAAATTAGAATAGTCCTCCTAAGGCTGGTTAGCATCTGCTGAACCAGGTCAGCATAAAGAAACCAGCTTTAACATGATTGAGATTCTAATTATTTCTACATGGTCATTACTTCTGGGGAAATTACTTTAGGAGCATATACTTGTTTAAATACATCCATTTAATTTTGTTTTTTGGTCTCAAGCACATGAGCAACGCTGGAACAACTTACCAAGAAGAACTAAAAAGTTCCAAATTCCTCCAAAAAAGTAGCAAAACTAGAATAGCAGTATCTGAAATAGACTCCCAAACCAAGACTTAGTACTATAGTTTATGTTAAATTTTATAATCCTAAACCATAGTTTAAGTTGAAATTTTAAGACATGCAATACAGTATTTTCCCAAAATGACCATGGCAAGATTTCTAGTCCCACAAGCTCTTTCAGATCCTTGCCACTCTCCCACTAAGACGTGTGGGCTATTTCCCCTCCCCTTGAAACTGAGTAGGATTCTGTGATTACCTTGACAAACAGAATACAAGAAGAGACTCTGTGTGACTTCTGAGACTGAGTCAAAAAACGCAATTCAGCTTTTGCTGGCTTTTCCTCTCTTTTTCTAGGCATGAGCCTTGGGAGCCCTCTGCCAATTTGTAAGAACTCCAGCTACCCTGAAGCCACCAAGCTGGCAAGATCACACAGAGAGACTAGAGACAGAAAGATGCCCAGAGAAACCTTCGAATAATTCTAGCCGCCAGCCTTCAAGTCTTCCAGCTGAGGCCCTAGACTTTATGGAGCAGAGACAAGTCAGCCCACTATGCCCTGAAAAAATCCCTCACCCACGGAATCTGGGGACATAATAAATGAAGTTTTGTGCTACTAAGTTTTGAGGTGTTTTATTATACAAGTATAGTAACTGGAACATCCATATACAAGAAATATAGAGATAACTTGTAGAAAATGTTCCATTTAGTGAATCTGACTGTTCCCTTCATTTTGACTGTCCTTTAGGAATGCTGTAACACTTCAGTATCAGTATTAGATTCCTTAATGAAATAAGAGAATCTATTCTAAGACATCTATTGTATAACATGGTGACTATAGTTGATAACACTACTGTGTAATTGACATTTGCTAAGAGAATGGAATTTAAATGTTCTCTCACCCACAAAAAGGGTAAATATGTGAGGTGATGGATGGGTTAATTAACTCAGTGGGGGCATCCTTTCGCAATGCATATGCATATCAAATCGTCACACTGTACACATTAGATATCTCACAATTTTATCAGTTATACCTCAATAAGGTTGAAAAATGTTTCAAAAAAGAAAAACAATAGGCTCTTTCATAGTTATTCAGCAAGTATGTATAGAGCAACTAGAATGTGCAATGAGATGTTCTAGGCATTTTGGGGTATGAAGAACCCCTTCAGGAATATATAGCACAGGCGATAAGGCCTACCCACAATAAGGCAGAAAGTGATGAAACAAAGAAAAACAGATATTGTTTTCCAGATACATGAGGGATTGCTTCTCTAGGTAGGAGAATGGAGTCATGAAGGACTTCATGAATGGACAACAATTTGAATATCTGAGGAAGAAAAGTCTATGTAGAGGAATTAACATATATATATAAAAGCTCAGAATTTGGGAAACATCGTTGGAATCAAAAGTACACGAAAGAGAGAGGAGGGAAACAGGATTGGAAAGGTAAGTAGGAGCTATATTAAGGTGGGAGATTGGAGTCCTTGAGTGACAGGAAAAGTCTGAATTGATTATTTAAGCAATGGAGGACGATTGAAGATTTTAGAGCAAAGTAATGACATGATATGGGCTGTACTTCAGGAATAATGATGCCTTTTACTTCTATGGCACTTTATCATTAAAAAGCACCTCAGTGGGGGCTGGCCGGGTGGCCGAGTGGTTGGGTTCCCGCGCTCCGCTGCAGGTGGCCCAGTGTTTCGTTGGTTCGAATCCTGGACGTGGACATGGCACTGCTCATCGAGCCACGCTGAGGCAGCGTCCCACATACCACAACTAGAAGAACCCACAATGAAGAATATACAACTATGTACCAGAGGGGCTTTGGGGA